>NC_016459.1:0-312500 GCF_000226115.1 Thermothielavioides terrestris NRRL 8126 | reverse complement strand
ACGACAACCCAACGAAACACAGAAGCTAAACTTCCCACCATCGACGGCCTACGACGAAGGCGGTGCGCCTGCCGCTCCCTCCCAAACCAACTTCCACCCATCCGGCCCCGCGCGCGCACCCACACACAAAGAACCACCCATCAGCCACCATGGGTCTCAATCTGCTCGACCGCATCCAGGCCAAGATCGAGCTTTTCCGCCTCGAGCAGCGCTACACGCGCCGGCGCCACCGCCGCTCGACCTTCGTGTCCAACGCCATCTACGTCGACGGCGAGTACATCTACCAGTCGCCCAACACGACGGGCTCCTCGTCCAGCACGAGCCGGAGCGCGGCCTCCACAGTGACAACGGCCGCTGCATCCGCGGCAAGGCACGTAGTCGGCGCGGGAGAGAGTACCAGCAAGCAGCAGAAGCGGCTCAATCGGTGGTCGTCCATGCCCGGGTTTGGGTCGAGCGCGAAGCCGGAAGTGATGGGTGCCATGCCGACGGTGCGGGAACAGGGCGAGTGGAGGAACAGGGTTAGTTTCCATGACGAGAGGGGATATTGAGGAGCGAGTGTAAGAGGTGGAGTTTTGTTGGGTTTTCTGTTCGGTGTTTCGGATGTTTCGGTGGCGGGTGGCTCTTGATCGGCCCGCTTTGGGGATCGCCGATGCGGCAGTTGCTGTCCGCCCGCGTCATCCCGGGTCGGAGGTGCCTCTGTTGCACGGGGTCCGGGGACGGCGGATGGCGGTTGTGGCACAGGCGATGGCGCTCGACTTGCGCTGACTCCTGTGCCGTTGGCTCCTCCTTGCGGCGGTACCGGAGCCACCCTTCAATATTTTTGGCTATTTCGATCATTTCTTTCTGACGACCAAAAGTTCTGCTCTTCGGTCGGGCTCGGCGCCTAGACGGAGCATTGACGATACGGCCTGCTTTTTACGACGTCGCTACACTTCGGTTGGCATGTTGGCATTCTTGCAAGGTCTGTGGGGGCATTTTTATGCATGGTATCTTGTCATGTCGAGGTGGAGAGTGGAGTGGCCTCGATTGGGGTTAGACGGCTTCATGGACTTGCTCCGGAGAAGCGGGCTGCGGAAGCCTGACAGCGGCGTGGGCGGACTCTTGTAATCCTACCACGGGCTTGCTGTTCTCGCTGTCAGCGTGCCGGGTGAACGCCAGCGCCAGCCTTCACCGGCGCGGCGGATGTATGTATGGCTTATTGAAGTTTATCCCATCGCGGCTGCGATGATTGTTGTGGGTCACAGACTTGCTATCTCCCGGATACAGGAGTGTGTTCCTGACAACTCGGCGATGTTGCCTACCGCATTGTCTTCATGCCTGTCCTATCGCTGCAAGATGCCAGGTCTGAGGCATGACCTCGCATCCGCCATCACCACAATCTTGGCATGGGAAGCTCGTACGGCACACGGCTTTCACCAACATGTTCGCACCTGACATACAATCGAAAGATCGGCTACGGAGGAATAAAATAGTAGTATAACTGGGCAGAATCGAAACACGTCTCACGTCCCCGGACTCGTGTTCCAAACTCCCAATGCAACCCCCATCGCATTTCACACAACCGACGACACCCACCCACCCCTTCCATCTCACATCGACATGCTGGGCTGGCCAGGGAGGCTCGTCAGCCCTGCAAAGCACGAGTCAGCATCCGTAATTTTCAAGCTCCAAGAGCAAAAAAACGCTGAAGCAATAATCGGAGAAGCCGGAGGAGAGACGATAACTTACATCCATCGATATTCTCGTGCACCGTGCTCTTGACCGAGCACTTGTTCATGTCCGCCACGCTCTGGCTCTTCAGCGGCCTGCCGTTCTCGCACGCCGTGAACATGCACGACGAGTCCATGGCGCGCTGCAGCGAGTCGCCCTTCCAGCCGAAGACCTGATCACCAGAACCTGTCAGCCCTCCCGTTCCTTCCGAGCGTACCAGGAGACATCATTGGGCGTGCAGAAGACCCAAAATTGACAAGGGGAACATTGGGACGGGGAAAGGGCCTGCGCCATCATCTACGCCAGCCTAACCCAGCGCACACAGAACAGTAAAGGTAAAGAAAAACGTACGTAGTCGGCGTGCGTGCCGTAGCCGACGTGGTCGCCGAAGCTCAGCACGAACGGCTGGCTGCCGTCCGTCGGCCACATGTCGTTGAACTGCGTCGTGTCCCAGAGGGTCTCGTAGGCGAGCTGCGGCATGCGCACCGGGTGCGAGGCCGGGCACGGCCCCGCCGGCGTGAAGGCCTCGCGCACCGTGTTGTACATGTGCGATTGGTGGTCGGGCGAGTCGAGGTTCTTGCCGTCCCAGCAGCTGTGGAAGCACAACGTTAGTTACCAGAGCAGGACAGGAGAGAGGTTGGGGGGACTGAAAGCCAAGGGAGGAATGGAGTGGGAAAGGCAAGGACCGCAGTTCTTGTAGGCGGATGAGGGGGACTCACGCCGGGAAGTGGTGCACCGTCATGATGCCGCCCTTGCAGGGCTTGGTCGGGAAGGTGGGCAGCTCGGGGAAGCGTGTCGCCTTGTTGTCGAGGCAGACGAACCGCAGGCCCGGGTTGCCCGAGGAGCTCGGCGCGGCGCTGTACGTCGGGCTGCCGACCGTCATGCGGAAGCCCTGAGCACGACAAAAGAGCCGAGTCAGTCGGCACGCTCCCCTGGCAGACAAGCAGGCAGCCTGGTGTCGGTGGTTTGCTTACCGGCTTGAAGGCGGTGATCTTCTGGTTGCCGTTTGAGGTGAAGTCCTGCTGCGTGTAGTAGATCGTCATGCCGCCGTTGATGCCGTTGGGCAGCGCCGTGTTCTGCATCAGGGGCACGCGCTTGTACGAGCCGTTGGTGTGCCTAAAGAACATCACGGCAGTCCAGTAGTTGGAGAAGTCCTCCGAGAAGGTGCACGTCGTGCAGGTGGCCTTCTCCGAGATGTCGCCCACCATGGTCGCGTTGAAGGCGTTGCCGCCCACGATCTGGTGCAGGTGCGCCGACGGTATCTTGCCTGGCTCGACGAGGGGGTCAAGCCGCTGGATGCTCACAGTGGAGCACCCGAAGCGCAGGGCGGCCTCGGAGGGCCCAGCAAGGACGAGGGCGAGCGAGAGCCACTTCATGGCGATTCGAGTCAAAGCTTGAGGTCAGCTGGCGAAGGCGACTTTGGAGAACCAGACCAGAAGTCGACCAACAACGGGGAGGTGGGCAAGTGGAAGACAA
Organism: Thermothielavioides terrestris NRRL 8126; assembly: GCF_000226115.1. NCBI lineage: Eukaryota > Fungi > Ascomycota > Sordariomycetes > Sordariales > Chaetomiaceae > Thermothielavioides > Thermothielavioides terrestris. The sequence goes on along the minus strand of NC_016459.1, from coordinate 309,314 downwards.
TATATATTGGAGCGTATCTCCTAGGGCCCACGGGGGCCATCGAGGGCCTAGGCTGTCGCGGAAGCCTTCCACGGGGGCGACCACGACTTGCCATTCCCGAACTCTCCGGGATACAAAGTCATATATCGCTTCATTTGCATGCGGGGCTGGGATGGCACTGATTGGAAAGAGTCACCCCTGCGGTATATAGATATGTCTCTATATAGACATGCAAACGCCCATCGGCGTCTAGAAGAGCAGCAAGAGCTGGCTAATGGCACCCAATTTACCGTGCCTACTCCTGACAGACACGGGGTATGCAACGAGAAGCAACAAAGTGGGACCCTCCCAATGGTTTCACAATTCGCAACCCGGGATATTGTCCAGGAAAGGGAGGCCAAGTGATCCTCTGGATGGGGGTTTATTTAGCGGACGCGGTGGGCCACAAACCAGCAGCCTGTTCGGCTGCGTTGCGACACGCAGAATTTCCGTAGATATATATCTGCCGGCCACCTTAAAAAACTGCCGAGATCGACGGCGCTATATGTCCTTGTCGCCTCTTTAACCGGCATTCGGTTGCTTCGACGACCTATCACACGTGGCATCCCGTCTTCTTGACGTCCCAACTGCCTTGCTGTAGTATGGATGGCTAAGAAATGTAGCCCGGAACAGGATAGCGTCCGACATGACATTGCGAACCCGCACCGGCATAGGCTGCCGACCCGACAAGGCGAAGGACGATGTGTCGTCGGGTTTTTCCTCTTTCAGCCGACTTTTAAATCATGCGAACCTCAGAAAGCCGCCGATTGGGCAGCCGTGTCCGCAACATTCCACATTGGTATCTCACGCTGGCCCAACTTCTCAAGCACTCAGTGCCACCGCGTACCGGGGTGGTCGTTCCACATCCCGTGCCACAACGAAGAAGCTTAAATGTGCCCCTAGAAGATGGGCAATTATGCAGCAGATTCGCCTTGCCGAAGACGCGGGGGGGTTCGAGGCGCAGCTCAATGGCTCGGACTTGCACCACGCCGGCCGGGCTGGTGCACTGGAGCGGTAGGCCATCAACAGCCAATACCACAACTACTACATTGTATGCTGTTCAGGCTGGCAGTTCCGTTGCAGTTCGGCCACTCTGCTCTCTTCTGCTGTACTGTCTGCCATCTTGCCGACGATCAAGGGGGACCACCGGATGTTCATTTGGAACTGATGAAGCTGCAAGAGGGGGAGAACATTGACCCAGGGAGAATTCTGGGGCATCTCAAAGGGAGAGAAGCACGATCCAGTGTGAGACGCTACTTGTGTATAAAACCCTCCGGGAAACACTCGGTTTGTGGATTGCGCGATGTTCTCTGTTACCCTATGCAACCATAGGTAGCCTCACGGTCTTCTACGCTCCCCTTGCGAGCGAGGTAGCGCTATTATACTGAATATCTATCCCCAAGTTCTGGCCTGGTCTCAGCCAATCCAAGAAAATGCCGGAACCGGCCCGGGAGTGGATGTCGGACACAAAAGCACAAACCACAACCCACGCGCCGCAATCCACTCGGTTACCTGGCGACACGGTCGATTCGTCCAGGCCAATTCCCTAGTCCAACCAGCGATAACCATATCCCATATTCTCGGGACTCTCGTCGAGCCATCGGGAGCAATCAGAACGACCAAGCGCCAGCGAAGCCGCGGTCGGCGACATGTTGTTGTCTGTACTCCAGACGCGTTGTTTGTTCATTCCCGCGTAAAACCCGCGAAGGACAGGTCTCAGGTTGGGGTTGGAATGGCAGCCTGCCCGAAGAGAGCCTGAATACTCTGTCGAGGCCGAGAGAAGGTGCTCTCGGCCCGAGCGTTGTTCCATAACCGCCTGAGTGCACATCGACGGATCAAGTTAGCTAAGTCGTGTATGTGAGTGGGGCTTCGCAGCCAAGCAGCCATGCGGGCGGATGACCAGGTGGTGCTGGGCTCTGACGCTTTTTGATGTCTCGCCGTGTCGCTGGCGGAGCACGCTGCGGAGCCACGGTTACACTCGCCCACACTCCTGACTTGCAGTATCGTCTAGACAGCGAAGCCTTCGGGGCCAAACTCTTGAACACCCAAATAAATCAGTTACCTCTTGAAGCTCATCAAACATGGAGCAACACGGAAACCAGAGGCAGCAGCCAGGACAGCAGCAAGCCTTTAACCCGCTTGTGTTTGCCCTCTACGTCTACCTGATCATCGCGTTCTGGGTCGTGACGGTGGTAATGGCAGTCGCGCATCACCGGCATGAGAACCAATCGCCTCAGAGTACGCACACGTGCCACAGACCGGGAAGAGTCGGGCACCGGCACAGGCTAACCTGGAAGAAGAGGAAAAAGACGAGAAAGCAGCGGCAGCGGTAGCGCAAGCCACCGGCGCGAACGCCTGTACCAGCACCGGGCCGATTGCATTGTTTTGCCGGCTGCTACCGGGCCAGTCCGGGCAGTCCCCCCCCCGTCTCATTCTCTGGCTCGCGCCGTACCTGAGCGGTCGCTGGCGGAAGCTGCGCAAGGCGATCGCGCTCGCCATCTATCTTGCCATCCTAGTCGTGCAGCTGCTGGTGGTCCGCGGAGTGGCGACCATGTTCGCCGGTGGGACGGCGTATATCTTGCAGGTGTGGTTTCGTCTCGCCGCTGGGCCCGAGATGAGAACGAAGCTCGCGGCCGCGGCATTCACCGGGGCGGTCGCCCTGGCGTTGTTGGTCGATGCCGTTGCAGCGTGTGCTCTGGGAATCATGGTTCTGGTCCACGTTACGTGTATTGTAGAGCTTTACGTTTTTATTTAACTTTCCCTGGTCCCAAAGGTTTAAGCAGTCTTCCTTTCAGCACAGAAAAGAAGAAGAGGAACATAGAGGGGGAACAGCATCAAGCCCATGGCCAGCACCGTGGACGAGGTGGCTATATCCAATCTAGAGCCTTGAGCGCTCACTTTACTCACAGAGTAACGTTGGAGATTGCCCATCGCCACTGAAGACCCTCAAGTCCTCTAGCGCGAGTTGGGGTTAGGATGGCAGCTTGAATCCAATGAGGGCCAAGAGAAGATGCATATGTGGGCAGGAGGCGAGTAGGGGAACTGAGGCCCGGTCACTCCTCAGTGGCTGCTGCGAACATGCAGATCCCCGTTTGCGGACCGGCGGACCGCACTGCGTCGTAGAAGGAGTTGGGCTGTTGAGATTCTGGCAACGCACTCTAGACAATCAAGCACATGCGAGCAGGCGACATGTGGCTGTGTAGTGCACTGGCTCGGGTACGACCGGAACGAAGAAGTTTCTAAGGCTGCAGAGTGTGTGGGCGTCTTGCTACAGAGCTCCAGACGAAAGCCAACATTCTTCTTGCAGGCTGGTGTTCTGGCGCCCGGGAATAGCAGGAAAGCTGCTCGACCCGGGCGCCGGAGTACCACCGAGTTTTGGCCCCCAAGACTGCGACGTAACGAGGAGCAGCTGATTCTTTGCATACTGTTATGAGGCTGTGTTCTAGGTCGGGCGTTGGTTGTCTGGTGACTGTGAGTGGGCATTGGCGCGTAGCGTGTGGCGGAGCAGGCGGGCAAACACTCGCAGTTCAAGACGAAGCAAATGAGATCGGCTGCTTGCTACGTGCCTGGATCGCCCATTTTAAAGCACACCATCCTTCTCCCACAACAGTCAAAGTCCAGTTCAGTCTTCGTGCGTTCAACACAGAACCATCTCTTTGTCACGTAGTCCTTACCAACCCACCGCTATTAAGTCGGCCACACTACCTACCAGCACCGCGGATAGCAGCCTCTCCACAGCCATGACGAGTGTCAAACAAGCAGCTATGAACCCCTCCGCCGAGGGAAAAAGCCCCAAGACCAAAAAGTCGCTCTACCAGCGCTATGTCGACGCCAAGACGAGCCGCAACGTCAAGATCTCGGACGCCGACCTCCAGAAGTATACGGGCATGAACCGGGAGCAGCTGAACGCATGGGCCAAGGACCGGCCCGGCGTCGCTGGCAACCAACTCGCCGGCAAGCTGGCCATGGGTCAGGCTTCGGGCTTTGGCGGACTGGAGACGTCTCAGGGCTACGGCGGATGGGGACCGAGTGCCGAAGGAAAAGCGAAGTTTCCCCCCGCGCCTCGGAACGAGACGAAGGGCTCTGATGAAGAGGAGGATTAGGTATATGGGAGGCAGATGCAGTTGTTCGCTCAGTGCGATTGCTTTGTTGTCATTAGTTTGCCCCGGCTCACATCTTTGTTGCCGTATCGAAGTGCCCAACCGTCTATTCTCGCCTCCTTGTGTGATTCGATCCCTCGATAAACGGTCGATCATGATTCAGCTCAATCTGTGTTGAATTCCCTGATTCCAAGCAATCTAAGTCTATGAGTTCTCTTCCAAGTGAAGGTTCAAAAACAGGAAAAAAACAAACCGTCCAATAACCGAAACCTGCGCGAACAAGAATCCAAAATGAAGACTCCGCCGCCCAATACTGTCCAATTGTTGGATGCTCACAGAAAACCCGAGGTGGGCTTGGAGACGTCCCTGCAGCAGCAACCTACTCCGTTGCGTCCCTCCTCGCGGCAGATGATGGTCTCGTGGCGCTCGGTGGTAGTCTCGCGCCACCCCCAGCCATCCTCCCGCCCATTGCGCCAGATGTGCGCCTCGGTCTCACCGAGTCGGCCGATGTCGAGTTCTCGATCCCAGGGGCCGAGCCCAAATGCCTCGCTCGTCGAGCTGCTGGCCCGGAGAGTGGGACCGGAAGAGATCGACGTAGGGGAATTGGCCCATGTCGACTCGGACGACTGGCGCACCGGTCCCTTATGACCAGCGCAGCCGGCCAAGGGCGACGCCGCTGAGGGCGAAGACGGCATGTGCTTCCCGCCATGATCATCGAGCGTCCGCAAGTCGGCCAGTCTCGGTCCCAACGGGCGCAGTGCCGGGCCGAATAAGCCGCCATGCTCGGCCAGCCCGCCGGCCATCCTCAACCCACCCCACTCCTGCTTCCGTCCCACCAATCGCCACAGTCTCTCCTCCATCGCCACGGCCTCAGCCTCCATCATCGCTTTCTCCCTGGCGGCGGCGGCCGCCGCCGCGGCAACCCGCTTCCTCCCCCTCTCCTCCTCCTCCGCCGCCACCTTCAGGCTCCTCGCCGCCTCGCTAAGAATCGACTCCTCCACGGCCCGCGCAACCGCGGCATCCTCCAATTCCCTGGCCCTCCTCGCGCGGGCCGCGGCCGCCTCCAGCTCGCGCTGCTTTGTCTGCGTCTTCACCTCGGCCTCGCGCGCCGCCTGCTCCCGCGCCGCCCTCTCCCTCTCCGCCGCCTCGGCCCGCTCACGCTCCAGCCGTTCGCGCACCCTTCGAACCTCCTCCGCTACGGCCGCCGCGCGCTCCACTTCAAGCCTTGCTCGCTCCCGCTCCAGTTCAAGCCTCACTCGCCGTTCGCGCTCCCGCTCCTCGCGCAACTCCGCCTCCCGCCGCTGCTGCTCCCGCAGCGCCTGCCGCTCAAGCGAGTCGGTGGCGTCCTGAACGCGGTCGCGGTAGTAGCTGGAGGGGTCCAGGCCGAGGGTGGCGCTGGTGACGCGAGAGGTGGTGGTGGTGCGGTCTGCGTTGTTGGCGGTGGGGATCTGTGGGTGAAGCGCGGCGCGAGCGGGGTGGAAGTGGTGGTCCTTGCACACCGTGCAGGAACCGGTGGGCGGCATGGCTCTGGGGGCGGAGGTGGTCCTGCACTTGGTGCTGCTGTTGCTGTTCTGGGCGCTGGGGGTGGGGAAGGCTGACGGGACGGTGCCGCTGGCGGCGGCGGTGGTTGGGTTGGTGTTCGGGGGAGGGAAGGGGGGAGAAGAGGGCATGTATGAAGAGGGCCCGTCGGGCTTGTCGATGTGGATGACCTTGCGGACTTGGACGTCTTCGATGATCCAGGTGTTGAGCGGGCCGCGGGCGGCGTCGGCGGGCTGGGTGAGGTCCGGCATGCTTTTGCGTCGGTTAGTGAGATGGAGGTTGCCCCCGGATTGAGGACAGCGGAGAGTGGAGCTTACACGGACCAGTGCGTCGGGTCCTGCTCCAGGTTGAAGGGTGAAGTCGGCATGGAATAATCAGGCCAAAAACTGGCTTCGTGGCAGCAGGTGGTGGGGTGTTTGGTGCGGCCGTTCCTCCTCGATCCGTTGCTGCTTGGTTTGAAATTGGACTGATTTCTTGCTTTCCTCCGGCGGCGGTGTCGGCGGCGGCGGCGAGCTTCAACCGCGGGCGGGACGAGCCAGAAGAGATCGCGGTTCCCCGGTGGACGAGAGAAAATTTGGCCCATCTGCTGGTTGGCGAGGCCTGAATCTGTTGGCCCGACTGGGCGCAATGATCGGGTGGTGAGCTGGGCATAAGTATCCGCATCGCTCTCCTTCAAACCCAACATCGCTCTTTCTCACCGCTGCCACCGCTTCACCGGCCGGGGCACCTGAGACCAGGAATGTGCTCCGGTCTCATCGCGCATTGTTACCACAAAATAGGCATTGTCTCAGTTATCACTGTAAGGACTGAGATGTGTCTCAGTCACAGGTGTTAGATGAGTAAATTCATTTTGCATCACACCATCTATCCTCCAACTACCCAGTGGCTGGTGTGAGGGAATCAGTGCCTATGGCTATTTATCAAAAGCCGATCAACAGTGAGTTGGAGAGTGCCTAAGCCGCAGAATGCGACCTTGGCCGCGTTAAGTATGCTCTGTTTCCAATCCATTCAAGAGCGCATATTGAAGGCTGTGGATGCTCAGGCAATTCTTCGCGCACCCGCAGGGCCAGGCGAATCAATTGTTTGTCCACCAAGAGATGAGCACGGATGAGACACTCGAAAATAAAAGAAAATATCGACACATTGGAAAGGGCCTGCCTGCCTTTGTTCGTTTTCGCAAGAGGGCAAGATTCTCTGATGTTTCTCGGAGACAGCTTCCGGCAAACTGCAGAATAATGGCGACATGAGGCATTCCATGAGATGTGGTACGCTTGGTCTCGCTCTTTGTGCGAGGTAGCACATTATTCTGGCCCAAAGATAGGTGAACCTCCCGGGCGGGCGTTGCATGGGATGCCGCTGCAGCAGCAATTTTCAGTTTTGGAACACAGAAGCTCATGCAGCGCTGTCCAGGACTTTGGTTCAAATGCTCTTTTCTTTGAAACCGCTCGCGCCTTGCAGGTTTGTTAGCGTCAAAGCCGCCAGTGTCTCAGAGGTGCCTTGGTCTTGCTTCTCTGATTCAGCCTATGTTGCCTGGCTTGTTGCAGGTGGTGCCTGAGGGCCTTGCACGGGATGACATTTTGATGCATTGGGCCAACAAATGGAGCAGCTTCGTTTATATGGGGTGGACGAAGACGGGCTCAAGGCCAAGGCGGCAAGCGGCAAGGGTCTTGAGACTGTACCTCATGGCCAGCTTCCCAAGCCCGTTTGGATATTTGCTGGCCTGCTTTTGTTGATGTTTGTGAAACCGGGCTCGGAGAAGCCAAAATGCTGATGGTAGTGAGTATTGGCTTCAGCGGTGGATGTGAAGCTAGGCAGGTTCATTAAGCCATAAAACCAAGCTGAAGAGCTCGCAACCGCCGTCCCCCCCCCCCCCCCCCTTTTTTTTTTTTTTTTTTTTTTTTTTTTTTTTTTTTTTTTTTTTTTTTTTTTTTTTTTTTTTTTTTTTATCGCCACGAATGGCATCCCGGAGCGCCAACCTCCCGGGGCGTCTCTCAACACTCAGCATTTAATCTCCCACAGGTACAGAAACCGGTTTTTTCGAGTCACTGGGAAACTTTCACCTTGAGACTAGCGATCAATACCACGAGACGTGAGTCGAGCATTACACTTCATGTAGCACAACCCTGTTTGAAGCTGAGCAAAGGGCAAAGGAGGATATTTCTTTTACAATAGCTCTTGTTCCGCATCCATTTTACAGTTGAACATCTCTCTACAGACCGTGGAGCAATCGACTCCTGACGAGCCCAAAACCATAGTACGTGCACACCCCCGTGACGCCCAACATCGTCGATAGCAGCAGCAGGCCGCCGGTCAGGATACCCTGGTTGAAGAAGTGCGTCAAGGCCACCTTGGACCGCTTGAAGACGGGCAACTTGGCGGTCGACTCGTGGACCAGGGCGGCCAGTTGTTCCGATGCACCTTGCTGCTGCAGCAGAAGCCCGGCCAGGACGGTCTCTTGCGCGGACGGGCTGGCGAATTGCGCCTTTGGTCGCGTGAAGGTCTCTTCGCTGTAGGGGGCGTAGGAGATGGGGTCGACGGGCGTGTTGGACGGGGCCATGGTCAGGACTGGGAGGGAAGTGAGACGGAGGAAGCTTGAGAGGCAAGGCGAAGAATCCAACTTACAGAGAAGGCTCGTTGGGACATGGTTGACGAAGGACATGGGGCTGTCGAGGAACTGGCAGATGTATTTCGCCGCCGAGGGCTTGGTGAAGACATAGGCCGCTCCGAGTCGCCGGTTGCTTTCGCCTCAGCGTCAGCATCCAATGTCTAAGGAGGCCAGGTAATGTGGGATGTCACTTACCCCTGCGAGAAATCAATCGCGTCGTCTATGCTGGTCACGGCGTGCACGAGCAGACAGCTCTCCTGCACCTTCCGCTGCAGCAGCGGCGACTTTCTGCCCGGCGAGTCAGCCACACATCACAAGCTAGAGCCCAGCTCATCAAACCGATGCGCCAAAAAACTAACCTATCCTCTACATCCACCACCGCCCCAGCCGCGCTCCACGACAGCACGCTGACGCCGCGCTCCTTCTTCACCGCGTCCGCAACCGGCCCCTGCGGCCCCAGACCCATCCGCAAACCCGTCTTCTCCCCGCCGCCACCACCACCACCACCGCCCGGCCCCCCAACCCTCACCGCGTGCCGCAGCGCCGCCTCCAGGAACTCCCGCTTCACCCACTCGTTCACCAGCACCACGTCCGGCGCGTAGGGCGACCGGCCGCGCAGGGCGAACCGCGCGCGCACGAGCTCGCGCGCGGCCAAGTCGAGGTCGGCGTCGCGCTCGACGACCGCCACGACGCGCGCCTCGGGGTCCGAGACGAGGCGGTGCGCGAGGCGCGGCGCCGCGTCGTCGCTGCCGTTCTGCAGCACGCGGACGTGCGGGTGGCCGAGGTCGGCTTCGCTGATGGGCGCGGGCGCGGTGTCGAAGATGTCCTGGTCCAGCGCGTGCGCGATCAGGTCGAGGACCAGCGGAGGGGTGCGCAGGAGGGATTGCTCCGTCTGTGGGTTGTTAATGGTTCGGTTGGTCAGCGGGTGATTCGAATGAAGCCGAGATGGACGCGCCTGCTTCTTACCTCGACAACCACGCAGTTCCCGGAAGCCAGGGCGGGCACGAGCGCGGACATCAGGCATGAGAAGAAGGCGTGTTTGGCAGGGTGGATGACCACGATGCCGACCGCTTCCCTCTGCGAGGCGCTTTCGCCTCTGGAGACGGCATATTCGTCGTGGAGGGCCTTCTTGGGGTCGAGAGCGGCATGAGCCTGGCTCAGCTGCCGCAGAGCCAGCCAGTACTCGATCTGCACTTCGGCTCGTGTGTGGCCAGTGTCGGTTGCGATGGCCTCCTGGATCTCGGCCGCCTTGTCCGAGAGCGCATCGTGCAGCTGCTTCAGCTGGAGCTTGCGGAAGATGGGGTTGAGGGCCCGGCCGTCGATGGCGGCGGACCGTATCTTGCTGAATGGTCTCGGCATGGTTGTGGCATCTAGGGTCTACGTACACTGAGATTGATGTCTGGAAATCGGAAGGTGTACCTATTTACTGCTCACAACTTGAATTCCCCACCGAGTTAAAGCCCCCCAAGCTGTCCGCCGGGGGTAGCTGCAAGGTGAACGCACTCGCGTGGTACAGATGGCGCGCATGGGTCATCGGCGGGCACTCCGAGTCGTCGGCAGACCCGCCTCCACATCCCGACAGCGGCTCCGTCCCGTTTCGGCAGTTCAAACGAAGGACGCCCACAGTCCGACGGGACTTTCGGGCATCTCAATGGGGTAGACTGTGCAACCTATCATACCTAGCCTGTTCGTATCTGCTCATCCACCCGCCACGAAGAATTCATTGTCAAACTGTGTTCATTCCTGTCGTTTCGAGCCAGTGATCGCGATGTCAACCACCACCCAGATCCAAACTCGCACGCGAGAGAATGTGCTAAAGGATTACGAGCTGCACCACTCGCCGGCCCTATCACCCCGACCCAACATCGGCAGGAGCACAGAAGCTGTCAGGCCGCAGGCGACGGCACCCGTGAACCCGCCCGATTGGGATACCACACATCGCCGGGTGCCGCCGTTCCGTCCGATCAACAGAGACCGCGACCAGAGCGAGGTCCGAGTGTACAACAACAGAGCCGAGCAGATTTTCATCGGCGTCATGTTCACGGGGGTCTACCTCAACTCGGTGAGTCTATCCGGTGAGCTTGATGAGAGTTTGCGAGGTAATGAATTCAGTAAATGTCGTTCCTAACCAAATTCTCGTGTCAAGACGGCCGCCCAGGTCTGGAGGGCCACAGTGGGGAGGTGGAATGATCGCATATTCAAGTACGGCATCGGTGGGGAGATCTAGGGGGTGAATTAGCGTTTCAGACAACAATCGAGTTCTTAGTCTCTGTAATGCGATGAAGATCTGATGTTTGACCAGATAAGATTTACCCGGAATCAGGATTCACAAGTACAACCCATATAATTTTTAAAACGCCACCACTCTCAAGACACTTCTGGATCTCACGAGTGGTAATATTTATTCGGACTTCTAAGCTCCTGCTAAGACGAGCAGCCGGACTCCACTAAACCGCGCCCGACCCTACTCCGAAGCCTTGACCCCCTTCATGTCACCGTAATCCTCCTTCAGCTCCACGCCGCCAGCCACGACCGGCTTGCACGGCTGGAGCACATACAGCATCCTGGCCCACTCGGTCTGGCTGCAGTTCCGCCACAGATGCATCGTGCCGCGCTGGACGCAGATGTCGCCGCGCTTGAGCACCCTCTTGTCCCCCGAGTCCAGCTCCAGCTCGACCTCGCCCTCCAGGACCACGCCGTAGTCCAGACTGACGGTGCGATGCATGGGCGAGGTGGCGCCCGGCGGCATGTCGACGTAGCGCAGCACGGTGCCGCCCGAGACGACCAGGCCCGGCGGGCTGCGCAGGAAGTCCTGGTACACGGCCGTGTCGGCGCCGCCGTTGAGCTCGACGGGGAACTGGGACGTGACGTAGCACTGCGCGAAGGCCGCGTCGCCCGGGCCGAGCGAGTAGAAGGGCGCCGGCGCGGGGATCGACTCGTCGATGATGGCTTTGCCGGACGCGTCGTGCGTGGTAATGAAGCGGTTGGGATGGGGCAGCTTGCCTTGGAGAGCCATGGTGTGGGCGGGGTCTGATGTAGGTGTGAATGGAAGAGATGAGAAGATGAGGGTGGTAGTGACTGGGCGTTTCGGATAAGTTGACCAGTAGGTACTAGCAGTTCTCTCACAAAGCTATTAGTATTAGTAGTTGGTGTTTGAAGGCAATGCTTGTGGTGGGAAGACCCCATTGTCTGGGGAAGGGTATTCGGCAATTGTCTGCCGTGCACCGGGAAGTGGGCTCGGGTGATCCGGCCGCAGGGCGCGGAGCCCGGTGACCATCGCTTCAGGGCATACGACCCCAGCAAAATACATGTGTTACAACTGAGATATACGCTTCCCATCGGACACGGGCCGTGGAAGCCCCAGCAGAAGGCTACGGCGTGCGAGCAGGAGCACAACAGACAGACATCGCCAGCCCTCACCAACATGGCCTCGCCCGAGTACGCCCACCACTTCTCGGACCGCAACGTCCCATTTGGCATTGCATCGTCAAAGAAACACCCCGAGCCTCGGGCTGTGACCCGACTCGGAAACTCGGTCATCTTCCTGCATGACTGCCTCACCAGCGGCCTGTTTGCGGGCGTCAGCGGGCTGCCCGGGGAAGTATTCGCCAACGACACTCTGAATCAGTTTGCCGCGCTTCCGAAGTCGGTCCAGCGCAGTGTTCGCCAAGAAATCCAGAACCAGTACCGGAAAAGGGGCGATGTGTCTAGCTTCCCCCCTGGAAGCGTCGAAGATATCACGGAGGTGCAGATGCACATGCCAGTAAGCGTCGGGGATTTCGCAGGTGTGCACTATGTTACTTCCTCTGTCATGGCCTTCTTTCGCTGACCAGAATCGCCAGACTTCTCCTGCTCCCTCGCCCACGTCAAAAATGCCGGCCGCATCATCATCAACGATGCGCGCCCGCCGCCGGCCTTCTTCAACATGCCCATCGCGTACCAGGGGCGGGCCAGCTCCGTCGTCGTGTCCAGCACCGACGTCGAGCGGCCGATGGGCCAGTACCGAGACAAGACCGCCCCGGCAGTCGCCAACGAGCCGCCGCCGGTGGTGTTCGGCCCCTCCCGCGCGGTCGACTACGAGCTCGAATTCGCGGCGATCGTGGGCAAGCCGCTGCCCATGCGGCAGCGCCTGAACGCGGTCGACGCGGACGAGCACATCTTCGGCTTCGTCATCTTGAACGACTGGAGCGGTGAGTTTGCTCCCTTCATATCAAGGGCCATCATAACAATGCCATGACTAACCCTGTATTCCCATCCCCAGCCCGCGACATACAGGGCTTCGAAATGACCCCCTTGGGCCCGTTCAACGGCAAAAACTTCGGCACCACCATCTCCCCCTGGGTCGTCACGCTCGACGCGCTCGAGCCGTTCCAAACCGCCGGCCCGCCCCCCGCCGTCGCCATCCCGCCGCACCTGCAGGACCCGTCGCTGCGCACCTACGCCGTCCGCATGCAGGTCGAGATCCTCGCGGGCAACGACGACGGGGGCAGCGAGGCGACGGTGGCGGGCACGTCGTGGGTGCAGGACATGTACTGGTCGGCGCGGCAGATGCTGGCGCACGCGGCGAGCGCCGGCTCGGCCCTGCGCACGGGCGACATCATGGCCACGGGCACGGTGAGCGGGGACGGGGAGGACGCGAGGGGGTGCATGCTCGAGCTCACCGAGGGCGGGACCAGGCCGTTTAGGCTGCGGGACGGCAGCGAGCGGCGGTTCCTTGAGGACGGTGACGTGGTGCGCATGACGGCCGTTGCGGGAGGGGAGCAGTCGGGCGTGGGCTTCGGCGAGTGTGTCGGCCGGCTAGTGGCGAGCCGGCTATCTTAATTTTGATTGAGGGGAGCAGCCGGGGAAGAGGTGAAGCAGTCATGCATGTATCAATGTGATGCCATTCATCTGACCATCTATTTACCATTACTGGTCCATATTCTTTTTTTTTTTTTTTTTTTTTTTTTTTTTTTTTTTTTTTTTTTTTTTTTAGGCATCCTCGGCCACACTCATGCACACCAGATGCGACTGCTGCAGCACAGGGTCGTGCCTGCCACCACAGTAAACGTCGTGCCGGTTGTTTCGGATGTCCGACTGCCCTGTGGCGTCCTGGACTCTCGGTCTCCGGGATGTGGCCCGCCGCTCCCAGCAACTCCCGACCGCCGACTGTCTCACCCCACATCTGGGTCACGGCAGCGAGTACGTTCGCACGGCACACGCAATCACCCGTATTTCGAACCCATTCTTTATCTGTTCGCGCTGGAGGGCATATTACATTCGTTTCGCCGGCCGAGAACTCGAGAGCGGAAACGAGGCGCTTTTACCAGAGAGAGGCTCCCTTGACCAACCTGACACAATGCCCAACAAACTCCGAGACCTGCACACGGTTGACGACGTCAACTTCCCCTACATCTTTGAGCAAAATGCCTCGGTGCCGCTAAAGCTCGGCGGGGTGGTGCGCTGCAACGTGTACCGGCCCAAGACGGCCGAGCGCGTGCCGGTCCTGGTAACATACGGGCCGTACGGCAAGGACATCCACTACAAGGAGTAAGCATGGCATGCTGCTAGAGCCTCGACATCATCAGTAGCTAATCCAGCGGCCAGCTTCATCGACAAGTACGCAGAGGTCAACCCTCGGCAGAAGTCGGCCCACTCGGCCTGGGAGACGCCCGACCCGGGCTTCTGGACGGCGCACGGCTATGCTGTGGTGCGAGCCGACGAGGTGGGGCTCGGTCAGTCGCCGGGTATCCTAGACACCATGTCCCGGGCCACCACCGATGCTTTCGTAGATGTGGTCGAGTGGGCAGCGGATCAGCCCTGGTCCTCCGGGAAGGTTGGCCTGCTGGGCATCAGCTACTACGCAGGGAGCCGTACGTTCTTGGCCGGTGCTGCTTTCTTCTTGGAGGAACTTCCCCTGGTTGACGTTGTTGACAGAGTGGCGCGTGGCTGCCCGCAAGCCCAAAGGCCTGAGCGCCATCATCCCATGGGAGGGCATGTCGGACTACTACCGTGACCGGTGCCGTCACGGCGGCATCCTGTCCAACGGGTTCATCAAGTTCTGGTGGAACCGACAGGTCATCACGAACCAGTACGGGCGCCCGGGCAGGGCCGCGTCCAACTGGGGGCCGGGTATGTCTTCTGTCCCGCATGAATCCGAAAAGGGGAAGCCACTAATTCACTCATCCCTAGACACTATCGAGGGCGACCTCTCCGAGGAAGAGCTGGCTGCCAACCGCCGCGACCAGACCATCGACAACCAGGTGCACCGCTTCCGCGACGAGCCCTACTACGCATCCAAGGAGTACGACTTGGGCGACATCGAGGTACCGCTACTCTCGGTCGGCAACTGGGGCGGCATCCTGCTGCACCTGCGCGGCAACATCGAGGGCTACACGCATGCAGGCTCCAAGTTCAAGTACCTGCGCATGATCACGGGCCGGCACGATCTGCCCTTCTACTACGACGAGGAGGTCGAGGTGCAGCGCAGCTTCCTCGACGCCTTCCTCAAGGGCGAGGACCGCGTCGGCTGGTCGCAGGAAGGAAAGGTCCCGCCCGTCAGCCTGGTCCTGCGGAAGGGAAATGTGGGCTTCAACAACGCGGAGGCCGAAAAGGCCTACGCCCGCCGCGAGGAGAACGAATGGCCGCTCGCCCGCACGCAATACACCCGCTTCTACCTCACCCCCGACCTCACCCTCCTCCCCACCGTCCCTTCCCAACCTCTGCCTACCAAAAAGCTCACCTACCGTGCCCTCGGCACCATGACCAACCCCCAGCTGCTGCAATTCACCACACCCCCCTTCACGGCCGAGACCGAAATCACGGGGCACATCGTGGCGCACCTGCACGTGTCTGTCTCGCCGGACCCGGCCAGCGCCACCACGCCGTCCGACATCGACCTCTTCCTGACGCTGCGGCACCTCGGCCCGGACGGGCGCGAGATCTTCTACACGGGCACGGCGGGCGACCCGGTGCCGGTGACCAAGGGCTGGCTGCGCACGTCGCTGCGCCGCGTCAACACGGAGCACCACCGCCACCGGCCGTGGCTGCCGCAGCGCGACTACACCAGCAAGGACGTGCTGCCGGTCATCCAGGGCGAGGTGTACGCCGTCGACGTGGAGGTGTGGCCGACCAACGTGGTCGTGGAGGAGGGCGGCCGGCTGGTGCTGGAGGTCGCGTCGGGGGATACCCAGGGCAGTGGGATTTTCACGCATGATGATCCGGTGGACAGGTGAGTTGCTTTCTGAACGAGAAGGCCCGCGCGGCGAGGGGTTGGCTAACAACGATCATGGACAGGTCGAAGGAGGTGTTCGAGGGGTTCAACCACATCCACTTCGGCCCGCGCTTTGAGAACTACATCACGCTGCCGATTATTCCGCCGAAGGAGGATTAGGGGTTTTGTACGGGGCCGTAATCAGCAAGGAGCCTTCAGAGAAGATGATGCAGAGAGATGATGCATCGAATGCAAGTAGAGTCGCTAAAGATTGCTTGGTTCTGCTGCTCGACAACCCCCTAGGCGCATAGAATTACATGGCTCAGGATCAGTCTGAGGCATTACCTAGGGGAATCTCTCTGATGCTTGATTATCATGTCCCTGATGGCGGCAATTCGTCTGGAACCCAGAACTGAGATTTCAAACACGATTTTCCGCAGTCGAGGGTAAAACACGAACTTGGCATGGAATAATCAACGACCATCTCACACTGGCGGTGACAAATACAGAAGCATAAAAGCAAAGACATCATATGTCATAATACCAAAGGAGCAGCCCTCATGCCGCCGTCAGTGCCGGTGTCTTGGGCCACCGCCCCCACACAAACTGGCTGTTGCACATGTTGGTCAGCTCCCAGGTCTCGGCGGCCAGCTCGCCGGTGACGCCCTCGTCCTCCTCGTCGCCCACGGCGCCGGCGACGAACATGGCGGCCATGAAGTGGTCGTCGGTGGCGTGGGCGTCGCGGTACAGCGGGTGCTTCATGAGGCGGGTCATGGCGCGGCGCAGCCGGGGGCCCGAGTTGTTCCGGATGACGTCCTCGACGGCCTGGCGGAACTCGAGCGCCCAGGGCTCGGGCGGGCGCTCCTGGGCGAAGTTGTCCGAGTAGCGCAGCATGGGCATCCAGCGGTTGCGGTACAGGTTGTGCACGGCGCCGCCGGAGCCGATCAGCAGGTAGTTCTCGCGGCGCAGCGGGCGCAGCGCGGCACCCACCCGCACGTGGAAGTGCGGGTCGTAGAGCTGGTTGCTCGAGATCAGCGTCGTCGGCGGGCAGCCCCCCGGGAACATGCGGATCAGGATCAGGTACGTGTCGTGGATCCAGTCGAAGGTCGCGTCGCCCGACGCCGCGAAGCCCGCGTCCCGCAGCAGGCCGATGCACCGCTCCGCCGTCGCCAGGTCCGGGTTCAGCTTGTAGTCGACATACTTGCTGGGGTGCACGTAGGCCACCGGTGACTTGCCCGGGTTGGGGTTTGTGGCCACGTGGATCTCATCGCCCGGCGCGTCCCAGTGCGCCCCCTGAGAGACTGATCAGTCCGGGGAGCTCTTTCAGGAACTTGTTGATTTGAAGCACATACCATCATGATCACCCCCTTGATGCCGTTGGCGAGCGCCTCGTCGCCGGCCTTCTTCCAGTAGTCGGCCGACTCGGACTCCTCGCCGAGCATCATGGTGGAGCCATGGGAGAAGAGGTAGACTGGAGTCAGCGGCGCTGTCTCGGTGTTGTCAGGTCTCAGTTCGAGCACACATCGAGCGCTACTAACGCTCAGGGCAACTCACCCATATTGCCTGCTGCTGGGTGCCGAAGGTTTCTGCCAGAGATCAATGGCTCACTCACTCGGAACTTGTTTCGGACCACACCAGATAACAGACGCGAATACCGCTGCAGTTAGAAGTCCGGTTGCACAGCAGGTGACGAAGACCGTTCAAGGGAGCTTCACAGCCCGCCCAATTCGGGATACAAGGACGCCGCGAGGCGCATGGCCTCGCTCGGCAGACCAGTCCAGTCGTCGGGCTCGCATCCCTGCAACCGTCGATTGCTGCCGTCACCCGTTCCCGTGGGTCGGGACAGGTGGGGGACATCCACCCGGTGGCTCTGGCTGCTGTGGAGCCTCCCCAAGCCGATCCTTTGAAGCCCACTCAATGCTTCATGTTGAGCCCCCGTTCCGCTGCCCGTCTCGCGTTTCACAGCCTCTCCACGTCCAGCGCCGTGTCACTCTCCGCCTCCCGTCCCGGCTCCCCCCACCTCGCGCGTTTGCTAGCAACGATCGCATCGGCCCTTCGCTGACCTCCATGATCCCACGATGAGCACCATCGAGGTAGCTGGCAGCAGCACACGTGCAGACGGACAGGGGCTGTTCCAATGCGGGGCCTGCAAGCGTCACTACAATCGGCTGGACCATCTGGCCCGCCACGTCCGATCGCGTGAGCAACGCGCCCTCTTACTGTGATACACGGCGTCGTGGGGATCCTACGGGTGGTGCTGTTTATCGCCTGTCTGATAATGGTGGCTGACCGGCCCGTTGCATGCCAGATACCAACTTCAAGCCGCACCGCTGCTCTCTCTGCGGCAAGTCCTTCTCGAGAACGTAGGCAAATCAAATGACGATCTACATGTGACCCGCCAGAGTTGCGGGCTTGGCTGCGAGAGTCGTTCGTTCAATGCTGACAGCACTGGAAAATGCAGGGACCTGCTCAAGCGCCATGTTGCCGCCCACGACGTGCGCAACGCCAAGGTCAACAACCTGTCGCGTGGTGGTGCCGCCGACGAGGCCCCCGGCCGCGTGACCCAGGCCTGCCGGGCGTGCGCGACAAACCATGTGCGCTGCACCGAGACCAAGCCGTGCCGTCGCTGCGCCGATCGGGGGCTGGAGTGCGTCTTTGTGCGCACCGACGACGCCATGACGTCCCCCGCACCGGCGCCTGCAGCGGACTTCCAGCCGAGCCATCTCATGATGAGCCCGTCGTCGATGCCGTCCAGCCTGGACGTGCAGGTTGAAGAGCCCATGCGCCTGAGTGTGAGTGGCTCCGACGCTGCAGAGGGACCCCTGAGCCAACCGGTGCCCCCGTCCCTGCAGCAAGTAGCCCGGCCTGGACCTGTTCCGCAAACCCTCCAGCCGGGGACCGCTGCTGGTCCTTCTGCAGGCGCGGCCGTTGATCAGTCTGCCTTCGGTATGCTTGACCCGCCCTCATCTGCTTGGGAGCGAAGCTTGCTGACAAGGGCTGCAGATGACGACAACTTTATGGGTGCCCAGCCCGAGCTGCCGACGGGATATTGCACGCCAGCCTTTACCGAGTGGAACTTCCTTCCCGGGCTGTGGTCCGACACCGACGGCGTGGGCATCGGCCAGCCGTTCCCGGGCATCGAGCTGGACGACCTCGACCTGCGCTTTCTCGGCACTTACAACACCACAGTCCCCTTCGAGTTCGCGTACGCCCCGCAGCCCGTCTCCCCGCAACGGCCCTCCGTGCCGAGGCGCAGCTCAGACGCGGATGCAGGCGACCCGGCTTCCTGGGCCTCCGAAGCTTTTCGCAACCACCACTGGCGGTTCCGGCCGAATCCCAAAGACCACGGGGGCGCCGAGGAGCACAACTTGTCGCTTCCGTCGGATGCCCGCGACCACCCGTCCCCGGACTCGCACATCTCGTTCGCCCGGCGCGTCACGCCGGCCCGGCTGGGTGCCCGCGCGCGCGACAACATCCTGACCATCGTGATCAAGTCGTGTCGGCCCGAGAACCTGCCCAAGGCGGTCGCCTGCTTCCCCAGCGCCGAGCTGCTGGACACGCTGATCCAGTTCTACCTCACGTCGCCGCAGGCCCGCGCCGACTCGTTCATCCACGCGGCCACGTTCGACCCCAACGAGAAGAAGCCGGAGCTGCTGCTGGCCATGGCCGCGGCCGGCGCCGTGCTGACGTCGGACCCGACGCTGGCCAAGCTGGGCTACGCCATGCAGGAGTGCGTGCGCACGGCCATCCCGGCCGTCTGGGAGACCAACAACTCGCTGGTGCGCAACCTCGAGCTGACCCAGGCCTTCCTGATCAACCTCGAGATCGGCCTCTGGAGCGGGCTCAGCCGCAAGGTCGAGATCACCGAGAGCTTCCTGCAGTCGCCCCTGACCATGTTCCGGCGCGGCGGCCGGTTCCGGCGATCCAGCTACCCGCCCGTCGTGCTCGACGCCGCCGACCAGACCGCCGCGGCAGCCGAGGCCGCGTGGCGGGCCTGGGTGCAGCAGGAGTCCTTCAAGCGCACCGCCTTCCGGCTGCTGCAGCACGACCTCAACTCGTCCATGTACCTTATGGTCAACCCGCTGGTCTCGTACGCCGAGCTATCCCTGCCGCTGCCCTGCTCGCCCTGCCTCTGGTCCGCCACGTCCGCCCAGCAGTGGCGGTCCCTCCTCCTGCAGTGCCCCTCCCTCGCCCACCAGCCGCCCACGGTGGCCGACTACCTCGACGACCCGGGCGCCTTCCAGAACCCACGCGCGACCCCGATCCTCCTCGACGTGGCCGGCGCCAACGAAGCCTTCCTCGCCTGCGCCTGGTCGCTCGCGTGGGAATGCATCCAGCTGGCCGCGCTGCAGCGCACCACCGCCAGCTCCCCCTCCACCACCTCCTCCTCCAACAACCTCACCCCACAACCGCCCAACCGGCGATGGAACCCCTTCCTGCTCGCCTCGCGCCGCGAAGAGCTCCTCAAACTGCTCGCGCACTTCCGCCTGACCCTGCCACCCATCCCACACCCGAGCCCCAACCCAAACCTCTTCCCGCCCCCGTCCCCGACCACCACCACGACCCCCTTCCCCCCCCACCAACCCGGCACAACCGACACCCACACGCTACTGGCGCTACACACCCGGCTAGACCTGATCCACTTGCACCTGCACGCGCCCTTCGACGAGATCCAGACACTAGCAGGCGCGGAAGGGCCCGAGGCGGCGCGCGGCGCGTACGCGGGCGTGGCAGACTGGGCGCGCACCGAGGCCGCGCGCAAGGCGGTCTGCCACGCCGGCCAGGTGCTGCGCTTCGCGCGCCGCGCCGCCCGCGGCATGCTGCACGGCCCTGCCGCGGCCGGGATATACCAGGCCGGGCTGGTGCTGTGGGTTTGGGGGCTGCTGGAGGCGCGGAGGGCCGGGGGTGGTGGGCCGCCACCACCGGGGAAGGGGGGTGCGGTGGTGGCGCCGCAGCAGCAGCAGCAGCAGCGGGGGGTGAGTGGTGGGGAGGATGATGCGGCGCCTGCGAGGGGGAGGGAGAGGGGGAGGGGATCGGCGAGTGCGGGCCACGGCGGGGAGGAGAGGGTGTGCTTGGATGGCGGGGAGGAGGAGGGGCTGGCGGTGCAGCGGTTCACATGCTTTGGGGTCGGGCGGCCGTGTCTCCGGGGAGGAGGAGGGGCGGCGGACGAGGTGGTGTGGCTGGCGGATCCGGAGGCGGTGCTGGGCGCGATTCTGGGGATATTGCGGGATAACTACGAGGGCCTGCCCAGGCCGCATCTGGTGGAGCGACTGCTACAGCTGATGGAGGCGCTGCAGCGGGCGTCAGCCGGCATGATGGAGTTTCATGGGCAGTTGGACAAGCAGTGACTGGACTGCACGGGATGGGCGGAGTATTCATTGGGTAACCTGCTCCCCAAGGGGCTGTGGTGGGAAGTCGTCTAGTAGGATGGCCAATCTCAGTGGGTGGGAACAAGAGAATCGTAACAGACAACCATGTTGGGGACTGGGAAGGGCTCTGTAGTGCAATGTACAAATCTCGAAAAGAGACGAAGTCATGATAAGCGCCGTCCTGGCGGTGAATATATCCGAGTAAAGACCGAGGTGTCGGAAACCGAGTGGTCAAGCACAAACAGAACACCTCCGGAGCTGGAAAACATCTGTTCATGAGCTGCCGATAATAGTGGCACCCCGACTGCCCCTCTCCACAACTATCTACATGAACTCCACTCTATTCAATCCGCTGGGCACTCGACAGATCGTCAACCCCGTGGCCCTCCTCAACCTTGGCCTCGACAACGCCATAGATGGGCATCTCGGCAAGCGCAGAAGCGATGTGGTGCAGCGTGGGCAGGCTGTCCCAGGTCCCCGGCGAGAACTCCAGCCTGGCCTCGGCGCTGCGGCGCCTCTTCTCCACCCTGGGCGGCGTCTTCGCCCCCTCGCGGACCAGCACGGCATACTCGGCATCCGCCTCGCCGGGCTTGCCCACGGCCGGCACGTAGCGGTAGACCAGCGTGCCCTCCTCCTTAGGAGGAAGACCCATGCCCGGCGGCGCCGGCCTCTCTCCGACGGCGCTGCCGCTGCCCTCGACGGCCGCGGCCTCAACCGGCTCCTCCTTCAGCCCGTCCAGATACATCCGCAAGTACGACGCGCCGCGCCAGCTGCACTCCACCTTCACACTGCCCCCCTGGTCTTCAATCCCAACATCGCAAAACACCTTCGGCATGCCCAGCTCCTCCCTCCCGGTCGTCACCGCATCCGACAAGCTCTCCATCAGCACGACCAAGAACGACCCGACCACGCTTCCGCCATCCCTCTTCACATACTGCACCCCGTGCACCCACAGCCCGACAAAGCGATACCCGCCGCCGCCGAGCCAGCGCATGTCCCGCAGCTCGGTGCAGCGCAGCGTGGCCTCGGCGACGGTGCCGGGCGCGACGAAGCCAAACGCGGGCGAGGGGAACAGGGTGCGCAGGTACGTGGCGGACGAGCGCAGGCGGACCGAGCAGGTGGTGAAGGCGGAGTCGTGGGCCGGGATGGCGCGGCCGAAGTGGTCCTGCCGCGGCGAGGGCATGGGCCCGAAGGACAGGGGCGCGCGCAGGCGGACGGGCCCGTGCCGCGACCACAGGTGCTTGCGCAGCATGTGCGTCGAGTGGTGCCACTCGTCGTGGCCGAAGTTGTAGTCCCGGAACTCCATCACTGGGAGGGCCGCGGTTAGAGGGGGGTGGATGGGGTGTAGCAGGGACGTTGAAGAAGAATTTTAAGAAAGAGAGGGGGGGGGGGGGGGGGGGGTAGGGGGAGGGGAGAGGGAGCGGAGGGAAGTAAGTGGACGGGGCTTACTTCTGAAGCTCCCGCGGTTGGCGTCGGTCGGGTCCATGCCCGCCGTGCGGGTCAACTCCTGCACCTTGTGCGCCCGCTCGTCGCGGATCTTCTCGTACAGCGCGAGCCGCTCGGGGATCTCCTCAACGGGCGTATCCCGCGGGAACAGCACGCAGATGGACGCCGCGTCCTCGATGGCGATGCCGCCTAGTGGGCGTGATCAGCCAAGGCGTTCGGCACCTGATGGGGGAAGTGTATTGATGGAGTTCTGGCTCACCTCCCTGCCCCTGATGCGGCAGAAACGGATGCGCGGCATCCCCCACCAACGCCACCCGCCCACGGTGCCAGGTGGGAATCCGGTCCATGTCGAGCAGCGTCCAGACCTTGAGCGAGCTGGTATCTGCCATCTCCAGCAGCGCCCGGACGGCTGGATCGAAGGCGCTGAACACGTCGACGAGCATCTCCTTCGTCGCTGCGCGGTTCCATCCTAGGCGGCGTCAGCATGGTCTTTTCGTCAAAGGGGAAAAAAAGGAAAATAAAGAAAAAAAAAAAAAGAAAAGAAAAGAAAGAGCATTTCATTCGCGCCTATGAACGCACCCTCTCCCTTGGAAGCCGAGAGCTCGCTCGGGTGGATGGCGACAAAGTTCATCATCGTGTTGTCCGAGCAGGGATACATGACCAGCCGCCGGTCTTTGCCGATCCATATTCTCATGTAGCCGTCGCGCTGGACGAACTTCTCCGTCGCCGGGTTCGCGCGGATCTGGGCCACGGGGATCATGAACCGGAAGGCGCTCTTGCCGGAGTCGAAGGGCTTGATGTCCTGCAGGGTGACGCTCCTGCGGGTGACAGAGCTGACGCCATCGGCGCCGAGCACCAAGTCGCCGGAGAACGATGAGCCGTCCTCGAGCGTGACGGTGGCAGTGTCGGGGTCGACAGATGCAACACAGCTCGAGGTCTTGAGCACCGCCGGCTTGCCCTCGCCCTCCGCGGCCGTGGCCTGGCGCTTGAGCTCCTCATGCAGCCGGACGCGGTGTGCGAGCATCCATGGCTAGAGCAGCCAGGGCGTCAGCCACGCGTCCAAAGATGGCTAATCAATCAGCCACAACGGGGGGGAACACGAACATGCTGCCAGATCAGGAGTGATTTCCTGAGGTCCACATCAACTGTGATGTTGCCGTTGCCGTCATAGGTGGTCATCTATCCACCGAGGTAAGTCGAGACCGGGAACTCGCGGAAGGGGCCGGATATTCCGACTTACGCCCTGCACGGGATTTGCGCCAAAGGTCTCGGGCAGCACACCCAGTCTCCGAAGAATGCCATGGCAGTTAGGGGCCAGGTGGATCGCCGCACCCGTCTCTCTGGCGAGTTGCGATCGCTCAAACAGCTGTATTGTGTTGGTCAGCACTAGGTACCTTAGCTACGTCTGCTTCGCGGCTGGTGACATACAGTCACTTCGTGGCCGTTCTTACGCAGGCCCAGTGCGGCGGTCAACCCGGCGATACCTGTAATTCCCGTGTTAATTAATGAGACTGCCCGTAGTTTCAAGAGCCATGTGTGGGTTTTCGCTGTTGCGGATAGTCCTCACCTGCTCCCACAATCAACACCTTCAAGGGGCGGGGCTGTTGCTCCGCGGACGCCATTGTGAGTGGTGGTTAACTGTGCAGGGCGGCGCGAATGATACTGGAGCCTGGGACGGGTTGACAGCCACAGGAGGGAGGCTCTAAGAGCAGGAGCAGGGAGCGAGCATTCAATGAGCACCCCCTGGCGTTGTAGAAGCTGGCCCGACTTTTCCGGTTATAGACTTGAACTGGTTTCGAGCGCTGGTTTAAACCGACCACCTTGGGCGCGGAGGTGCTGCTCCTGCCGTTAGCACTCAATGCCCGCAGCGGGAAGGTGGAGGAGGACCCCCGGCCGGCCCCGGCCCCGGCGGAAAGCGAGGAAAAAACACCCCCGACCATCCTGACCCTGGCGGCCCGCGCGCTATTTCATCGCTTAGTGTAGACCTCTTGCTCACCATTAGGTTAGGTAGGTACCAAACTACCTTAACCGTGGAAGCACAGTGGTAGAAAAGGCTTGAATTTGGTAGGTTGGTCGGTTGGCTGTTCGGGATTGGCTTTCTCAGCTCCCCAGTCCCAGTGCGAGCGCCCGAAAATAACCCAATGTCCGTGCTGTGCACTGTGCCTGCCAAAACCGTCTCTTCACAAGAGTCGAGGACCGAAGCCTCCCCGCGCAAGACACGGGGAGGACGACACCCGTGAACATGGGCCGTGTGATTGGTCGCGGATTGGAACTACCTACTACACTACCTCAGGTAGGTAGAGTAGTGTGGAAAACCCGGGGCGTTTCCTGTTTCCATCTGATTTCCCAAGAATAGAGCTTAGGGCGCTGCAAATGGCTGGCACCGGGGAACAATGCCGGGTTATCCGAACGCGAGAGGGCGGCTGCTTGCGTTGGTAGCGAGCGAGAACACCGCAAGGGGGTTGGCGCGAAAGACCTGATGCGACTGTCGTGCAGCTGCACAGATTCTGATTTGGAAACCCATCCTAGCCACTACCGACACAGTACGGATTAGTTGTGGTATACACTAGATTGAACGTGTTCAGCGAGCCGGGCTTCGGGTCGCCGCGAGCGGTTGATCACCTGCTCGAACCGTGTACGGAATGAGGACTGGGGTACACTTACATGATTGTATGTACCATGTACACCACCAGTTCGTGTTGTGCCCCAGACTTTTACCCCAAACCCCGCAAGCGGCCAGCTGGGGATTTGAAGATCTCGGATTTTCCGAGAGCCCGGGTCCTGGGGCCCCGCGGGTCCTGGCGGCTTTACCCGCCCGCCTAGTGTAGTGTAACTACCGAAGTGAGTGTCGTGTACGGAATAGTGTAGCTCAGCCGTCGGGTTGCAGTGGGGGCCCAGTCCCGGGTACAGTCCGTGCCATGCTGCAGTATACACTCACTCACTGTGTACGCTGCCAGACCCTTGGGAACAGCAGGGGCCTTATTGAGTGACGCGGCCCGCGGTTGGTGTCGTCGATTTCCACGGGACGGACAACGTGCATACCTTATCTATGTTTGTACCCCGGACGTTTCGTCAGCTAAGTCCCGCTTCGCAAAACGACGAGAAAAATCTTAAACGCCCCGGACGCGCTGGCTTCTGGGAACCCGCGCACTCTCTCCATCCCCCCTCCGACTGCTTGTTGTGTGTCTGGCTGGCTCCGGACAGGGTCGCCGTGGTTGTTGTCGTCAAGATGGCGTCGTGGCGCGAGGCCTTCGCGCTCTCCAAGAGCGAGGTGAACGAGCGGATGCCGCCGGGCACCGTGAGGATTCTCGGTCAGTCTCAGCTGTGTTTTAGCCTCGCGGCGCGTCGGTCGCTCGCCGTCGTTTCAGGGACCCGGATTGTTACTGACAAGATCGATGATTTAAGACCAGCAGGATGACTCGTCAACCAGCACCGACGGCCGCCTGGTCAGGTCTCCGAAGCCGTCCAGGAGCGCGAAGGACCCGCTCAACTGGCCCTTCTGGCAGAAGGTGGCCGCGCTGCTTGTCGCCTCGATCTACGCCTTCATCGCAAACTTCACCTCCTCCGTCATCGCGCCGGTGCTGCAGCTCTGGTTCGTGGCCTATCCGCAGGAGCCCAAGTCGTTCTCCGACCTGTCTTACCTCATCGCAGTAAGCAAATGCCGAGCAAAGAGCAGAGCGTCCAAATCCGAATCCGCATGAAACTGCACGAGTGTAGCGCTGACTTGCAAACCCTCTTGTTTTCCTCTTCCCACCCCGGCAGGTCAGCAGTCTGCTCCTCGGCTCGTCCAACATCTGGTGGGTGCCGCTGTCCAACTGGGCGGGGCGCCGGCCGGTGCTGCTCCTGGCGACGCTGCTCATGACGCTCTGCACCGTGTGGTGCGCCGTCGCCAAGTCGTTCGGCTCCCTGCTCGCGGCCCGCATCCTGCAGGCGGCGGGCGGCGGCGCGGCCGACTCGGTCGCCCCCGCGCTGATTGGCGATATGTACTTTGTCCACGAGCGCGGACGGGCCATGGTGCGTTTTCTTTCCGTTCCCCCTTTTCTGTTGCGGAAACAGGACGCGCCGGGACGGGGATGCTGACAAGGGGCGGGGGGGAAACGAATCCAGGCCGTGTACACCATCTTCCTCTCCAGCGGCGCCATCACGGGCGGTCTCTGCGGCGGCTATCTGGGCTACGCCCACGGCTGGACCAACATCTTCTGGGTCAGCACCGCCCTGGCCGGCTTCGTGTTCCTCGGCGTGGTCTTTTTCGTGCCCGAGACGCTGTTCGACCGCGTCGCCGAGGACACCTCCAGCTCGTCCGGCGACGCCAAGGAGGCGGGCGCCAAGGACGTCGAGACGGTCGAGACGCGAGCCGCCTCGCCGCCCGAGCTGCAGGGCTCCTTCACCTACCTCGAGTCCCTCGGACTTCGCCGGCCGCGCGGCAGTCTGGTGCGCTACTTCGTGCAGCCGTGGCGCACGCTCGCCCTGCCGGGCACGTGGGTGGTGATGCTGCACTACGCCGGGCTGGTCGGCGGCATCGTCACGCTCTCGGTCATCGGGCCGCAGATCCTGTCCGCGCCGCCGTACCTCTGGGGCGAGAACGCCGGGCTGATCAACGTGGGCGGCCTGATCGGCACCCTGGTCGGCTACCTGTACACGTTCGTGCTGGCCGACAGCCGGCTCAAGCGCCAGGCGAAGCACCAGGGCCACGGCCTGGCCGAGCCCGAGAGCCGCCTGCCCATCATGTTCTTCCCGCTGTTCATCGCCACCTCGGGCTTCTTCGTCTTCGGCTTCTGCTCGCAGTACCCGGGCGGCTCCCGCTGGGTCGGCATGGAGATCGGCTACGGCATGATCTCCTTCGGCTTGACCCAGGTGCCGTCCGTGGGCTTCAACTACGTGAGTCACGCCCTCGCCGCCGGCGCCGCCGGCCGCATTCTTCCCTCGCTCTCTTCGGTGGTCTCCTCCTCGCTGACAAGAGTCTGTTGCCCCCCCTCGCAGCTCATCGACGCGTACCAGCACCTCGCTGCCGACTGCTTCACCATGGTCACGATCCTGCGCGCCATCGTCGCCTTTGCCTGGTCGTTCTTCGTCGCCTCCTGGGTCGAGGACAGGGGCGCGGCCGAGCCCTTCGGCATCTTTGGCATGCTGATGGGTCTGTTTGCGCTGCTGACCGTGCCGCTGTGGCTGTTCGGCAAGCGCATGCGCATTGCCACGAGTTCCCTCGTGCTCAAGCAGGAGTAGGCGAGTAGGATGTGGCGTTGTATCTATTGCGTTGGAAGCAATGGTTTCTGAATGGGTTCACAAATCATGATGGACGTAATCGGGTGTAGTTTGAGTTCGAGTACGGGATGTATGACTCGTTGGACCCCCGTGTTTTCACCCTGGGGTTGTCCGTCCGAAAGACAACTAGCAACCTAGGCTCTCTGCAATCTATTTGAGCGGATCTCGATGCAATAGATATTCTGGGTTGCAGGGAGTACGTGTGGAACCCGACGCCGAAGTGTCTCCGCACTCACTCAGACTGTAGAACGCCAGGGGCGTCAAGATCCGGTGGAGATTAATCTCGAATCCAAAAGTCCGGAAACCAGCCGTAGCAAGGCACGCACACGAACACCTCCCGTGTGTCTATTCCTTCATCCTGCCCAGAAACGGCTCTCTTACAGCTGAAACCCCTTTAAGTTACTCGGCTACTCCCCCTTCTCGTTCCCCTGCATCAGCATCTCCTGCGCCATCCACAGCTCCGCATACAGGCCGTTCCGCTCCATCAGCTCGCGATGGCTGCCCATCTCGACGACCCTGCCCTCCTTGAGCACGATGATCAGGTCGGCGTCGTAGATGGTGCGCAGGCGGTGGGCGACGAAGACGCTGGTGCGGCGCTTCTCGCGCAGCACCTCGTTGATGTTGGCCATGAGGGCCTGCTCGGTGTGGGTGTCGAGCGCGCTGGTGGCCTCGTCGAAGAAGAGCAGGGGCGGGTCCTTGAGGACGAGGCGCGAGACGGCCAGGCGCTGCTTCTCGCCGCCCGAGATCATCAGGCCGCGCTCGCCGACCATGGTCTGGTAGCCGTGCGGCCACGACTCGATGCGGTCGTGGATGTGGGCGCGGCGGGCGGCCGCGCGCACGCGCTCCGGGCTCGCGTCCAGGTTGCCGTACCGGATGTTGAGCTCGACCGTGTCGTTGAAGAGCGGCGTGTCCTGCGGCACCACGCCGATGGACCGCCGCAGCGAGTCGAGCGTCACGTCGCGGATGTCCTGGTCGTCGATCAGGATGCGCCCGGCCTGCGGCTCGTACGAGCGGAAGAGCAGCCGGAGCAGCGTCGACTTGCCGCACCCGGAGGGCCCGACCACGGCCACCTTCTTGCCGGCGGGGATGGTGACGGTGAGGTCGTTGAGGATGGGGCGGTCGGGGTAGTAGCCGAACGTGACGTTCTCGAAGCGGATCTCGCCGCCCTTGGGCAGCACGAGCGGGGCCGCACCGGGCTTCTCCCGGATGGAGACATTGACCTTTTGCAGGTTGAAGAGCGTCTCCATGTCGAGGAGCGACTGGCGCAGCTCGCGGTAGACGGAGCCGAGGAAGTTGAGCGGGACTGACAGCTGGAAGACGAGCTGATTGATCAGGACCAGGTCGCCGACCGAGAGGGAGCCGGCCACGATGCCCTTGGCGCCGAGCCACATCATGAGGGTGAGCGCGGACGAGAAGATGATGTTCTGGCCGCTGTTGAGGAAGGCCAGCGAGGTGGCCACCTTGATGGAGCTCTTCTCGTACTGCTGCAGCGCCTTGTCGTAGCGGCCGATCTCGTATGTCTCGTTGTTGAAGTACTTGACCGCCTCGTAGTTGATCAGCGAGTCGACAGCGACGGTGGACGCCTTGTTGTCGGCCGCGTTGGCCTGCCGGCGGAACTTTGTCCGCCAGGCGGTGGTCCAGATGGTGAAGGCCGTGTAGGCGGTCATGGTGAGCGCCGTGATGGCGGCAAACTCCCACCCGAACTGGTAGGTCAAGATGCCGCACACCATGCTGATCTCCAATGCGGTCGGCACGATATGGAACACCATGCTCGTCAGCAGGAAGCTGATGCCCTTGGTGCCGCGGTCGATGGCGCGGGTCAGGCCGCCCGTCTGCTTGGACAGGTGGAAGCTGAGATCCAGGTTCAGGAGGTGGCCAAAGGTCCTGGTGGCCACGCGGCGGATGGCCTTCTGCGCCACGGACGAGAACACGGCGTTGCGCAACTCCTGGGACACGACGGCGCCTATCCTGGCGGCGCCGTACGCAAAGATCATGGCGCCGGCAACCGTGGCCACGGTGCCGCCCGTGGCGGCGAAGTCAACGTTCAGCGAGTCCACAATCTCGCGGAAGTAGAAGGGCACCTGCACGTTGAGCACCTTGCCGCCGACCAGCAGGCCCACGGCCAACAGCACACGCATCTTGTCCCTCCAGCTATCCTTCGGCCACAGGTAGCGCGACATCTCCTTCATGATGGCCCAATCTGCCTTGCGCTGCTCCTGCGCGCTCTTGTCTACTGCGGCGAGCGGGTCTTGTTGCGGGGACGGCGGAGGGGCGGTTTTCGGAGCGCCGACGGCGGCGGGCGGGCTCGCTTCGGCGCCCAGAGTCTTCGGTCCCTGGCAGCGGAGAGCGGTCGTGTGGAAGACGGCTCGCAGAGGAGACGGCGAGGAGGGCGCAGCGCAAACAGCGCCGAGCCGGGGCGTCCATGGCGGTCGGTGGAGGGCGGCGCAGCACGTGCCTCGAGATCGGGGGAAGGGGGCGGCTCTGGCCCTGTGTAAGCTGGTCGCCATCATAATCCGTGGTTGGGAAGCCATCGTGGAGGGACCCAGGCCGACATCTTGCCCGGGCCGGGGCGACGTAGGTGTTGTAGCACTGCGGCCGGCAAAGGCGGGTTTGCGCGAGTTGTGCGGGATTCTGGCTGCAAAGCGCGTCACAGCGATGTGGGGTTTCAGAGCTGTCGTGGGTGAGCCCCTCGAGGCTAGCAACAGAACAGAAGCCCCGACGTCGTGGGGCGTCCTGTCCTTCCGGTCAAGTAGTTAGTAGTGGTGTAGTTCGCCCGTCTGGGCGTGCGTGGTTTTTCGTTGGCCTCGGCGAAAGAGGGAGAGAATGCTCAAGCTCCGAGAGCTTATGCCGCGATGCTCGGCTCCGGCGCAATGGGAACCAGCAGGGATTCAGTGATGCAATGTGGGGACACAATGGCGGGTCACAACCCTGTCTCAGCGTCGTGATGGCACGGAATCACCACAAGCAAAGAGCCAGTTCACCAGAACGTCGACCAAAGCACCACCAGAGCAAAAGCAGAGCAACGCAAAACGCCTGTCTATGCAATAGCTGATCCATGCCGTAACGAGCAAAATGTGCTCCCAGGCGCTGGGATATCCAGTCGAGCCAAGCAGGAAAGCAATGCCGAAAACGCCCTACACCATGCCGCAATGATCTAAGAACTCCTCCCAATGCAATGCAATGTCGGTTGAAGACTCCAGCCGAAACCAAGAGCGCTCGCTCGACCGATGCAAAGGATGCAAAGGCAGAAAAAAGTAAAACGGAAAAAAGACGACACACAGCATCCATAGACTCCACTCCCATTCACGGGCCGCTTCGACCGTTCGAAGCAGCCACGAGCCCCTCATACGCCCGCTCCACCGTCCTCCCTCCCATGCCCGGCAGCAAGCGCAGCTGCGCGAGGGACTCGACGCGGCCCGACCCGTCGTGCCCCCTAAGGTTCAGATAGTCGACCAGGTCCTGCGCCTTCTTGGCGCCAAAGCCGTGCAGGCTCCTGATCAGCGCGGGGTCGCGCGAGTTGACGATGTCCAGCAACCGCTTCGCGTGCGGCGACGCGGGATCATCAAAGGCCGACTCCTCCCCCTCCCCGGCGCTCGTCTTATGCGACGACGTCGTCGTCGTCTTCTTGCGCGACGCTCTCGCCCGCGCCGGCTTCTCGTCCGCCGCGTCATCCTCGACGTCGGCCTCGGTGCCCTCCTGGTAATCGCCATCGCCGTCGTCGTCCTCATTGTCGCCCCTGCTCTTCCGCTGTCTCCTGGCCTTGCGCGGCGCGGCCTTTTCAGGCTGCGCCGTGTCCGCCTTGCCCAGTTTCACCCTCAACCGCTCGATCTTCCCGAGCAGCCTGGCCTGCCCCGGGAAGTACGGCAGCGCCCTCTCGTAGAAGCGCAGCGCCGACTCGTCGTCTCCGCTCTCCTTCGCCTGCCGGGCCTGCAGCAGCAGGCGCAGCCCCTCCGATCGGCTGTCGTCGTGCCGGGCTTCGCTCTCGATGCGCCTTTCCAGGGCCTCGAGGCGGCGTTTGACCTCCTCGCTGATGTCGTGCTGGTGCTGGGCTGCCGCGGAAGTTTCCGGGGCCGTTTGGGGTTGTGGTGCCGAGGTGGCTTCGGCGAGGCGGGAGGCGAGGATCTCTGCCACCTTTTTCTCCACCATGGCCTCGATCTGCTCCGCTGTGATGGACAGCTGCTGCTGTCCCGAGGATGCAGCTACCGGTTGTGGAGGACGGAGAAGGGATGGCGGCGCAGGCCGGGCAAGCTTCGATGGTCGCGATGACACCCCGTCGGCAGCCTCGGACGCTCGCTTGGTAAGGGCCGGCTGCCGTGGCTGCGACGTGTTTGCGGTCGTGACCGCAGGGCGCGCCGTTGATGCGGCAGGCATCTTGTCGGGGTAAACAGAGAATGCCTTGGCCGGCTTGTCGGGCTTTTCGGCCTTCTCAGCCGCCTTCGCCGCGAGGGCGCCCGTGTGGACGTTGTGGGCGTTATGGAGGGGCCTGAGCGGCTGGCGCTGGATGTTAGCCCCGCCAAGTGCGGCATTGGGGCGGGGAGGCTGCTTGAAGACGACTTCGTTCTCGATCTCGCGCACTTCGATGCGCTTCGCGCGGGAGCTGACGTTTAGGCTGCTGAGCGTGTCGAGATGGTAGCTGCGGACCGGCGCGAGGTTCAGGATCATGATGGTGATGCCGTTGTTCTGTCCCAGCGACAGGATGCGCGTCATCTTGGACTCCCGGTACGGGATGCGCTTGTCGCCGCGCGAGATGGCGTCGATGCACTGGCTCAGCACGAAGAGGCTCTTGTTGATCGCTGCCGACTCCACCAGCCTCTCCTTGCCGTTGTCCGTTCGACGGTTGTCTTCCGAGCCGGCCAGGTCGATGGCGGATGCCGTGCTCTCCTTGACCACGTCGCCGGTCGTCTGCGTCACCTTGACCCGCAAGATGGCGTGGCTTCTGCTGCTGTGGGCGTTCAGCTTCGTGGCAGCAGTGACGCGGTTGTTGTTGGCTTCGATGTACAGCCGCTCGAAGTCCTTCAGGTCCCCGCACGATCGCTCCGACAGGCCCACCACGATTGTCTTCCCATCCTTCTCGCGGAGGGGAAGCCCGGCTGCGGTCCGCTTCTCCGGCGGTTCGAGCAAATCGTAAACCTTGTCGTTGTAGATTTCGTAGTACGACAGCGCCACATCGACCGTCGTCCGTCCATTCGTGTCTTTCATCAACTTCTTTCCCCTGCGGAACACGTTGCTCAGCAGCCTCGGGATCACGCCGCGGTCCGCGAGCCGGAGGCCGCCGCGCATGGTGTGTGTCTTTCCGGTCCCCGTGACGCCATAGGCAAAAATCGTCAGATCCAAGCCTTGAAAGAGAGCCTTTATATGCGGGGCCACTGCTCTCCCGTTAGCGGCCCGAGGGGAAGGTCAAGACAGCAAGGACGTGTCTGTGGTCGGCGTCGACCCTTCGTGGAACTTGCCTTCGGCTGTAAACAGCTCCTCCTGGGTAGTGGTCTGATCGTAGACGCTGTTGAAGGCAAACGAGAACTCTTCAGTCTCGTTCTTGGGGTTCGGGATCTTGACGACAGTGAAGGGCTTGCCCTCCTCGACGCGGTCCGGCCGCACAATAACATCCTTGCCGAGCTCTTTTTCAAGCAGTGGCCGGATTCTGGCAACAACGCGCACCGACATGGCGGAGAAATCAACACAGAGGGAAGAGAGGGGGAATGAGGGGGAATTGAGGGGACGGGGAGATCGTGGTCGGAGGGGGAGGAGGCCAATTGGGCACACAACGCTACGCTGCACTGACAGTTGTGAACCGAGCCAGAGCCGTGTTGCAAGAGCAGAAGCTGATCCCTGTCCAGCGCGAGCTTAGCTCAAAGGTTTAAATTGATCACCGGGGCAACGCCCTGCCGGCTTGGCGGCTCCTGCCGAGCCAGACCCACTGAAAGGGGTAGACGTTAAAGAGGTCCCGCCAAGACTAATTTCCAGCCCTGGTCTTACACCGTCAGTACGTAGCCACCATCGCCACGGGGTTTGCACTATCGCCACGGGTTAGCCACTGGTTAGTTCGCCGGGGGTACGGGGGGCGGCGCCAGCCCCCCGCTGGTTAGGGTGAGGGTTATGGTTAGGGTGAGGGTCAAGGTTAGGGTGCGGGTTAACTTCGTTTTCTTTTTTTCAATTTCGTTGAGGTTTCGTGAAGTTATTGCGACGAGTTTTTGCGAGTATTTGCGGTTTGTCTTCGTCGCTGATGCTCTAAGTCGTCGCGGCCCCACTTACCCCTTGGCGATGTGTAAAAGCCTGTAATTCTTAGTGTCTTGGCGGGACCTCTTTAACGACGACCCTGAAAGGCCCATGCTCCAGTAGCAATGCACCCGGAAGCCGCCAAAGCTCCGGACCACATGGAATTTGCGTCGTGGGACAGCCGGGCTTTTAGATTCGGCAAACTCGTCGTCCTCCTGTCGCGCAATTGACATCACCACGCCGTCCGTGACTGCGCGATCATGAGACGGCAGGCGCCTCAGGTCAGGAGGCTTCGACCCTCAGCCTTTACACCGTCAGCGAGAGCGCGGCCAGGGTTTGTGTGCAGGCAGTGCCGCGCAATCCAGATTAGCGTATCCCCCACCACCGACTCGCGGCCCGCCGCCGACGCCTTCGGAGCATATCCGGGATCGCAGCGGGACTCAGCAGGTAGGCAATGGGACTTGTTGCAGCAGCGGACAAGCATCTGACGTCTCTCAGATGCCCGGTTCGAGGTTCTGGGGTCACCATACTCCCTACTCTCGGTCACACTGTCGGCATCGCAGCGGCTCTACACAAGGCGCGGAACGCTGGTGTCCGTCGCCGGCAAGGTGGAAAATGTAGGCCCTCCACACTTCGCCTCCAACCAGCTCGAACAATATGGGTCGCTAACTCGGTGCTCGCTCTCACGCCCTCCAGGCGCAATCCACCCTCTCGCTCCTCCCGCCCCTCCGCCGAGCCTTCCTGGGCATCCCCTTCCTCTACCAGCGCATCTCGTCGACCACGCCGATCACCGCCCTCATAGCCACCAAGTCGCCGCACACGAGCCTCTCCGTGCTCCACCTCGACGGCACAACCGACTGGGTCGTCGCCCAGCGCAACGCCCTGCTCGCCTGGACGGGCCACACGCTGACGCCGACCCCGCGCGTGCAGCGCGGCCTGCCGCCGGCCCACTGGGGCAGCACGCACCTCACGGGCCGCGGCCTGGCGGCGCTCGCCGCGCCGGGCCAGGTCTACGAGCTGGCGCTGGGCGACGGCGAGGAGATCGTGCTGCACCCGTCGCACGTCGTGGCCTACGCCGTGACGCGCAACCCGCCGCTGCCTTTCCGGCTCCGGAGCACGACGCGGCTGAGCCTGCAGGTTCCCGCGCTGCCGGCGTCCGTGAGCGGCGCGGCGGGGCGGCTGGTGCCGGAGCGGGCGGCGCGGTTTTGGAGGGCCATGCGAGATACCGAGACGTACAAGGCCGTGGCGAGGTTGCTGTTCGGCTTGAGGACGGCTGCGAGGCGGACGATATGGGGAGATCGGCTTTTCCTGCAGTTCAGCGGGCCCATGACGGTGCTGATGTCGACGCGCGGCGTGAGGGTGCGCGATGTTCTCAGCAGGGAGGACGTGAATGAGATCGCGGACACGGAGGCCGGGGTGGTGCCCGCGGCGGTGGAGCGAGCCAGCAAGCCCAGGGTTTCGGAAGAGAAGCGGCCGGAGGAGAAGCCGGTGACCATTCACGTTGCCAACGTTGGGAAAGACGGGAAGGTCAGTTTTGAGGACGCCAAGGATTTGAACGACTTTGTACGGTGATCGCGAGGCGGCCAGCAACCAGATGTATCTTCTTTGTAACAATAGATTACCCCAGCAAGACGTTCCCGCCGTCGGCTTGGGCGGCTGATTGGACTGTCCCGTGGCCGAATCAGCATGCGCGAGTAGAGGAGGGGTTTCAGGCGTGGTTGAGAGTGGCCAACGAGAAGGATCATCGCGTGGTGGGTTTCAACATCGAGCCCAATACTGGAGGATGCAAGACACACAGTCTGAGCACAATGTTTCCGTACTCTGTCCTCGCTATTGCAGGCTCGCCTTGACGAGCGACCAGCATTTCTTCATGCCGGTTCCCATGGACTCCCTGTCTATCTCCTCCACTGTAGCCCAACGTTGCGAGTCCTCGAACTCGGCCGCCCCCATGCTGTCATCCAGCTCGAAGAGATGGACATGCATGGCCAGCTTCAGATGTGAAAACAGCCAGGGAACGCTGCCAAGTTCCCCGATGTGCTTCAGTGAAGGGGAGCCTGGACGCCTAGGTTTCCCATGCTCAACCAACTCTGAGACATACGCCTTTGCTTTCTTTGTCCTGCTTTTGGCCGTGCTGTCGTTGGGATCCGGCAGGGTGTGACTTGGCAGTTCCCACAGTCCAGCGAGCAGACCCTTCTCTGGCCGACGGCATATCAGGAACTGCCCATTCGAAGAGCGACGGACGGCGCACACCAGCGTCTCCTCTTCGCGGACCTTCTTCTTCGGTTTCCTGAGCGGGAACTTCTTAGCGTGGTGGATAATCGTCTCCATGGCTTGCGCATCCGGAGTGTCCGATGCCTTGGGGGGGGATGGTTCGGTAGGGGTCGCTGCAAAGAACCGAGACAGGGTTCCATTACTGCTTTTCAAAACGTCCCGGCTCCCTTTCCCCGATATGTCCTCCTCGTCGCCCTCTGCGGTTTCGTCAAAAGGCGCGCAAAGGCTGCAGATATCCTCAATATCATCGGTATCACCGGCGATTCCCCGCTTCGCTGCCAGAGAAAGCCCTTCCGCGTAAGCGCGACAGGTCCGGGTGATAGGACACAACGAGCACTTCGGCGTGGGCGTGCAGATCGTGCTCCCGAGCTCCATGAGCGCCTGCCCCCATCGCCCCGGCCGATCACTCGGCGGCAGCTCATCCCCCTCCGCCGCGGGCTGCCCATCCCGCGCAACCGCCCTCACCAACGCCTCGGCCGCCTCCCACAACAGGTCCACCGCCCTCTTATCCCCCTTCACATCCGCCAGCAATCCCATCTGCCGACTCAGCACGCGCAGCACATTCCCATCCACCATCGCCGCCGGCACGCCAAACACAATCGCCGCGATCGCGCCGGCCGTGTACCTCCCGACGCCGGGCAGCGTGCGCATCAACTCGCCCTCCGACCCGGGCAGCATCCCATCCAACAACAACCCGCTTTTCCCCTCCCCCTCCCCCTCCCCCTCCCTTTTCCCCTCCCCCTCCTCCTCCCCCTTCCCCTCCTCCTGGTCCAGACCACAGACGACCCTGGCGGCGCGCCACAGCCGCCGCGCGCGCGCGTAGTAGCCGAGCCCCTGCCAGGCGGCCAGCACGTCCTCCTCGCGGGCGCGCGCCAGGTCGCGCAGGGTGGGCCAGCGCGCCATCCAGCGGGTCCAGTAGCCGACGACGACGGGCACGCGCGTCTGCTGCAGCATCACCTCGGAGACCCAGACCTCGTAGGCGCGCTGGGCGAGGGCGGCGCGCAGGGCCGGGACTGGCGGCGGGCGGCTGGCCTCGTTCGTGTCGTTGTTGGGGTTAGAGTTGGGGTTGGAATTGGTGGTCGCGAACGTGGCCGGGTCGAGCCAGGGTTTGCGCCACGGCATGGGGCGGAGGGTGCTCGCTTTGGTGAACCATTCTAGGAGGGCGGTGCGGGCTTCGGGGGAGGAGAGGAGGGGGGGGCTGTGGTAGGCGAGGGAGTGGGCGCGTGAGGGGAATGACGGTAAGAGGGTTGGGGATGGAGGGGGCGGGTTGGAGAAAAGAAATTGGTACGCTTTCTGCGCTGTGGTGTTGCGTTTTGATGTTTTGTGCCGTTTGGCAGGCCGGGTCGTCTGCTCCGTGTCGCTGTCGCTGTTGCTGTCACTCATGTCCGGCCGCCCTCGGTCCGTTTCCGGGCGCAAATTCGGCGGAAGCAGCAGCGCACCGGCCGCTGTGGCCGGCGAGAGGGCATCTTGGGACCTCTTTGATGCTATGCGCGCACTCCTGCGAGTCGCCATCATTCGCGTCCACCTAGCCGCTGCAGTGTTGTGGGATGGCACAAGACCTAGGACCCTCTCGCCGTCGCGAACAGAACCCGAGTCAACCTCAGCGCATGTTTGCCAGCGCGCGATTACTCTCCTAGGTAGTCAACCCTAACCCTCGATTGGTCCAACAACCCCTGCAGGGAAATTGCGACGATCGCATTGACGTAGTCGAAGCTCTCTCTCATCCGGCCTGGGGGCTTTCTGGACACCTCTGCCGAAATCACAAGGGTACGGATCGGATAGCGAACTCAGAGATGTGGGCGAATGAGGCCAAGGAAGGGGAGAAGGAGGAGACAGGCCACCAGTCCGCTGATTAGACGACGAACCGCTTGGCCCAGCGACCTATTATTCCATGCCTGCCTATCCCATGGAATCAATTCCTTTGAGCGCCAGCTATTGGGGGTGAAGTTGAATGGAAATGCCCGGGCTTCTGCGGGCTGTCTTCAACCTACAGTACCTCAGCTGCAGGTAGGCTAAAGGGTCCTTGTCGTTTTCCTAGCCTCTTCGGGGCTGTCGATCGCAAGGTTTAGGCAGAGTCGAGCGACAGCCGGCCGTCCCTCTCCCACGTAGCAACAGCCTCCTCCCACGTCACGACCTTTGCGCCCTTCGCGCGCAGCCGGTCCTCCACCTCCTTCTCAATCTCCTCGGCCGCTGTACTCCCATTATCATACGTAGAGTGTGCCCCGGACAGCAGCACGACCTCGAACCCGGCGGCAAGGGCGCCGTTGCAGGTGGCCTCGACGCAGCACTCGCTCTGAATACCGAATACAATGATCTCCTGGACCCCAGCTGCCTTTAAAGTCGAGGCAAGTTCGGGATTTGACTTAAAAGTATCACCTGCAAGTCAAGTCAGGCTTGTCATCTGCCTGCTTGACGATACAGGAAGTGGTGCCACACTCACGCGTCCACTTCGCAACGAGCCGCTCCGACGGTGCGGCGTCGTCCGGCTCAAAGACCAGCTTCCACGGCTCGCTGCCCCGAACCAGCGGACCGTTCTCGGGCTCTTCCTCGTGCTGCACGAAGACAATGATCGCCGGGAGCTCTTCAGCGCTTGCTCGCTGGGCATTGATGATCGCTCGAGCTGTGGAGAGAATCTTTGCGCCTGCTTCTCTGATGCGCTCTGCGTGCGGTATTCTGGTTTGCGGGTCGGTCGCCAGGTCGTTTTGGATGTCAATTACGAAGAGGGCAGTCGCGGTTGCCATGGTCCACCACTGCCCGATTACCGAGGGTTCAGCTGGATAAGTGAGAGTGAAAAGGCTGGGAAACGCTGACAACGATGGAAGGGGCAGGACTTTTGCGAGACGTTCCGATTGCTCTTGAGTGAGCGCACTTGCAGAACGGCGGCTTCTCTGATTTCAAACGCGCTGCACGGAGCAACATTCACCCATCTTAGCTAGGATGTTTGCTGGCTGGCGGAACGTGGACAAGTGCGGGGCAACGTGACGCGCCCTGAAACGCCCAAACAGCAGTTAAGGGCAGCGTGAAAGTGCTGCCCCAGGTTGATTGCCGAGACATACCAGAAATGGATGTAGCAGTTGCTTGTGAAATGCAGGCATGCCACGTCCCTGGTAAAAGCCAAGGCATGCGAGAGATCTCGACTGGGGCTCACAACTAACTTTTCAAGGAAAGTTATCCAGATCTGGCCTGACAATCATGGATCCCGTTGGCTCGGCCTCGCCTTCTTAGTTTTGGCCACCCAAAGCTGGGGACCTGATTGACACCCACCACAAGTGGAGCTCTGCTCGGTGGTAACTGCAGCGAACTCCCACCTTCGGGCTCGCAAAGCCGAAGGAGCACCCCGCACTCAGGAGCTCGCGGTGTCGCACTGTCGGATGACTTCAGCGGACAGTCATCTTGATCTTGCAACTTGATTCTTCGACCTTAAATTAGCAATCTGGGTAGCCATTGACCTTAGGTAGTTTTACTTTTTCCGCCGCTCCAATAGCATCCTCACTCTATCCGAGCCTCATTCCTACTTGGCTAGCTTCACTGCTTCCTTCCTTCACTAAGCCCTAATACCTACATACGGTACCTTGTTTTGTTCGTGTTCTGTCCCGAGCTCAGAGCTCAGTCCCTAGCATGTCGTCACCAACAACGCTCGTCCCGCCCAAGGGCGTCTTTGTCCCCTCGCCCACCTTCTTCCACCCCGCCGCCTCGGACTCGAAAGCGCTCCAAGCAGCCGTCGATACGGAATCGCAAATCAACCACAGTATCTTCCTCGCCAAGGCCGGCATCACGGGAATCACACTGCTCGGCTCGACGGGCGAGGCGGTGCACCTGACGCGCACCGAGCGCCGCGACCTCGTCTCGGCCGTGCGCA
Organism: Thermothielavioides terrestris NRRL 8126; assembly: GCF_000226115.1. Classification (NCBI taxonomy): domain Eukaryota; kingdom Fungi; phylum Ascomycota; class Sordariomycetes; order Sordariales; family Chaetomiaceae; genus Thermothielavioides; species Thermothielavioides terrestris. Next base: position 269,440 of record NC_016459.1, on the reverse strand, counting down.
AGGGCCTCACCGACGCCGGCTTCCCCGACTACCCGCTCATGGCGGGCGTGCTGACCAACGGCGAGCTGGAGGAGACACTCCAGTGGCTCGAGGACTACGCCGAGGCCGGCGCCCAGTGGGGGCTGGTGCTCACGCCGGGGTACTTCGGCCCGGCCGTCGGGCAGGACAGCTTAGTGGAGTGGTATAAGCTCGTGGCGGACCGCAGCCCGATCCCGATTCTGGTTTACAACTACCCCGGCGTGACGAACGGCGTGCAGGTGCTGCCGGAGACGTACAGGACATTGGCGCAGCACCCGCGCATCGTCGGGTGCAAGATGTGAGTGTTTACTCTTCATAGTCGGGGACGACTTTCCCCCGGAACAGGCGGGTTGGGCTGGCTGACACACGCGGAACTTCGCGTTTATCCAGGTCCCACGGCAACGTCTCGCACCACGTGCATGTCTCGCTCGACCCCGCGATCGACCACAACAAGTTCCGCGTCTACAGCGGGTTCGGCAACCAGCTCGGCCCGATCGTGCAGTTCGGCGCCGCCGGCGTCATCGACGGCATGGCGGCCTTCTACCCCAAGACGGTGGTGCGGCTGATGAACCTGATGCTCAGCAGGGATGTGTCGCCCGAGACCCAGGAGGAGATCCGGCGGCTGCAGTTCGCCGTCAGCCAGGGCGAGGAGTTTGTCATGAGGTATGGCGTCATTGGCATCAAGGAGGCTGTCTGCCGGGTCGCCGGCTTCGGCAATCTCGAGGGAGGGCGGCTGCCCCTCAGGGGCAAGCTGCCCGAGGGCGCGTGGGACAAGGCGAAGGGCCTGTTCTTGGAGACCATTGAGAAGACCGAGGCGGCGCTGTAAATTGCCCCTATACCTGAGATTGATATTCTTTATTAGACATCGATAGAAATCAGTTCTTGAAATAGAAGCATCCGCCTCTGCCTCTTTTGAGCACATTACTGCCTCAACCACGGTGGGCGAGATCAGGCGAAGCGACCAACGAGTAGGGTGAGCCAGCAGCTGGCTCATGCACTAGAGTCCTTGTTAGCCATGTGTTTAGGAGGGAGGAGGCTGGGATTTCTTAAACAAAGAAAGAAGTCTTTAGAAACTATCATCAGGTTTATACCTGCCTAAAATGAGACTCAATACCTCCGACAATAAGAAGCTTGGTCACCTCCATTATTCTGTTTGGCTTCATGTCAGACGATCGCATTACCTTTAAGCAATGCGCAGCAATCCACCCGCCTAACGGTCCACAACTTGGGCGGAAATGGAGCGTTCAGCGAGATGCATAATTCATCCCTACCGCGCCTGATATTATCTCCTTCCTCCTCAACTTGAACTTGCGACGGGAAAAAAAAAAAAGAAAAGAAGAAGAAGAAGAAGAAAGAAAAAACGAAAGGAAAGAAAGGAAAAAAAGCTGCGCCGGACCGTGGCAGGAAAACCATCGAAAACTGAAGATGATGTGTGTTGGCTAACAGGAATTACGATTTTTCAGCTGCCCTGATTCTGTAGCAACAGAGTATCGAGACATAACGAAGGGAACTGACAAGGCATATTCGGAATTGGTATCCCATGTGCGATGTCCCGTCTTATGAAGCGGAATGCGAAAATGCGTGCAGAAAAACGGAAACATCTCCAAAATGTTGACTGGTTGCTTCACCTGAAACAGGCTCACAGCTTGAGTTATCTCGTTTTCGCTTTCCTATGCCTCTGTGTGAGCCTTTCTCTGCTCTGTAAGGGGACAACTCTCACCATGGGACCTGACCGATGCTTCGGAATACCGAGTTGGCACTGCCATGACGAGTTGCTAGCCCCGGAATTGCTCCACAATGTTCCTAAACTACAGCATGAGGGGTCACCAAGAGTTAACCAGGCAAAGGCCAAAGAAATAGGTACAACATGAATTGCCAGGATGTACAGAGTAGAGACCTGAATCCCCCGCTGTGCATTTCATGCCTTGGAGGGAATTCTTGCGCAGGACAAAGACGAAAATGGGTTCTATCATCAACTTGTCATGAGATTCTGAGACAAATTGAAAAGCTTTCTTGGAGAATAGCATCTTGGAGCCAATCATTGTCTCTTATTCGTCATGTCCCTGATTTTATTTTTTCAATTTGCACTCTCAGCTTGAGCCCTTGTGGTGGCATATCAAAAAAGCTCATCATGAAAGCTCGGCTAGTAGTGTGGTATGCACCTATCCAGGTGCCATGAACTCCTGGGTTCACTGGTTGGGTCCTGGATGTGATTGTCCGGGCGAGCCGATGGAACAGGTAGGGGACGGCAACGTCTTCGGGTCGCCCCTTGCGGTCACCTATGATACTGATTCAACCCAGGATACATTTTCGAGCCAGGAAAGCAGACGACTGCCCACGCAACGTGCCAGAGTAATTGGGGTGCGGGCCAAATGAGTTCACCCCTGAGAATGTCCTGCTCTGATGTGAGGCTCACGACACAGTAACGCGGCTGTTCCTAGGATTGCCGAGAAAGGAGATATGTCTTTGTTCCTAATGGAGGATGTAATGGCTGTTGATAGTTATCCAGGTGCGATGATCGATCAATTGGAGACAGCTTTCATGGATCTAGTTCGGACAAGGGCGTGGTGATGTGGTTTCTGTTCACTTAGGATGTTGGCACCTTAGACGTTCGGCGCTGGCCCACGGCCGCACTGCCGCGGTTGTGTCGGTGTGGCCGTGGCTGAGCCGTCATAATCGTGGCTGCAGTTGTGTGGTGTCGTGATGTTCATCCCGTCATGGTGGCCCTCGCCCTCGACGCGGGTCCCGTCTCCGCGAGGGTTGCCGCCCTGGCAGCTGTCCCTCACAAAGGATGAGCAGGAATAATTTCTCAGGGCCTTCCGTCGCTCCTCGGTTCTTCTCCTCTTCTCCTCTCCACTCCTCGATATCATAAACATACCATCACCTTCATCTCAGGCACAATCAGCACGCCATGGCGCAACAAGAGTTCCATCTTTTCCCCCGCCTCCCCCCTGAGCTGCGCGAAATGATCTGGGCGGAGTCGTTGGAGCCTCGGGTGGTCGGAGTCAACCCGGTCCACAAGTTGCGCCCCAGGGCCGGCAAGTCTAAGATCTCGTGGCGTATTAGGGCGCCGATGCCAGCCCTGTTCTCCGTTTCGGTGGAAGCGCGCCGGGTCGCCATGCCCCTGTACAAGAAGCTGTACTTCGCCTGCCCCGCCGCGGTCAGGGGCGTGGCGCCCCCCGTGGTTTTTGTCTACTTCCATCCGGAGCTGGACGTACTAAGCCAGGACTTCGAAGCCATTGTTGTGTGGCCCCCCATGGGTGTAAACCGTATCCGCCGTCCCGGAATTCTCGCTCGCGTTTCCCTCCCTGGCAACTTCGACGACGTCGTCCAACCCATCGCCCCCCCGGTTCCGCGCGGCCGCTTCGACCCGCTGCGCGACCTCCGCCACGTCAACCTGGACATCCACGTCCTGCGTTCAAGCCTCACCCACCTCGCAATGCAAACCTTGCCGCTCACGCGGGACTTCGTCCACAGCGTGCTGAGTGGTCCGGGTTCCGTCCACATCCAGACCGTGACAGTGCGCATCACCGACGGCCTCGGAGCTGCCCTGAATTCCTGGCCTCGTGTTTACCGTATCGTCCGTTCCCCGGCCATTCATCCCGGAACCACTTTGGTGTACTCGGACATGCATGCGAAGCTCCTCCATCCCAACAAGTGCGGCATCGACCCGTCCTTTCCGAAATTTCGCTATGCGCTGGAGAACGACGGCGTCGTCATCGCCAAGCCTCGCCCCAGCACATGGGCAGCGTTCCGTGTGATCGATCCGCGCAGCCCCTACAGCGAGTTTGACGACGATGGCGGCCAATGGTCTGGGCCGGTCCAAGAGCTACTCTGGCAGACGATGCTCTACGACGGCATGAAAAGTAACGATAACAGCGTCGCCACCTGGTTGGACAGGGTCTTGGGTGCTCCGGACTGGATGCACGCCTGCATTAGCCCCTGGGGCATCTGCGGGGTCCATTACGGAATGGGAGACGCCAAACCGTTCCGCCACCTGACCGATCCCATGCTGTGGAACTGGCCTTGATGTGTAAGTCCGTTTCTGCTTCGCGCAGTGATCGGCGACGGAATGGCGCCCGACTGACAGACGTCGTACAACAGGGCCCCTCTTGGCGCCAGCGGCTTTGCTCCAGCCTGGCAGAGCGACGAGGTCGCCTTCTTGCGCTGTCGATGTTCGGAACATCCCAAAAAAGGCACATCAAGCCAAGGAGACCAGTCAGAAGAACTCCTGGGAAGGAATAGGCAGCGCCACAAAGACAATGGCCCGGGGAGCAAAGGCATGTAAGAATTGGACAAAACACCCGGATCAAGGAATAAAAGGAACTCTTTTCGGACTCTGAAGGATTCGGACTCTCCAGGACTCGGGCTTGACGATTTGTGGGCCCTCAAAGTCACCGGCGAGCTGTCGCCTGGAATCCCGAGAACATTATTTAGCTTAGCTCAGGGATTTCCTTCAAGTCAATTTTCCACGAACACCCGACTGGTGCGTCGACGGCCGTATCAAAAGAGAGTTTGACCCAAGACTTCTTGTGCGGCGCAGTATATGGGAAGAAAGCGGTTTCTGAGGCTAGAGACACAACTCACGCTTGGAGCTCGAGGTGCAGAGAGCAGGCTCCTGCGCTTGAAGCTCAGTCAGCCAGCCGTCTTGCCATCGAGTCTTGTTTGCTATGTATGGCACGCGACGGGAACAGACGGTGGGTGCGTTGTACGGCGAACTCAACGACGTGCATTGGGACACTCTGGGTGAAGCTGGGGTAGTGATGGCAGTGCTCGGATGGGGGCTTTCGGTGACATCTCAGGTGGCTTGCTCAAGATGTTGTGCCCACTTCCATATCCAGCGTTTACACTTGGGAACGTCCCACCGGGCCAACCCGTTTCGATCAACGGAGGCTTATCCGAGCTCCTCCAACCCGACAGCGGGACCACCCAGGCCTGACGGACGTTTGCGGTAGCATTATTCCCCACAGCTTGGGTTCCCCTCGCCACAGGCTAATAAAGGCTAAATGCGAGGTGCCGGCTCCCAGAGCTTGACCTTGCCCGGCTCCAACCTTTCCCCCGCATTGTCTTGGCCTGGAATGGCGGGATTCCGGGTACTGGGTTCTGTGCCATTTTGCACAAAGTGGGAACCCGAACCACAGACCGGGTCGACCATCATCCAACCATGCAGTGTTCGGTGGACACGTACGTACACTCCGTGTGTCTTCTGGAACTTCCCTAGCACAGAGCCCCACGGGACTCGGATACGACACTAGTCGACGCTAACATTACATACTACACTAAACAGCAACATCGGGACATTCCCAAATTAGCAAAGAGGAGGACCACGGTCCTAGCGCATGCCGGCGACGACGGCCCTTGTCGGCCACACCTTCTCGAAGCCTCCTGGCACACTCGCGCCGAGCCCCGGATGCCATGTGCTGCGTAACGCTCCGGACGAAAGGCCCACCCGTGACTTCGTGGACGCCAATGGAAGAACTTAGCGTACACAGTCGGTCGGCGGACGAGGTGCCACGCACGGCTTGTTCCGGTTTCCCCAGCCATCAGCCCTAGCTTGGCGGAGAAAGGGAATGCAACAGTTGAGAATGACAGTCCGTACCTGGCGCTAGGAAACCATGCCGGAGTCACGGTAGCAATCGGGCATGGGGAAGAACACTACCTCCCAACAACCAGGATCATGAGGGCAGATCTTGTTTCCCCGGGATGCTGGGCTGTACGGGGTATAAAGATCGGGGGGGATCTCTCGTTTGAACCCCCATCTCTCCACACCTTCGCCAACTCAGAGCACAGCCATTGAGGTCAACGATGCCAAACCTTCCAACCGCCAGGTTCCCAAGCAAGCCAGTCAACATGTGGCCGACTCCCAAGGTTGCCTTCCTTCTTCTTTGGGCGCACGCGCTGCTCGTCAAGGGCTCGCCGCTCGCCGCCGACGCCGAAGTTCTCGGCAAGCGCGCGTGCCCCGACATCCACGTCTTCGGCGCCCGCGAGACCACGGCCCCGCCCGGCTACGGCACGGCCGGCACTGTCGTCAACCTGATCCTGCAGGCCTACCCTGGCGCCACCGCCGAGGCCATCAACTACCCTGCCTGCGGCGGCCAGGCGAGCTGTGGCGGCGTGCAGTACGGCGACTCGGCGAGACAGGGCACCGCTGCCGTCGCGACGGCCGTCAACAACTTCTACCAGCAGTGCCCCACGACCCAGCTTGTGCTGGTCGGCTACTCCCAGGTAAGCGGCAGCCCCGGTATTCGACCCCAAGAACATGGGGATGGGGGGGGGCATGATAAGCTGACGGACTGGGAAAAAAGGGCGCTCAAATCATGGATAACGCCGTCTGCGGCGGCCCCGACAACGGGGCCGGCATCACCACCACAGCCTCGCCCATCTCCGCCGGCGCGCTGGCCCAGATCAAGGCCGTCATCGAGATGGGCTCGCCGCGCTTCGTCGCCGGCCTGCCCTACGACGTCGGCACCTGCACCGCTCAGGGCGTAAGTTCACCGTCCAACCAAGACACCAACCACACAACCCTGCGATACTGACGGACCCCCAGTTCGACGCCCGCCCGAGCGGCTACGTCTGCGGCGGCAACCAGGGCTCCAAGATCCAGTCGTACTGCGACTCGACGGACCCGTACTGCTGCACCGGCAACGACGCCAACTCGCACCAGCAGTACGCCAACAAGTACGGCCAGCAGGCGCTGGCCTTCATCGAGAGCAAGCTCGGCTCCAGCTCGTCCGGCGGCAGCGGCGGCTCGACTGGTGGCAGCGGCGGCTCGACTGGTGGCAGCTGCTCGGCGCTTTGGGGCCAGTGCGGCGGGCAAGGGGTGCGTATTTGTCCCTTTTTCTTTTTTCTTTTTGTCCTTTTCTCCCCCCACCCTCCCCCCTCTTAGTATCTGCTTTTGGCTATTCTGTGGTAAAGAATGGGAGCTGACAATGTCGCAGTGGACCGGCCCAACCTGCTGCTCTCAGGGCACTTGCAAGGCGCAGAACCAGTGGTACTCGCAGTGCCTGAACTAAGAGGCGGTTGCTGGCCTAAGCAGGCAGATGATATAGGAGAATCGGTGAAGGGGGAGAACCGGCGAAGGAGGAGAATCGGTGAGGGCGGAGAGCGTGGAAGAAAAGTGACGGAAACTTTCATGTAAATAGCTTCATTTCTGGCGTCAAGTTAATACACGCCGGTACATACACCGTATTCCTCTGTTCTCGGCAAACGCCATGCCAAATGCAGGAGCTTCACATAGGAAAGAGGGTAATTTGCTTACAGTAAAGGCGATGCCGCAGCCAAGGCACTTTTCATTCGACCGTTGCGCAGTTGGCGTCCCAAAGAAGCATCATCTCGTCCGAATCACTCGTCTCGCCAGGAAGCCAAAGCCGTATGAAAGGTATCGGCGTGTAAGGCGGCTCCATTTGACAACGACCAAGTAGCCAGGATGTGCTGGCATTCAGGGTGTTGCGAAACTGAAGGGACAAATGAATGGCCGCGTCTTCTGCCGGTGAGGACAAAAACACCCCTCTAAGTCAGGTAACTAAGATACGAGTTCCAGCTAGCACTGAGCAGCCATACCACCGCTGAAACACGAGCTCCCCAGGCCGGTCAAAACAAAGCATCGATCCATACAAAATGCATTGAGCACAGCCCTCTCTTCGGCCCACATCCGCAACCCCAAGGCCGGCACGGTCCACGGCAGAATCTCTCCAAGCCATTCGTCATCCGCCTCGTCGAAAATCGACAGCCTTGCCACCAACAACCCCGAGAGAAACAGTTCAAGACGCTTCCGGCGGGCATCGTGCCCCTCCCCGCCCCGCGTCTCAACTTTCCAGGTTCCCAAGCCAATAACACCGCCTTCATCGCCTCCGCCAGGTCCGTCATTCTTCCGCCCAACCCCCCTCAGCTTGATCAGCAGCGTCTTTGCAAACTCCAGTACGCCCGCCACGGCCCGCGCCTCATCTTGCTCGCAGCCCCCAGCGAACAGAAAACCAACGTAGCCGTCGACGAGATAAACAGCAGGTCCCCGACGCTCACATCAAGATTCTAGAACTTGATCTCACCTCCGTCGCATCCGTCAAGAACTACGAGCCCGTGGGTGTGGACGGGCGCGCGAGCGCGATGGCGCAGGACGACGAGCTCGCGAGCCGGCTGCGGGAGTGGACCGCGAGGGAGCTGGAGGGGCATTGTTGTTGAGGTTTGATGTTGCAAGAGAAGCTGGTTTTGCATAACATACGGTGATTAGGGACTGAGATGGGTTACAGCGCAAGTAGCAAACTTCTACTGAGTACGGGCCACTAAATGTGTAATCACATAATGCAAAACCCCGGGAGCCCAAACGTCGACACATGTCGCTTCCCGCAGCGCCGCGCCCCCCCGGTCTGCAAAACAGCAGCAACGCCCTGCCAGGCTGCCTCTTATTCCTGATAGCCCGGGCCGCCGCCAAGATCGAAGCAGTATCCCCCATCCGAGCCACCAGCATGGCATGCCATGCTGCAGCAAAGCTCGGGGTGAGCGAGGTCGCACGAGGCGCCGAGAGGAGCGCAGGCTGGTGCGGTCGGTGTTGGAGTCGCAGTCGAAGAGGACTCAGTCGAAGAGGACTCAGTCACCGAAGCCGAAGTCGAAGTCGAGGAGGACACGGTCGACGTGGTCGGGACCGAGGACGACACAGACGAGGCCGACGAGGTCTGAGGCGGGGCCCGAATGAGTTAATCAGTCTGAGCTGCACACAAGGGAGCTAGCTTGCATTAACTAAACATACCGGCTGGACAAGGCACGAGCACGCCGAGCTGACTCGGCCGGCGTCGGTCGCGCACTGCGTCTGGACGGGCGCGAAGTCGCCGGCAGCCGTGTACGTGGCGGCGAGGAACGAGGCGCAGAAGTCGGGCGCGGCGCTGGCCGCCGAGAGCACCCCGCGCAGGCACTGGTCGCGGCAGCGCGAGCACCCGCCCGATGCCGAGCGGGCCGCCTTCGCACGCGCCGTGGCCGGGGCTGGCGAGTCGCGGACCACGTATGCCACCGTCACCGATCCGTCCTGGTCGTACTCGTACTTGATCGTTGCCGAGGCGCCGATGATGCCGAAGGCGAGGGTGACAGCAAGGATGGCCGACTTCATCGTGGACGTCTTGGTGGGGGATTATCGGGTGGGGGTTGCTTGTTTTTGTTTTTTTACGGGTTGAAAAAGGGGACACCTTGGGATGAACCACATCTGGCTTCTTTTTTTCTCTTTTGTACAGACCTCAAATTCGTGCGAATGGCCCGTATCAGGCGAAAACTACAAGGATGAGGGCGATCTAGAAGGGCAGCTGAGGAGTGGATTCAATAGTTGGCGAAAATAGCGTCCCATGGTCAAATTTGCCTCCGCTTGGGGCTTAGCTCCATCATTCAAATTCTACGTATTGCTGCTGAAGAGAATTGTATTCACATGCTATTGTCAGTATCAGAGCAGAGGGAGCAGTGTGACGAGCCTTGATTTCGCGGCGAGCATTTCAGGGGAACATTGAAAAGACGAAAAAGGGCACACCGGGGCCGAGTGAACGTCATCGGCCCGGGCAGCGAGTGGAGCCGAGTGAGCGAGCTGAGCGGAGCTGAGACGAGCTCGCCACCAGGATTGGCTTGCAGACAACTCGAATTCCCTGACCGACCAATGGTGGTTTTTCCGCTTTGGTTCGCAAATGGGGTTCCCATGCCCTCCGTCGGCAGCAGCGGCAACGCGGCCGGGCCCGCACTCTGGGCATCCAGCCAGGCCAGAGCCATTCCCATTCAGAAGTTGGCTCTTGTTTTGGCGGGAGGGCTGGGAAAGCTCGAGGAGCGTAGTTTACCAGTGACCGAACGTTGACAAGGCCCGAGAGGTAGCGATGGCAGAAGCTTAGAACTTCACAGATTACAGTGAATGGTCGAGTCAGTCGCTCACCAGGATCACGCCGGATCTACGCATGATGAGTGAAGAGTTGATACGCGCTGAGAAATCCACTATTTGGTATCGAGCACAAAGGCCGTTGGCCTGGTCACGAACGTTGCAAGCGCCTCCCCCCAAAAGCAGCCCGCAACTCCCAACCAGTCCTCCATGCCAAGCCCAACCCGAGTAACCTTTCTGAAACTTTCAATCATGATGACCGGCCCGTATCCCATGAGTAATGAAAATAGAAAAGGAAATAAAACAGACGAGCAAAACGGAAAAAAACCCCGAGACCCAATCCCTCAACCATGCCCAGGCGACCCGGAACTCAAATCTCGCCGGAGATGTACGCCTCACGGCCGTCCTCCTCGACAATCCGCTCCAGCTTGATCATGCCGGCAGCCTTCTTGTCCTCCTCCTCGTCGTCGTCCTCAGCCATGTCGTCGGCCGCAGCACGGGCGGCGGGACGAGCAACAGTAGCAGCCACCGCAGCGCGGGCAGCCGCAACTCTCTTGGCAGCCTCGAGTGCCTCCCGGGCAGCCCGGCGCCTCTCCACCTCCAGCCGCGCGAGCAGCTCCTCGCCGGTGGGGGGCGGGAGCTCCGGGGCGAACAGCGAGCCGCCGTGCGCCTTGATGGCGGCGCGCTGGGACGGGTAGACGGCGTAGCCGCCCAGCTGCTGCTGCTGGGGGCCGCCGGGAGAGGGGAGGGGGAGGAGGTCGCCGTAGCCGGGCGGGGACGGGGCGTCGGCGGGGGAGGCGGGGGTGGTCCCGACGGCGGTGGCGGAGGAGGCGGGGGAGGCGGCCCTGGCGACTCTGCTGCGGCGGCGGCGCTTGGGCGGGGGGGCGAGGGCGGACTCGTCCGGCGTGGCCGGCGCGGGCGGGGCGGGAGCGGCACCCTTGGCGGCGGCGGCGGAGGTGCGGGCGCGCTTGCGGGGGCGCTTGGCAGCGCCGCCCTTGGCCGCGTTGGTGTCGGCCTCGTCGTCGGTCGACAGGCCGAGCTCCTCGCGCTCGTCCTTCTCCAATTGGGCGACCTTCTTCTTGATCTCCGACCAGGCGTTGCTGACGGAGCGCGGGTTCTGGAGGCCAAGGCGCCGAGCCACCTTGGCGTAGTCGATTTCAGTGCCCTGGGAGGAGAAGAGGCGTCAGTCGAAGTTCAGATGTTGACAGAATGATCATGTCATGTGGAGTGGACAGAGATTTGTGAAGAGGCTTGAGATGAATTATCGGTTCAAATCGCCCGAAACCTCAAGGGCCCAGGTGAAACTGGCATCCGGAAGGAGCAGGAGTTCGGAGGAGAGCGTCTCGGCAAGAGCGCTGGGGTTGGGCAAAAGATGTATCAGTGGGCTTGTGAACTTACAGCCGGGAAACCAGGGAGGGCGATGATCGTGTGGAGCATGATGTTCTGCTCGCGCTGGGTGAACCTCGAGAGAATCGTCTCGGCGGGAGTCGGTTCGGCCTCCGAGCCGTTGTTTTTGCCTCTGGGAGCCATTGTGGATGATGGTTCTCTTGGCTTTCTGGTGATTATCTGGCAGCGGAGAGCTCGATTAGTATGGAATCTGAGGGAAAAAACGAGCGATGGAGGAGACTGGGGAAAAACGCGCGATGGAGGCGAGAGTTGTGTGAAATCTCAGCATCAAACCAGCGACCAAGGAATGAAATGCTGTCAAGGATAGCCGTGGCAGTTGGGATGGCTCGCGGCCATCTCGAATCGAGCAGCAATCGTAGCTCAAGGCTGACGGCGGCGATGGAAGACAGAGAAGTGATTACTTACCTGAGTGACGAAGTCGTGATGGTGTTGAGAGCGATTCGACTTCAAGTAGCTGAGACTCGAGGTTCGACAGTTGGATCTGTTGGATCTCGATTAAGAACTCTGGCTGGAGCTGTGATGTTGGAAGAAAGAAGTCGAGTGAAGGGGAGGAAGTTGGAGGGGATTTATAGTTGTGGCCAGGGCAGAGATCCGCATCACTGGGAAGGCGGGTCTGGGGGGGAAAACACCATGCGAAAGCAATATCGACGACGGGTTTTTGTGACGATTCTCTCTTTCCTGCACCTCGAGGCACTGATTGTGTGTGATCTGGGTAGCGGGTCCGAAACGAGGGCGAAGGGGCTGTGAAGGGCAACACAAGATGAAGAATTTTGAACACCACGACTCCAATTTCGAGACTCCAGGCGGCCAATCACGCGTGAATCTTAGCATCAGTAAACTCAGTGATTAGGGCTCCTCAAGCCCCGGCGGAGGGCTGATGTGAATGCCGCCTTGAAGCGGCCGAGACGGGAAAGGGCGACATCATACCCTCTTACCCCCGAAAATCAGCGTCGCATGGGCTCGAGGTGAAGTGGTGAGAGCTTCAGGTAGGCCGATTTAGAGTCACTCTACCTCACTGGCTTAACCAGTCACCGTGGCAAATACCTCTTCATCTTGGACCAGAAAAGGGGTATGGGAGAGAGCCATGACAGTCACGGAGAGAACACCAACTGGGCAACAAGTGCTAGCGGTATACATGATGGGACGGGGCCATGGCTCCTTTGTCCATCTCGGGTTTGTTTACATTTCTGGCTACTCTTTTGTGGGATCCCGACAGTGCGGGTTCGTGTTCAGAATCTCATGTTTGAGAGAATGTTGCTTGAACAGGAGTCTCACTTTCGTTTATGTGGCTGTTGGTTTCCTTCCCTTGGACTTGTGACGTTCTTTCGTATCCACCACACATCAGCCTTAGGTCCCAAACCGTGAACCTCTCGACCAAAATCCTGCAAGGGCTGCCTCTGACTAAGCGGCAGACCACCAAAACAAAAGGCATCTGAACAAGGGATCGTGGAGGAACCGATGGGGTCAGAGAGATATTTACGGAGCTAGCATCCCATGACGACGGAAGTCGGGTTGTTTGTTCAAGTTGCCCCTCTCCTCACATGGTGAGCGTTCCAGCTTCGATTGTGAATGTTGCCATTGAATTGGACAGAGGTGGATGTCGTGAGGCTCTGAGGCCGCGGCCAAATGGTTAGATACGAAAGCCACCAGGCTCGCTCCCTCAGTTTCCTGTCAATAGCGTTTTGGCATTAATATTCTGGGTGATATACCGCAAGGCCCTTGCAGCGGTCACCATCAGGAATTCCTTTCCGCACTTCATTCAATCTTATAGGAAAGAGGTATCAGATCACCACGTGGCTTGGATGGCCAAGGTTTGGGTTTCTTCAGCCTCAGCTGTCGAAGTTAAGTATCCGCAAGGGAGTGATGGGGAGGCAGATGGACCTGGGCTTCAGTCGCACGTTTCTTTGCAACACAAACCAGATTGGCGAAAACCAGCAAAGCATGAAAGGCACGTCAGTTGAAGGGGCACAATGCCGGGAACTGCAACGAATGTCACATCATGATTGCGAGAATGCCACCGACGCCTTTTGCTGGAGCATCCAGTTTCATTGTATTTTCACAGTCAATGCCAAACCATGTTGGCTCAGTCAGTTGCGAGTTGATGGGATGTCGCTGCATCCTCCTGGTGCGAAAGCCTCTAACTGCGGAATACACTCCATTTTAGGAGACCCAGCTTCGGCTACACCCGGACAAGGAAACAAGGAAAGTCGCTCCGAGACGCCACAGGATGCCGCTGGATGGACCCGCCTAACTTTTCCCACGAAGGAGAAACGCTCGGGCTGTCCCGCTGTGTATGTCGACGCGTCATCCCACACCTCTTCCTGGAAATCACCACCGAGCTATCTTGGTATCGACATCGACGGGAATGGGAGAGAAGCTCCGCCTCGCAAGGTAGTAGCCCGCAGGTTCAGGCTAAATGGCACGTGCAGAGGCGGAAGTTCGAGTGAGGCCAGAACCCCAACCCCCCCCCCGGGATGACCGGGATTAAGGGGTTCGCTAACCGTGCGCAACGTTCCGCTGCGGGGGCCCGCAAGACCCCAGTTTCCGGGTTAGCATCGTCGCGGTGAGGCTCTGGCGTCGTGTTGACTTCCCGATCTGGACACAAACGGAACATGCTCCGAAGAAAACCGGGTTCGGTTGCGCTCGGGGGCAGCGCCAAGGCATGCCCACGCAGCGGTGGGCCCGCGATGCCGGACCGGATCAGCTTCGAGCGAGAGTCGAGAAGCACGATGGGCAGGTTGATCCGGTCATTGCGCCATGGGCGGCTCATCCCGTCAGGGGTAGCACCCCCCCGGCGCGATCGACGGATTAGTGTATAAAGGCTTCGTCTCTCGCCGCCGACAAGCAGCGGGCTGCTGCTGGCCGTCAAGTCGCTCATCAAGCCAACCTTGCGCCCGCTGTGATCCACCAGCTCGAACACCACCGTCAGCACCATGCGCTCCCAGGCTGTGTGGGCCGCGATACTCGCGCCGGCCACCGTGTCGGCCACGCTCAACGACCTCGCCGTCCGGGCCGGGCTCAAGTACTTCGGCACCTGCCTCAGCGAGAGTTACATCAACAGCGATAGCCAGTATGCGGCCCTCATCAATGACAAGACCGAGTTCGGCGGGCTCGTGCCTGAGAACGGCATGAAGTGGGACGCCACCGAGCCCAGCCAGGGCCAGTTCAGCTTCAGCCAGGGCGACATCACGGCGAACACGGCCAAGAAGAACGGCCAGGTCCTGCGCTGCCACACCCTGGTCTGGTACAGCCAGCTTCCAGGATGGGTAAGTTACCGGTCCTTCCCGTGTCTTCTTCGAACGCCCTGCTGACTTGTCGTCCACAGGTGACGTCGGGCTCCTGGACCAGGAGCACGCTGCAGTCGGTCATGCAGACGCACATCACGAACGTCATGGGCCACTACAAGGGCCAGTGCTATGCGTGGGACGTGGTGAACGAGGCCATCGCCGACGACGGCACGTGGCGCACCAGCGTGTTCTACAACACCTTCTCGACCGACTACATCCCGCTTGCCTTCAACATCGCCAAGACGGCCGACCCCAACGCCAAGCTGTACTACAACGACTACAACCTCGAGTACAACGGCGCCAAGACGGACACGGCCGTGCAGCTCGTGCAGCTCGTGCAGTCGGCCGGCGCGCCCATCGACGGCGTCGGCTTCCAGGGCCACCTGATCGTCGGCAGCACGCCCGGCCGCAGCAGCCTGGCGACCGCGCTCAAGCGCTTCACCGCCCTCGGCCTGGAGGTGGCCTACACGGAGCTCGACATCCGGCACTCCAGCCTGCCGCCGTCCACCTCGGCGCTCGCGACGCAGGGCAACGACTTCGCCAACGTGGTCGGCTCGTGCCTCGACGTCGCCGGCTGCATCGGCGTGACCGTCTGGGGCGTGACCGACAAGTACTCGTGGATCCCGCAGACCTTCCCGGGCGCCGGCGACGCCCTGCTCTACGACGACAACTACAACAAGAAGCCCGCCTGGACCTCGGTCTCGTCCGTCCTCGCCGCCAAGGCCACCAGCCCGCCCGCCTCGTCGTCCACCACCCTCACCACCGTCATCACCACGGCCCCAACCTCCACCCCGACGAGCACCACCGCGCCCACCACCACGTCGTCCTCGAACGGCGCCCAGCAGACCCACTGGGGCCAGTGCGGTGGCATTGGTAAGTGTTCCCAGGGGAAACCCCCTCCCTCCTCACCCCCCCTTCGCAACTGTCTGCACCTTTAGCTAACACGGTTTGCTTGCCCAGGCTGGACCGGCGCTACGCAGTGCCAGAGCCCGTACACCTGCCAGAAGCTGAACGACTGGTACTATCAGTGCCTGTAAGAGATCACCGCCGCACGCAGGCAGTTGGTGAGGAAGGCCGGGAGTAGGGGTACAGCGTGGTGGGCCTTGCAGGTCTATCAGCGGGTGAGACAGTCGGAGCGTTCATGATTCATTTGTATCTATTGGTATTCTCCGGGTTGCAAATAGATCCCACGTACATACCTTGCGTTTTCGCTGTCTCATCAGTGCTGCCTCAAGTTCTCATGAGAATGTGCTGCAGATGGAACCCTCCCGTGGACCAGCACTTCATCATCCATCTGTCTGCATGTAGATGAAGATGATCCGGCCGGATTTTTTCTCAGTTATTTTTTCCTGATGCATAGATCTAACTCCGGTGTCCTGTGATGTTGAAGCGGATGGAGTCCGCTCTTTCAGGGGTAGCCTTGGAAGCACGTCTTCGCTTGCATCATGACATCATCAGACCGCGCGCAATGCGATCGCCAGCCGGAACAGTTGCCACGAGAAGCCACTTAGAAAGCGCCAATTGACAAGCAATGACGCGCAGAAGGAACCGAGTACAAGATGGAACAAACGCTCCAAGCGAGTCGTTTTGCTGTGTGCATCTGGACATGCCAACCGGCGGGTGCCCACCACCACCATCATCGTGCCGTAATCATGCCATCTAAGTTGGCGGTCAGGGCCAGTCTGCCCCTTTGCTGGCACCGTTCAGACACCCAGCGATAGCTCGCCCAGCTCCCTGCTCCCCTTCCCTTCGCTAGTATTTAGCACAGCACACCTCCCGTGTTCCCCCCCAACACTGAACCGCGCCTCCCTCCCATCTCGCCATGTATCGTCCCGCCCTCCGCGCACCCACCGCCCTCGCCCAACCGCTGATCAGGCAAACGCTCGCCAGCACACACGCCCGGCCTCTCTTCGCATCCAGCATCCGCTTTCAGTCGACCGAGCCGCGAGGCACCCCTACCGGAGCCAAGATGGCAGCCAGCGCCGCGACCCGCGTGTCGGACCGCATCAAGCACGACCACGATGAGCTGAAGCAGTACTACGGCAACATCAAGAACGCGCCGCGCGACGACGACAAGGTCAAGTGGCAGAACCAGTTCGTCTGGGAGCTGGCCCGGCACTCGGTCGCCGAGGAGATCGTCGTCTACCCGGCCATGGAGAAGCACGTCCCCGGCGGCGCCAAGATGGCCGAGAAGGACCGGTCCGAGCACCAGCAGGTAATTCCTCCCACTTCCACCAACCCACCTAATGCATCCCATCCGCTCGCTCGCCCACCGCAGCAACCCCACCATTTCCACTGCCAACCTCACAACTGACACCGCACCGCAACCAACCACCAGGTCAAAGAAAAGCTGTACGAGTTCCAATCCATGAAGCCGTCGGACCCGACCTTCCTGCCGGCGATCGACTCCCTGTGGGAGACGCTGTCGCAGCACATCACGGAGGAGGAGCGGGACGACCTGCCGGCGCTGGAGCGGGCGCTCGACGCGGACGCGTCGGGCGCCATGGCCCGCAGCTTCGACCGCACCAAGCACTTCGTGCCGACGCGCAGCCACCCGGCCGCGCCGGACCGCCCGCCCTACGAGACGGCCGTCGGCATGCTGGCCACGCCGCTCGACAAGCTGATGGACATGTTTCGCAAGTTTCCCGAGAAGTGAGGGGGAGTGAGATGTAGCCAGCCCTCTTGAGGCGGTGCTGTGTATGAATAGTTGGTGGACGTGGGGAGTGTTGACGATTGGTGGCTGCAATCTAAAAAAAATTGTTGGACAACCGAGCATCTGAATCTTGTTGATGTCGAGATTTGCAAATCGGTGATGCGAGGATCTCCGCCCCGAAAGGGGGAGACCGCACCAAACACGGCCGCTCGGGGGAGGTCAGTCACAGGAGAACCCGCAGGCGACGATCGTTGTGCCCTGGAGTTGCTTGCTAAGATGCGCCAGGAGGCGCTGTTCCGTGTAGAGCAGGCTTTGGCCGCCTTCGGGCACACCGGGTCCTGGGCGTCGCCACAGTCCCGCTATCACCCAGCCTCCTCCTCCCTCACCAGCCATTCATCCCATTGCGACGGCTGGCAAAGAGAGAGGAATGCCGCTCCTTTGTGACTCAGTTGTTCTCATCCTCAACCCGTGCTCGTGTGGCCGGTGATCCACCCGAGCGCCCAGGCCGAGTGGCGCTGCCACGGCCCGGCCATGGACCTGGAGATGTCGAGGATGACGCCCGGCGCCCAGCCCTGCATGAACCAGTACCCCTGCAGCTGCGCGGCGTGGAACACGACGCAGTAGTACGACAGCAGCGCCAGCGCGGCCTGGTTCCGCTGGCGCAGCAGCGGGATCAGGTCGTCGGACATCTGGATCGGCCAGGCCGCCACGACGCGGTACTCGGCGACGGGCGACTTGAGCAGCGCGTCGCGGATGACGGTGACCAGGCGGTACGCGTCGGCGTGGATCACGGCGCGCACGCGGTCGTCGGGCTCGGCCTCGGCGACCTCGACGAGGAAGTCGCCGACGGCCAACACCACCCGGTCCAGCGCCGGGTTGGTCTGCCCGAGGCTTCCGCGCTGGGCAAAAAGCGCGGACAGCGGGCCGGACCGGAGCAGGGCCTGCGACGAGTCCAGGACGCTGCCGATGCCCTTGACGAGGATCATGACGTCCACCAGGTCGTCGACGGTGGGCGGGGGCGCGTCGGAGCCGACAGCGGCCGACGACGCGGCGAGCGAGCCGATGAAGAGCAGCGTCGACGAGGCGAAGAGCGCGTGGCAGTTGGCGGGGGAGATGTCGGACAGGGCGATGCGCATGGCGCGGATGCCGGCGTTCTGATGCTGCGACGCACGCAGCGAGTACGCCTGGCGGCTGTGCGGGTGCAGGTGGGCGAGGTGGTACGACGAGACGGCCAGGATCTGGTGCAGCAGGAAGACGTGGACGAAAGCCTGCTTGGGCACCTCGACCTGCCACAGCCGGCACAGCTCCTCCCGCTCGTCCATCTGGAAGGTCCGGAACGTGCACGTGGTGAAGTGATGCATCAGCTCCAGGTCCATAACCCAGTTGGCCGCGTCACCCTCGGACGGGCCTGTGACAAACTTGCTGAGGTACGGGAAGGGGTCCGGCGACGCTGCTACGGAGGGCGACCCGGCGAACGTGGCTGACGAGGCATTGGGCGAGGGTCCCGTTTCCGAGCCGCCGGCATCTGTGGATGGGCCGGGCGGCGGTACGTGTGGTTCGAATTTCTTGGGCTTGGAGTCGGCCGGCCGCGCCCGGCTTCTCCGGGGCGGAGCCGGGGCCGGGTGCGGCGCTGTCGCTGGCGGCGAAGTCGGGCCCGGCAACGGAGTGGGGGCGGAGGCGGGTTGTGTGTTCGGCTGGGCTGCAAGACTGCACTCGAGGCCGTGGCGGACACAGGCCCTGCACGACGGCCGTGTCTCATCGCACTGGCGTCGCGGGTCGCTGGGGTCAGCGGCGAGACGGGGAATACAGGAACGGGAACGGGAACGGGAACAAGAATTGTGCGCGTGGGTACCAGTTGACGTTACTTGCTTTGACTCGACGCTGCTTGCATCTGAGACAGCCTGTCCGCGACTTGGTATAGCCAAGGCGAAGGCGCGCCATGTTGCGATGGGCCGACCGACCGAGCTGCTGGCGCTGGCGCTGGCGCTGGCGCTGGCTCTGTCCCTTGGTGGCTCTGCAGAGGCCGCAGGAAACCGAAAGCGAGCCGGCACGGGCGGGGTCACCAGAGTGGGCAGGCTGCCCGGCAGCAGTTCCGGCAGATCTGAGGTTGAAACTTCCCGACCCCCCTAAATCCGCTGGAGGTTATAGAGGTCCCGCCAAGACTAATTTCGGCCAATTGTCGGCAATGTTTTTACAGCGTCAGTACCCCGCTAAGACCGCCAAGGGGTTTACACTATCGCCACGGGTTAGCCACAGGTTAGTTCGCCGGGGTACGGGGGGCGGCGCTAGTTAGGATTCGGGTTAAGGTTAGGGTAAAGGTCAAGGTTAGAATATAGGTTAACTTCGTTTTCTTTTTTTTCGATTTGGTTAAGGTTTAGTAAAGTTGTTGCTACGAGTCTTTACAATTATATATTGTCGATATTGCTCTAAGTTATTGTAGCCTCGCTTATCCTATAGCGATTATAAATACTTATAAGCGGCAACCTCTGAAATTAGTCTTAGTGGGACCTCTATAACTACGACTCTAAATCTACTATGCAGTTTTCCTATTTCTACTATACACTATAGATAGTCCGTGCGCTTCTACTAAAATGCTATAGCTTGTGTCGCTATCGTCCCTCTCTAATATACTGTAATAGGAATCGCGCTTAAGCGTTCTTAGAGTCATTGATATAGGGCTGAAGAAAAGGGGGGTGTCAGGTGATCTGTAGATAAGATAAAGCTCCTTGCAAGGCAGGTGGTCTGTGCCCACTGTAGCCCAGATTTACCTATAGGACTTGCAGCCCTGTGGTTCTTCTACACTTTCCAACTATCAACTACTACAATATAGAGCATTTGACACCATTTGGATCCAGCCTTTTCTTCGCTATATCAAAATGGTAGCTACGACTACAAGGTCATGTTGACCACCATCCTCCATTTCGTTATTGATCGACTAGTCTGCGTAGTGGCCTAGCTGACAGCAGTAGCCGATTGAACTATCCGTATCTTGTGCGTAGCGACTTGACGAAATCGATAGCGCAAGGAGCATACTATCCATTCACCATCTTTGGCGAACCTTTCATTAGGCCCTCGTCGTCACCAATCGTTATCAATCATCCGATTGAACCATCCGTATCCTACGCGTAGCGATCCGACGATATCGATAGCGTTGGAAGCACTATTTCGAACGACGGTTCAGTGGAGGTCGCCAATTGTATAGCGGTTCTACCGACAGCGGTTCCGATCTTTAGCTACTAAGCTAACCAGTTCGACTTGCGTAGCGGTGACGGCCGACAGCACTTCGAATACCATCTTAATCGACAACTATCTGTATACTTGTTACGGCTCTTACGCAATAGACCAGTGCGGTAACTAGCCAATCGCCCTAGTACTAGTTCCGTCAATCGCCTATAGTTCCGTCAATCGCCCCGGCAACAGTTCCGACAATCGCTCTGGTCAACCAACCGGCTAACTAACTGGCTAACCAACTAGCTAACCAACTGGCTATTAAGAATATAGGTTGGAGGAGAGGAGGATGGTGCGCTTGGACCTAAGCTAGCCTACTGGATCTGAGTGACCCACCTTGCTGGCATATAAGCCAGTGAGGGCACTGGTGTTTTCTTTTGTAGGCTGGCACTTGATATAGGGCTGAAGAAAAGGGGGGTGTCAGGTGATCTATAGATAAAATAAGGCTCTTTGCAAGGCAGGTGGTCTGTGCCCACTGTGGCCTAGATTTACCTGCAGGACTTGTAGCCCTGTAGTTCTTCTACACTTTCCAACTATCAACTACTACAATACAGAACATTTGACACCATTTGGATCTAGCCTTTTCTTCGCTATATCAGTTATATAACCTTACCTTATTGATAAGCCTCTCCCTAAGTATCCCTGAAGTGACGTAACTTTACGTTATCGATAAGTAGCTCTGATCAACGCTAATACAGCTTTGCTTCTGTCTTGTAAATGCCCTCTCCTTTAGTAAGCAACGTAGCAATTGACTGTTTAAATCTCTCAGCAGTTCCTATCGCGATTCCTGTTGTAGTATATTAGCTAGGGGGCGTAGTGATACTCATAGCTAAGTTTTAATGGAAGCACATAGACCATCTATAGTGTATAGTAGAAATAGGGAAACTATATAGTAGATTTAGAGAGGTTGGAAAGTCGTCGTTAAAGAGGTCCTGCTAAGACTAATTTCAGAGACTACCTTATATAAATAATTACAATTGCCAAAGGTAAACAGAGCTACTACAACTTAAAACATTAATAATATAAAATCATAGTAACTTATAATAATAACAACTTTATAATACCTTAACCAAATTAAAAAAAAAAAGAAAACGAAGATAACCTATACCCTAACTATAACCTATATCCTAACCTTAACCTAAATCCTAACTAGCAGGAGGCTAGCGCCGCCCCCTGTACCCCCGGCGATCTAACCCTTAGCGATAGTGCAAACCCCGTGGCGATCTTGGCGACGTACTGACGGTGTAAAAACATTGCCGACAATTGACTGAAATTAGTCTTGGCGGGACCTCTTTAACGTCCACCGGTCGGAAACTTCCATGTGGAAACTGTGGGGTAAGGTTAGGCAGCGACCTGGCCCAATCAGGAGCGAGGACCCAACAGGCCTTTGCCAATCCCCCGTTGTATTGCCGTATCGTGTTGGCGTATCACAAGTTCGGAAGTGTTGATCGAGTGGCCGGAGCAACCAATCCAAGTTGGATTCGAAACCGAGAGGGCAGGAACCTGGAAGTCGCAAAAAACCGCTGTACCACAGTACCTACCCTGCGCAGGCGTAGTGTAACAATGCGTAACATACCCTAAAGTGAAACTTGAACTTGTGTAACCCAACTGTGGCATCGGCGCATCAGCACTTCATACACACACATACACATCGCGAATAAAATCGTGCATTGCCTGCGTGATTGCATGCCGCGGTGCTTACGTAGGTACCTTATTTAACCTCGTTCCGTTTTCCCGTCATGGCTGCCCTGCTCACTGCCTCCCAGGCCAGTACCTTAGGTACCTAGTTTACGGCCGTTCCCTGATTACGTGTATCGACGGGAGTTAGCCTTTCCGCCACCCTTGCCCACGTTTTGGGACTGTTTTTTTGCGCAAATCGCAGGCATCTCGGCATCCGTTGCATCCTTGAGGGCGGTGCACTGGTCTTGTCGTCGAATTCGGAAGTGGTCAGGACTGCGTGCAAAATCCCAGTCACGCACCCAGCTTCCACTGAGCTTCGACGGCAGATGACACGAATGCGAGCCCCGAGATTACGCAGCAAGCCCGAGATGACCCTTGGGGGCTCCTGCTAGTATAGTGTACACTAGCTGGCTGATCTGCACGGTGCACTCAATTCACCAGCCATCCAATGTCCCCGCCCATGCGTTGCACTCAGCTCGTCTCGATGATTGACCAGAACGTGGGTGGGTCGCCTGCAAGCGACTGGCAACCCAGGGCGTTGCAACGACGGGACACGTCCCGGATCTCGTCCATCCCGGACCCAGCAGATCCACATCCACATGACATGCCGGGACAATCCATAGGGTTACCTCAAACGTTTGCTTCTGGTTAACGGCAGGGGTTCGTTTGAAAGCGGCAGAGGAGGGGAAAATGCTGGTATAAAGAAGCGGGCAGTCTGTCCTTTTGTCGGTCAAATGGACTCCGGCCGGACAACAGAGCCCGCGCCCGCCGAGTACCTCACCATGGCCGACATCCAAAACATCTGGGGGGCCTTCGGGGCCAAGCTGCCGCTGATCTTGCCCACCCTCGTAGCGCTCCTTGTCGTGCTGCTCGTCCAAAATGTCTGGAGTCGGAGACCGCTTGCAAACATTCCCGTCGTAGGGGAGGAACTGGGCGGCGATCAGAAACGCAGGCAGGCGTATCTCTCCCGCGCGGCCGACCTGTATCTCGAGGGCTACAAGAAGGTTCGTGGTTGGCGACTTAGCCGCCTCGTGTTGCGCTGCCTTGGGAGCATGCCGCTGATGAGAGCACCCGCCGCGCAGTTCAAGGACAGTGTCTTTCGGATCGTCACACCAAACAGTAAATCACGGCCCATCACTGATGACCGAATCTGGAGCTACTCAGCGCTGACAGGCCCCGCCAGAATTCACCGTCGTTGTGGTGCCTCCCAAGTACCTTCGCGAGCTCAGGAAGCTTCCGGATGATGTCGTCAGTTTCGACGGCGCCATCGAACAGAGCATGCACGCCAAGTACACCGGGATCTTAACCGGCCAGTCCATGATCCCCCACACGATCAAGACTAGCCTGACGCCCGCCCTCGTGCGGCTGAACCCATCCATCGCAGAAGAGGTCCAGCATTCGATCCGCCAGGAGCTGCCGTCCTGTGACGACTGGACGCCCGTCAACATCAACCGCAAATTGCTCCGCATCGTCGCTCTCGTGTCCGGCCGCGTCTTCATCGGCACCGAGCTGAGCCGCTCCGAGGAATACCTGGACGCTGCCATCAACTACACCGTCGAGCTGATGGAAGCCCGCCGCGCGCTGGATGCGGTGCGCCCTTGGCTGCGTCCGCTGTTGGGAAATCGCCTGCCCGAGGTTAGGAGGCTCAACGCCCGCATCGCGCAAGCCGACAGGTTCTTGCGCCCCATTGTCCGCGCCAGGCAGCAGATGAGGGAAGGCGATGCGCCAGACGACATGCTGCAGTGGCTGTTGGGCAGCCAGGACCAGTTCAAGCAGTACACCACCGAGGAGCTGGCCCGGATGCAGCTGGGCCTGACGTTCGCGGCGATCCACACCACGACGCTGACCACCACGAACGTGTAGGCAACACTCCTCCTCCTCCTCCCTTCCCAGAATCTGTAGCGCTAACTCTGAGGCGCGCACAAGCTTCTACAACCTTGCGGCCTACCCGCAGTACATCCCCGAGCTGCGCGACGAGATCCGCACCGTCCTGGCCGAGCACGGCGGCGTCTTCACCAGCGCAGCCCTGCAGGCCATGAAAAAGGTCGACAGCTTCCTCAAGGAGACGATGCGCTTCACCCCGGCCGGCGCCGTCTCGTTCCAGCGCAAGGTCACCAAGTCGTTCACGCTGTCGAACGGCCAGGTCATCCCCGAGGGCGTCGTCATCGAGGTGCCGGCCGCCGCCGCCAGCCACGACCCAGACGTCTTCCCGGACGCCGACAAGTTCGACCCGTGGCGGTTCTCCCGCCTCCGCGAGCAGGCCAGGGCGGCGGGCGAGGTCGAAGCCAGCGCGCTGAACCAGTTCGTCTCGGTCAGCCCCAACATCTTGACTGTACGTCGCCACCTGCTCTCCCGACGATATGATTCCCATCCCCCGGCGGAAAGGAGAGGGCATGAGAGGATGACTGACAGACAACCTTTGGTTCCAGTTCGGATTCGGCCGCCACGCCTGTCCCGGCCGCTTCTTCGCCGCCAACGAAATCAAAATGATCGTGGCCAACTTTGTCCTGAACTATGACATGGCCCTTCCGGAGGGCGTTCACGAGAGGTACAAGAACCTCTCCTTCGGGTCTTCGGTGAGTGGCTGCGCTCCACCCAGCCTACTTCTGCGCTGTTTAGGGATCGTGACTCACTCTGAGGTGTATCAGTCTGTGCCGGATCCGACTAAGGAACTCTTGTTCAAGCGGATTGTTTGATATTGGGGCGGAGGTTATCGTGGCGGACCGTAGTCAGGGTTTGGGCAAGCGCAAGCAAGACCGAGAAGGAAGAGCATGCCCGGAGGGAAGTCTGTAGAGTTCCGGTTGTGTTTTGATCACCAATGAATACATTTTGATATCTCGACACAAATCTGCGACTGTCCCAGCCAGTGCAATCCCCTCACCCTATATACTGGCAGTTCCCGTACTGCATCAGCTCCTGGCCGACCGTCACGAACATGGCCAGCGGGATCGCCGACCCGACAATCAGGAGACCGGCGTATGTTCTCATGGCGATCCTCTTCAGGTCGTCGACGTCGAACGGGAAACCCTCGCCTCGCAGGTCGTACCTGATGGCATAAGGGACCATAAACGCGAGCATGAGGATCATCAGCAGGCCGGACATCGTGAGCTGGGACAAGGCCGTGCAGATGATCCAGGCGATGATAACGCCACGCTGCGCCGCGGTGCTCTTCTGCCCCGGCCGGAACTTGGAAAGCGACCCGTTGACGGCCAGCGGGGTGCACGCCAGGAGGAGCGACACCACGACGGCGCTGGCGCCGGCAAGTTCCGGGTCCGTGAGCCACTTCTTCCACTTGGCGTCCCGGGGTGGGTGGTGGCGCTCGAACCGCGGGTGGGAAGGCACCAAGATCTCTTCGACCTGCTTCTCTTTTGGCTGGGAGATTGATGCCTCCCGTTCGACGCCGGCCGCGGCCGAGGTGCTCTCCTGGCGCTCCCCATCCTCCTCGGCCGGTTCGGGATTGGATTGCAACTCGACGTTCACGCCTCTCTCTCCCTCCTCTGAAACCCAGCCGTTCAGATACTCGGGCGAGGCAGAGGTGTCTGGCGTGAGCTGCCCGACGATGCCAGTCACGTTCGGATTCCCCACCCGTGCAGCCGCCTCGGCCAGGACCTCGGAGTAGACAATGTACACGGAGCTGTGCTGCGGGACGGCGAGCCTGGATAGCAAGTTGTTAGATTCGCGACCTCTCATTTGGCAACCGTCTTAGACGCAGCTCTTACTGGGCGAGGAAGTTGATGATGCTCATCAGCAAGTAGGGGGTGACGGTGAGCCCAAAGGCGGCAAAACCGAACTGGTCGATCTGATCCCCGCTCGCCTTGTACAGCGTCCAGCCGGCGCTGACCGTCTGGAAGATGGCAATGATGGGCTGCGCCACGCTGAAGGAGGTCGGCAGCCGAACTTCTGCCGTCTCGCCGGACGCCGGTTGCGACTCGATCAAGGGCCTGCCGTAGGGTAGCACTCTCGTGTTTCGGGGAAGGCGGAGCCAGTCGTAGCCTTTGGGAAGCTTGAAGCCGCCGTGCACGTTGGGCGTGCCGAACATAAACCAGCCGGGGTCGTTTTCCGGGTACCCAGGGAGCGTCCTCACTGAGCACTTGAACCCCCCGCTGCGGCCGGACGACGCGCTAGCCTTCACGCTATCGTCACCAGGGGCCAGCGGAGTTTGAGCCTCCGACCGCTCGCCCGCCCGCGTCTGGACGTCATGCGAGATGTCCCCAAGCAGGTAGTCATCCTCCGTGGGACGCCGCAGGTCCCTTAGCATGCCGTCGGTCGCAGCCGGCTTCCACATCTGGTTCCTCACGGCCACTACCAGGGCGCCCGCTTTCAGAGCGGTCTGCAAAGTGTCGGCCTCAAATTGGAGGAACGGGAACTTGGGCGAGAGTTTCCAGCTCCAGCCCAGGATAACCTCGAAGGCGCGGCTCATGCCGAGGACGGGAAAGAACAGGCTGATCAACATCCCCACCATGACCTCGAGGGTCTGGGCCCCGGGGGCCGTTTTGACGGTGGCGGCATGGGCCACGTAGTTCGACAAGAAGAATAGCAGCACGTCCGTGGCCTTGGTCGGGAAACACACCAGGTTGGGCTGTCCGTGGTCTGAGACTCCGGGGCCGGAGATCGTGACGCTACCCGAGGTGACGGTACCCGAGGTGACGGGTGCCGACGCAACGCGCGAGGCGAGGAGGAGCGCAAAAAGAACGGAGAACGCGCGACCTGCCAGTCGTACCCACCGAGCGGAGGCCATGTGGATTGCATAAGGAACTGACGGCGCATTCAGGACGCAAGAGCGCCAGCCGTGGGCTGGAGGAAACCCATTCTATTTCAATCAAGTAGTGCAAATCTGAGGAGCGAACGATTCACGCTCAACTTGGAACTGAGCTGCAGGACTCGTAACGGCCTTACCAGTGGTTAGGCGCTAAGCCACCAGGCCCTAATAAGCCTATTAGCGTTGAAATTCCGGGCTTTCAACGCCGCAGGATTGGCTGGGCGAGCTGCGATGGTGAGTTGTCTGTCTCAAGAGCTCGTTGTGCAACTCGGTTGTCACCACGTGTTCATCCAAGTCCTCGTGGATTTCGCTGGCAATTAGCATCTGTCAAGCGCCATCAGTCCGGGGGGGCTTGGAGGAAGTGAAGGTCATGACACAACAAGAAACCAGACGTCAATACAATCATGATACAATACTTCACACAGGTCCGGCGCGGGCATGCCGCCTAGGAGGCCGGCTTGTCCGAAGCAGACAACTGGTCAAACATGGCCCAGTCGACTTGCTCAACCGCTTCGCGATGCCTCTTCTCCACCTCGTCGGGCTTGTTCGCCTCGAACCAGAACGCCCACACACTCTGGGTATCCACGGCGGCCATGCCTCGGCTACTGACCAAGCCGACATGCTGAACCACCTGCTCGTTCAGCGCGAACCGTTTGACGCCATGCTCCGTGCAGTAGTCCTCGATCATGCTGTCCGTCTGCCCCCGCTGCCGCTCGCGCAAATACCGGATGAGCCCCGGCAGCGCGGGCCGGTGGAAGACCAGGGCCTGCGTGCAGCAGCCGTGCCTGTCCATCGGCACAACCCCGCCGGTGGAGGACGCAAAGGGCAGGTTGTGGTGTAGGCTGAAGCCCGGCAGCGGGAGGTTGTGCTTGCCCGCCATGAAGATCAGCACGGTAAACCCCGGCACCACGAGAAACGCCAGCACGGCGATGGTAGGCCAGTCGAGACGCGTGCGGCCCCCGCAAGCCTGCGCCCGCAGCATGCCGAGCAATGCCGCCGTCGCGCCGCCGGCCAGCAGCAGCGTCAACGGCAGGTATCGGTACCACCAGTCTCCCTCATTCGCCCACCCCAAATGCGTTTCTGTGTAGAATAGCCGCAAATACAGCCAGTCGTCGGCTGCCTTCCCGTCGGCCCCGCCGGCAGCGGAGCGGTAGTCGCGCACCAGGTACTGCAGGCCGCGCATCGTGCGGGCCATCCAATCCGCGGCGAAGATGATGTCGTCCTCGAACACGGCGATGAACGGCGAAGCGGTGTCGGCCAAGCACCGCTCCAGCACGTACAGGTAGTCGTAGACGCCCTTGAGCTGCAGGTCGCGGTCCTCCTCGGCCTGGCGCAGCCCAGCGCGCTCGAGTTCCGGCAGGCCGGTGTAGCCGGCGGCGGTGTCGACCAGGGCGCGGACCCAGGGGGCGTGCCAGTCCGGGTGGCGGGCCGGGTCGGTGTCGGCGAACAGTAGGCTGACGTTGAGGGCGGCGCGCTCGCGCGGGTCGAGGCCGGCGAGCATGGAGCCGATGGCGTCGGCGAGGTAGAGGCGGGCGGCCTCGCTCTCGCGGCGCACGGTCACGAAGGCGGCGCACACGGCGGGCGTGGCGCCCGTCTTGGGCCATCGCTTCCCCTCGCGCGTGTCGGCGTCATCGCGGTCGTCTTCGATGCGGGTGACGTTGGCGATGAAGGCGCGGGCCTCTCGCTGGCGGGCAGCCGAGTAGTCGAGGTCGTAGACGGTTTCGGAGCGGAAGTAGGCGCTGTGCGGGTCGCGCCAGAGGAAGAACCGGCCGTAGGTGAAGCCCACCAGCCAAAGCACCACGCACACTACAAGGGCTCGGGTCGCGCGGTGCGAAAATAGGCGTAGCGGATGGTCGAGAACGCCAGGAGGGAGCCGCATCGCGTCGTCAACATTGGAGCTGCCGGCGGAGAGGAATCGGGCTGGAATGGATGGATGGTTTTCGAAAGTGTCAGGTGCATGCCAGAACAGCCGGTGGATTGAGCCCAATGGAAGCAGGCCTCCCTTGGCCGCGCAAGCCAGGGCAGCCAATAGGAAGCCGTGCCGAGCTCCAGGCAACAGTTGGGCTCACGCGACAGGCTGGCAGGGCTCGCCGCGTCTCACGCGACCAAATCAGCCAACTGTGTCCACCTGCGCAAAGGATTACTATGGTACTCACCCATCCCTCACCGTTTTCAAGATACATTGGGACGGAGGTTCCAACACTGAGCGCCAGTCGCAAGAACTTAAGAGGGTTGTTACCGCAGCTCAGCCCTGACATTTTCTTGCGCCGCCGAGATGCCGAGATTATCCCTGTTGCATTACGCTTGTGCAAGTGGCGACCGGATAACTCGGAAATGGAACACAATGTGCATGATGAATCCGGTAATCCACCTTGCTGATCCCTCCAACGAACTCCGGTGCGATGGTCAACGTGGGAACGTGGACCGCGCTGTGCTCGTCAGAGGCATCGGAGCTACCCATAACGAACGTCTTATGTCGGGCCGCTGGAGAGCTTCTCGCCGCGGCCCGAGCTGCGGGTGGAGGAGCCCGCCGTGTGACCGAAGCAGGATATCTATAGAAGGAGTCATTTCCTGGGGACGGAAGAACTAGAACTTACCACCACCAGCTCGTGGCCAGCTGCGCTCATTCATCACACTGACGATCTGACGGGCGCACATCTGACGGGAACGCTGTCAAGGACACGCTCGGCAACGCGGCGACCTACCGCCGGCTTGCGCAGCGCGTGTCAAACAGACAACTACCCTGGCCTTTGCTGGCGCCGCCGCCGTGGACACCGTTACCGTTAACTACCACAGTATGCATGCCCCGGCGTCGATTGCGTCTCCTCGATGCAGGCCGTGCTGCGGCTCGGCACCACCCACATCTCGCTGGAGCCCGGCAAGGGGCTGGCCCGCCTAGCGTCCATTGTGACGGTCTGCCTGCCTTCAACACCGGCCGCAGCAGCATCACTAGCAAAGTGGACGCCGCCGTCCCGTCCCTATCCACGCCCCCCCAACAGAACATGCCATCACATGCAATCCTGCTCTTCTCCCGAATCGACCGCGGGAGACTGACCGAAATCCACTGCCGTATCCTGGCAGATGCGCGGACAGCGCACTGAGTTGGGTGACATCGTGCACCCACTGCTGAAGAAATCGCATGGGGCGGTGTCGGACGTGATCTGCTCGCCGAGAAAAGGAGGTGGCGGCGTTGGGCTTCTGGTGGCTCGCCGTGCTCTCCGCGACTACACTACGCTAGTGTAACGTTAGTTAGAGAACTAAGAGCTCACTGAGACAGCCAGCCCGACGACAAGCGTCCAGCCGCCATTCCCCCTGTCGACAGCCTCGGCGAAGCCAGCAGCCAGCGAAAACTCGGCCACAGCGCCGGAGCTCACCAACATTGCTCGGCTCGGCTCCCAGAGGAGATATGCGCTAACCTATGGCCCTCCGCCGACTCCTTCTCCGCAGGGGGGATCTCACTTGGGTCGAGCTGCAGGCGCGCATGCACAGCACCTTAGGCCTGTCCATCCCGGACTCGACCTCCCCGAGGCGCACACCGGCCATCATGGCGGCCACAATCCACGACGCTGCTTCCGCGTCGCTCATCGACACGGACGCGGAGACGGCGTCGCCTACGCTGTCCTGTACCGTTGACATGCCGGGCATCACCCGCCTAGCTAGCCAGGGAATAGTAGACCGGCCTGCAGATGGTCGTGACAGGCGACCTCACTTCCCCTGCTCAGGGTGACTGGGCCTCACCGCGTCCCGAATCAACCCCTTCGCATCCAAAGGCCACGCCGATGTCTACTGCGCCTAGTCCCCGCTCCTTCTGGGACTCCTACCGTGCCCTGCGGGCGGTTAATGCCCTCCCGGCGGGGGCGCTGATAGTATACGTCTTAAGAGAGGGCGAGGGGTGCGTGTCTTCTGGCACGGTGGGTAACCTCGACGTCAAGGACGGCCAGGGACCGGACGAAGAAGAGGGGTATGTTGCAAGCAAGTAGACGGGTGAGAGGATGCTTGAGACAGGGTCATGCTATTCCTGAAAGCTGCAGCAAGAAGTCTTCAATGGCACGGCGGCCTTGCTCGAGTTGCGACTGGATGAGAGGAAAAGCGCTGGCCTGGCAGTTCCTGGGTAAGGGGGAAGGGGCTAATCACGAGGTGGTGAGATCGCATCAAAGAGGTGTCTTAGTACCCCAGACGATGGCACGGAACGCGTCATGGTAAAAGCGCCACCCGTTTCATACCAGCGCCTCTTCACTGCCACCAGCGTGCCGGCGACAGATCCGCTGGGCCGGGCGCGTCCCGGCTTGGTAGGGCCCAACTGGTTCCCGGGAGTTGCCGGTTCTGCCTTAGTTTCCAATGAACTTCGTAGGCCGCTACATGTACATGAGGTGGACATTCGCGAGACGTACCTGCGAGCCGCGTCCTGCTCCGCATCGTGGCCGCCAGCGTGCCCCGCGGCCCGGACGTGTTCGACGGCTTTACGGGGTGCCACCTGGTGGTCTTCCTCAGCTCCGAGCATCACCCTCCCGCGAGGACGCCGGTCTGGGCTGTGGCCCGCACACCGATTTTGAGGCGCTCGCCGAAGCTGCTGGTGCAGGACAGGCTCGGAGGGCTGCAGGTGCAGCACGGCGATGCGTCGATCGCTAGACGTAGACGGATAGTTACGGAGTACGGAGTATTCCGTACACTAGTTAACTACGAATAACTGCAAGAGCACAGTGCATCGCATGGCGCGTGGCGCAGGGCTCGACCCAGCACCGCGTGGTGGCGCCCTAGTGTAGGTGCGCCACGCAACTGGCACCTCCACGGTAGTAGTGTATAGTTAAGGTAGTTTGTTATAGCCTGCTTTCTGCTTCAACGGCATCACCGACCATCGGATTGTTCCGCTCGACGGCATGCGAGCTGACGACGGCAAGATCACGCCAATGAGGAAGCATACGCAGCGTGGCCGACCGCTTCATGTCATGACGACCTCTCTGAAGAAAGAGGAAGCATATGGCGGTGGCTTGAGGTAGCGGCGCTGCAGAAGAAGCAAGAGTTGGAAATAGCTATCCGAATTGATGCGGTGGCACGCAGTCGTAGTATGCAGATACAATGGTTGACACGCTATAGCGAGCTGCAAGGTGTGGATGCAACGGTGGGATCGTAGCAGAGCATCGGAATGCAAAGAGAGTACGTTGTTTTAGTACAAAGGAAAGCTAAAGAGCGAACAGAGCGTGGTATATATATATCCAGGAGTGGGGAAACCATGGCTAGTGCGTTATACTAAGCTCTGAACCCCTTACCCCTGACGTGACATACCTCCTAGTTATTCAATAGAGCGTTTAAGTATATATAGTTGAACAACTGTACTATAAAAAACTAGAATATAGGAAATCCTTATAAACAGTAGGTTGTATAGAAGTAGGTTGTATAAAGCTATAAGAAATTCTAAAGTATAGTTCTAGCCAATTAGAGCGCCTAGATCTAAGGGGAGGTATAAATTCCTACCTATAGAAGCTTAAGCTTCCTTCTTCCTATATATATCCTCTTGTTTATATATATAGCAACTACTACTACTATTACTATTCCTAGCTCCCTAGAGTATATAAGACTATTATACCTCTATACTTTAATATCTTCTTAGACGAATCGCCTATACCTTCGCCTACTCCTTTAAAGTAGGGTAATAGCGTTAAAGAGCTTATAGTAGAGCCTACCACCCTATATATCGCTTCTAAAGAGCTTGCTACGCCTTCTTCTAATTGGCGCTATAGTCCCCTAGTCGAGTAAGTTATACACTCTTCCTTCTAGTTCACTACTATATTGCCTTAATATACCTTCTAGTTACACCCTATAAATAACTATAGAGTATAAGATCCTATATTTAGGTTGTATATACGCTACTCTTATAGGCTCCTACAATAGAATCTACTATAACTATAATAGCTATAGTATATATTGCTAGTACTATAAGCGCTTTAACTATAGCTATAAGCTGATCCTACCTACTATTGTAAAGAAGGTATAAGCTCTAACTATAGCTATTAACGACCTCGACTAGAAGGTAAGTCCTAATTATCTATTGCTTTATAACCTCTTTCTAATAGCTAAGTAGGTAGCGAAGAAGATTTGCCCTATACTTTATATACTTTTAAACGATCCCTAGGAGGTTAAAGAAGAGAGAGAGTAGTAGAATATAGAGATAGTAGAGCTAAAGGAGTAGTAGCCTTAGTAGTAGGTATAGGAGTAGATATAGGAGGGTCCTATAGTCGCCTAGGGTAGAGCCCTAGATAACCCCTTTAGTTTTATATCTATAGCGTTAATAGAAAGTAAGGTATAGAAGGTACTCTCTAAGTAGGTAGAGAGCGATAAACTAGTTGATAATTAGGAGCTAGAGCAGATCGTTATATATACAATAGAGCTAATAGAACGGTTAGAGATATAAGCTAAGATCCTTTGGCTTTAAGGAAAGGTGGCAATAATAGAGCTTATTAATCATTAGAATATATAAGGTAAAAATATAGAACAATAGTAGTAGATAGTCTTTAAAAAGAAGATAGTTGACTCTCCTACTCTTTTCTTACCTAATATATATTTTAAAGGTTTAATAGAGTATAGAAGTGTTTAAACTTCTACTTTAAAAGCTACTTCGTTAAACTATTTATAGGCATCTATACTATAGGAAGGTAGAGTATATCGAACTACTTGTTCTAATACTTTTAACGAAGCTATATATTATAAATATCTATATAGTGTAAACGAGTGTTAATCCTTATATACTCTTTTACTATAAGGCGAATCGTCTACTAGTTGTTATAGAAGATCTTCTAGGGCTCTCTAGTCTTGAACGTAAAGTCCTTAAATAAGCGCTTTAGAGCGATCGTCTTAGCTATAGTAACTAATAAAGCTTTCAATTCTACTTTGGTAAAAGATATAGTAATAGTATTTTATTATATAGCCTTCTAGGAGATTAACCTACTAAAGAGTATTATAATATAGCTCTACAA
This sequence comes from Thermothielavioides terrestris NRRL 8126, assembly GCF_000226115.1. NCBI lineage: Eukaryota > Fungi > Ascomycota > Sordariomycetes > Sordariales > Chaetomiaceae > Thermothielavioides > Thermothielavioides terrestris. The sequence continues at coordinate 235,599 of NC_016459.1, read as the reverse complement.
AGAGCGTTGTATATCTAGATCGTCAGTATATAATACGTTAAACGTAATCTAGAGCACTTAGTAAACGACTCTACCCCTATACTATATACCAAGGAAGTATATAGTATATAGGTACTAGATAACTCGTTTTACTACTTTAATATACTTTGGTCCTAGATTTGTTAGGAACTAAGAGAGCTTTATAGCTATAAACGCAACGTTGGGCTAGATTATAACTATAGAGTAGAGGATCGAGCCTATAAGCTCTTAGTATAGTTTAACCTACTTAGGGGTCGCCTCTCCTTCGAACTTACGAAGCTCCTCTATAAAGAGAGGAATAGCTAGAGCGCTTACAATATTAGAGAGACTATACTTCTTTACAATCTTCTTAATATACTAGTTGTATATAAGCTAGATTTTATACGCTCTATAGTTATAGATAACCTTGATTCTAAGAAAGTATTTAATATCGCCCTACTTATATACCTTGTACTTCGCTTTAATACCCTTTATAATATACTCTATAGCTATAGCATTATTTCGATAGTAAACTACTAAGAAGTTGTTAATATAGAAGATAAGGATTATCTTCTTCTTAGGGTCAAGGAATAGGTAAGGTTCTTTTGTAGAGGGCTATATACCTAGCTCCTTAAAAGCACTATAGAACTTATTGTACTATAGGAGTAGCGAGTCCTTTAGCCTATAGAGAGCCTTTAGGAGCTTTATATAGATCCTTAGTTTCTTAAATCCCTTTAGAAGCTTATAAGTCACCTACTCTATATCTAGCCTCCTTATATTTAGGAATGCCTACTTAATATCAAACTACTTCACCTTAAGGTCGAAGTACACTATAAGCGCTATAACAGTATAAAAAGAGTATATAGCGAGGGTAGCTATATATATATTTACAATATTAATAGTGTTTTATAGATCGCCTTATATATAGATATACGCCTTACACTTCTTAAGGTTACTATCTTTGTTGAGCTTATAGTCGAATACCTATTTTAAGGGCAGAGGCCTCGTTTTTATATACTTTCACTTAATCTCTCGCTATATTCCCTTACTTATAAGATTATAGATCTCCTTATATATAGCCGCCTTAAACTCCTTCCTATATAGGTAGTTCTCTAAGTCTCTCTAGCTCTTTGGGAGAAGGGGGAGCTTAGTATTATAATATATCGTTGGTATCTAGCTAGTAGCGGTAGTAAACATTATATATAAGGTTTAAAACAACTCTAGGGAAAGCGTCTTAATACCCTCCTAAGATATAGGAAAGAGCGTCTTATTATTATTGTAATGTTCCTAAGGAGTAGGATCTAGGTGATTAGTCTAGAACTTTAGCCTTAGGTTCTCCTATATTTCTAATAACCTAATAAAGAAAATGTATATATATTCTAAAGCTATATTTAGAGCTATATTCTTATATATTTTTATAGAAGGTTTCCAAATCTATATACTCCTCCTTATAGGTATAAGATGCTCTCTAGGCTTACGTTATAGTTTTAATATACTTATTCCTAGCTTATTGGTCGAAGGTTACGTTTATAGAGCTTCAAGCCCTATAGGCTAAGTATTTTACTTCGCTATATATTCTATTACATTGTAGAATATATCCTTTTCTTTACTTTGTAGAGCTATAGGCTCTATAGGCGGAGATATCTCCTTATACTCGCTTTATAGAGCTAGGGGCTCTATAGGCGGAGAAGCCCTATATTTGCTCCTAGGGGTAGCGCCTTATAGGACGGCTATAGCCGGCCTAAGATCCTTAGGTGCTCTACTAGTCTCTAGAAGAGTATTAGAATTATCGACTAGACCCCTATTTCCATTATTACCTCTATCTATAAGCTTTTTCTATAGCTAAGCCTATAGTTCCAGTGATATCTTAGGGGTTAAGAGTCTACCCTATATATATACTTCCTCTACCCCTAAGTCTTAACCTAGTAGTATACTTTTGTACTTAGGAACTATAATAGTAATAGACTTAAGCGTTAGTCCTCTATACTTAAGTTTATAGAGCGTTTAAAGAATCGACCTAGTGTCCTAGGTCTCTTTAACCCCCTTATCTAAGTGCTTTGCTACTTCCTTAACAATAGTAACTTCTTAAGTTAGAAGCTCTTCCTTATCTAGGCGGTAAAAGGTCCTTTCGTTGAATGTTATATTCCTTATTACAATAACCTTGTTAAGCTTAAGCACTTAGATATAGTAAATGTTAGATACTCTATACCTAACTAGGTACCTAATTCGCCTATATAGCTATACTTTGAATTCTCTCTTCTAATACCTAGCTTTACGCTCTTTATCTAAGGGGTATACTCTATAGCTATATATAAAGATCCTAGACTAGTTAGGGCGTAGATCCGCTATTAGCGCTTAATAGAAGGTCGGCTCCTACTAGCGAAAGTAGTTCTTAAACTAGGAGTAGAGCACTTTGTTAGGGCTTTGAAGACTATAAGTATAGCTAGGCGAGATAGAATATAAGAAAGCTACTACCTTTACTCCCTTTAGCTAGAGCTTTATAGGCAAGTTCATAGTAGTAAGTATCTTTATACTCTTAAGCTATAAGACTTGTCTTACTTATTTTAAAGCTCTATTTAGCTATAGAGTATATATTAGTATAAGCTCTAAGTCGATACCTTCGTTGTATACCTAAAGCTAGTAAGCTGTTAGTTAACGATCTTCTAGTATAATAACTCCTATATCGTTGTCCTAGTAGATCTTATAAACGTTGAGTCCCTACTACCGTTTAACCTAGCGTTCGAAAGCTCTAATAGTATTAAAGAGCTTGGTTTGACCCTTGTTAGAGAGCGTAAAAGCCTAGATCTATCTATTAAATTCGTCTTTAATTATAAGGAGGTACTAGGATCCGTTAAACCTAGGAGGGAATAAGAAGAGGTTCTAAGAGATGTACTAGAATAGGCGTAGAGCGTGATACTCTGTTTTATAAAGTATATTGTACTCCCTAGCGTACAATAGAGCGTATACCTTACATTTGATTGTTGGCGTTCCTTAGATCTTAACGTTCTTAGCGCTCTACGCTAATACCTAAAGAGCTCTTTAACCTAGATATCTAGATCTCTTATATTAGAGCTCCTTAGTATCTTCTCTCTCTCGAGGTATATATAATGTATATAACCTTATATTATCTTTATAAACAACTGTATTCACTGTCATTAGGCCTATAAAGCTCTATAAAGGTTGGAGAGTACAAAGGTAAAAGGAAAGGTTCTTCGATTCGAAGAAAACTATATTAAACTTATAAACCAACTACTTGACCTTTATACTCTTCTTAAACGTTCTATACTATAAAGAGTAGTCTAGACCTAAATACTAGATACTAGCTATATATAGAGCGGTTTCTAATATAATATTAGTATAAAAGCCCTCTACTATAGCAACGTTCTTTAAATAGAGGTCTATAGTTCCTTTCCTCTACTCTCTATCTAATACCCCCTTTATAATATACTCTCCTCTTCCTAAAATAGGGAAAGTGATAGTACCTACTTCTATATAGTCACTGTCTCCTAATAGTATAAAAGTGCTAGGCACTAGGAGCTTCTTATTGTTAACGATATATAGAGCAATATAGTTGTCGAAGAGAGTGCTCTAAAAGAGCTAGTAGATAATAGCGGTTAAGAATATAAATAGGTAGTAAGCTCCTTCGCTAAGGAAGCTTAGATCGATAACAATATAGACGACCTTGTTAAGAAGAGCTAAGCCGGAGTTCCCTTACTCTATAGAGCTAGTACTATACCGTTTTTAAAGGCTCTTTTAGAGGGAATACTACTTTAGTTCGTTGAAATATTCTCTAATTTCAGTAATCTACGTTTCTAAGAGCTTGTAATAGCCCTTCTCTACTTTAGTGATTACCGTCTAGAGAAACTAATAGTCGACTAGCTTCTACTTATATTTGCTATTAGCCTTATAAGGGTATAGGTAGAGCTTCGAGCTATAAGAGCCTATATTATCTAAAGAACCATTGTTTTAAGCTACTCCTAAAGAGGTAAATGTGCTATAGCTAAGCCCCTTAGAATAGGCGTTGTCGATCTAAATACCAAGGCGAGCGCCTAGCTTATCGAAAGTAGGAATTAGACGCCTTTTAGCTTCGAGTACCTTGATCTTAGAGAGCTAGTAGCAAGCCTAGTCTAGGGCGATCTAGTGGCTAACTACCTTAATAAGGTGCTTAGAAGCTCTAGGTCCAACAACCTCTAGGATGTCAAAGCTCTTTATATATAGGTATACCTCGTTCTAAGAATAGTACTACTTATATAGATTAATACCTACTTTATAAGCTTCTTATAGGACTATTATATATTAGTAAGTAGCTATATCTTCTATAAGAGCGTCGGTAGGTATAAGCTATTTATAGAGCTTATAGATAAAGGCCTAAGGGCTACTAAAGCTAGTGTTTAAGATAGCGATATATATAGCGTTGAGTAGAGGCTAGTAGATAGAGTATATAATCTACTAGTTGATAAGTAAGTACGATTTAACCCTACTCTCCTAGATAGTAGAGATTATAAGGTAGTCCTTATATATAGCTTCGAGCTTAGTAGCAACCTCTTGTTCAGTAGAAGCCTAAACTTACTCTAGAGGAACGCCTAATGCCTTAGCGCACTTTTTATAAAGCTCTTCGATCGCGTTTTCCTCTATAGGAACTTTCGGTCGTTTATTCTAGGGCTTATTAGGAGTATTTAAATCGTATTTATCCTAGATACTATTGCTTAGGGCTAAGATCTTAAGCTCTATAAACCACTTAGTCTAATCTATATAAAACTAGAGTATAATAGTTAAGTTGCTTTTAATAGTCGTTATATTGAGATATAGAGTATAAGAAAAAGAGAGAGAGAGAGCTTGCTATAGGTTACTTACTATATACAATTATAGAGTGTCTAGGCTTATAACTGATATACTATAGCGAGCTGTAAGGTGTAGATACAACGGTAGGATTATAGTAGAGTATTGGAATACAAAGAGAGTACGTTGTTTTAGTACAAAGGAAAGCTAAAGAGCGAACAGAGCGTGGTATATATATATCTAGGAGTGGGGAAACTATGGCCAGTGCGTTATGCCAAGCTCTAAACCCCTTACCCCTGACGTAACAATGGTGGAATAAGTGATGATAGATTCAAAGTGGGGAGGCTCCCTCCACTGCCAAGATATTCTTGGCAGTGTGTAGGGCGTGTATAGACTATGCAGGGCTAACCTTGCATAGAGCAACCCTAACCCAGAGCCTTCCCAAATAGGGTTATCATCTATTTACATATATAATATAGTTCTAGTATCAAGTGCCGGGCTATAAGAAAAACTAGGCAGTGCCCTCACTACATTGATCCTCGAATTAATCCTCTTTCCCAATTCGGTGATTTACTCCTCCTGAAAATCCTCCTTACGGGTATGCGTGCTACGCTATATATTCGGAGCTGGACTAGCTACTACAATGGTCGAACGCGTTGGCGAAGGCGGCTCCGGAATATACTCAATTGGTATAGGTGTCTCTCTAGGCGATATAGGTTGCAGCGCTATAGGTTACAGCACCGTTATATACTTAACCGGGGCCTTCGACGTAGGTTCCTCCCCGAGCGTGCTAGGCCGCGGTACTACGGTCTACGGCGCTAAGGGCTGCGTAGTCTGGGCCACTGGAGCGGGCACCTTCTATAAGGAGGTCTTCGTCGATAGGCCGGCTGCTGCTAGGTCCTTCTGAAAGCGGCTACGTAGGCGTTTAGCGGGTGCTATAGCGCCTATGGCCTTTTCCGTAGCTTTGTCGACGGTCTTCTAGGGCTGACCGCGAGGGCGCTTGGCGGGCGCCTCCACTTCCTTTTTCTATACGGCGCCTATAGGCGGATCGATGCCTAGGCGCTTCTAGTATTCTTTTATAACCTTAGGAGCGTGCTATATCTTGTATAGCGATTTCCAAGCGTTGTAGTATATACTAAGGTTCTTCTACTAGATTAAATATTTGATCTATATACCTATTATAGAGTACTTAAGAATACGCTCTACTTTATAGTTATCCCTAAACTTATAGTCTTCCGACTAATTAAAGGCCTAGGAATCTTTAACTAGGCCTACCTCTAGCTCGACGTAGCTATATAGATCCTCTCCTAGTAGCGTAGGCGAGAGGTGTTCTACTAAGATAACTAGGTAGATTCCTATATAGCTTAGAAAATCGAGTTTATAAGTTAGGTAGCCGATATAGCGCTTAATAGGGAACGGCCTAGTGCATTGTTGTAACAACTTCTAAGGCGGGTTGCTAGGCAAGTAGTAACTATAGTAGAGCCGAAGGTATACCTTGTCGCTAACGTCGAATTCGACTTGACGGTGGCGACTATTGTAGCAGCGTTTAGCTTATATAGTAGCGAAATCTATTGCCAATTGTACTTTGTAGTATAGATCCTCTTGTAGAGTACGCAGGTCTACTAAAGTGGCTACGCCTAGATTAGCTATAATTATATCGAGTAGTTCTTACAGTTTAAATCTATATAACTGTTTATATAGCGATAAATAGATAGGAGCTGAATAGGCGCTATTGAGGTTCTATTGCAATAGAGGGATAATATCGATCTAGTTGCTAGTCGGGAACTCGAAGGTATAGAAACGTAGAGCGATTTCTATAGTCTAATTCTTACGCTCTATAAGACTATCTGCCTACGGATAGTATATAGTTGTTATTAGTAGCTTAGTGCCCTAATACTCCTATATACTAGTCTAGAGATCTAATATAAACTTATAATCACGATTAGAAATAATAGCTAATAGTATACCCTAGTTAGACAAAAGCAACTAGCGTATAAGAACGTAGCCCTAATCCTTTATAGAGTACTTGCCATTGCCTAGCAATAGGAGGGTCCGTTTACTGCTCTTATAGGACACGGTTATTATCGCGTCGAAGGTATTATAGCTTTCTAGTTGCTAAGGAGAGCCCTTCGATAATATGTTTAGAAGGCTTATAATAAAGTCGATAGCGATAACTTGTATTAGAAACGTATTGTTTAGTCGAATTAGCTAATATTCGCTAATCGGTTTCTAACAATCTATAGCATTAAGGTAGTATAATAGGCAATACGCAACATACTTCTTGACCTCGCGGGTTTTATTAACTATAGAAATGCTATATAAGTTATAAAGTATACGTTCTACGCCAAAGTGGTACTTAGCATTATATACTAGGCTAAGAACTTCCTTGATTATACTAAATAGTATATAAAGAAGGTGTATACTATATAGCTAGATATTATAGATTAGGCTTTCGATTATTGTAAAAGGCAGCCTAGGGCGTAAGAAAACACCGTTGCCCTTAGCAGTTATAGCGTCGCTATAGGTAAGATCGTTAATAATAGCTTTATATTTAGAGTCCTCTTTATAAACTATAATGAACTTCTAGCGGAGCGATTCCTCTATACGAGCTTCTACAAAGGTGAACAATACATTATCGAGTACTACAAGGCCTTCTAGGCGCTTAATAGGATCTTATATTGCCTTTAAGCGGCTTAAAGCATCTAGCACGAAGTTTAGACGGCTAGGCAGGTGATATAGCCGAAGGTTATACTCCAAGAGGTAAACGAAGGCGGTAATCAGTCGCTAGTTAGCCTAATCTATAGAGGAGGTATTGAGCTAGGTCTATACGACAATACTATATATAGCAGTATAGTCTATAAGTATATTAACTAGAAGTCTAGCCAAATAAATTATAGTATATAGCTTTTTAACTGCCTATACTAGGTATACGACCTCCTGTTCCGAAGGTCTATAGTATATCTCGGCCTTTATTAGGCAACGGCTAAGGAATATAACTAGGAGCATTTGATTCGAAGGAATTAGTGTACTAGGCTCCTATTTATAACTGTTGTATAAGTGGAATACCATTACTCCGAATCTACGCTCTAAGTAGCTATCAATTTGTATAAAGAGCTGCTTGTTAGGATCGAAGTAGTATAGGATAGTTAGGTCTTCCTTGCAAATTGTAGCCTAGATCGCTTTGAACAAGAGCTTTTCGGCTAGCGTAAGCTTAAAGGTCGTTTTTACGTAGTAAGCAGTCCTCTTAGAGGTGTTGCTAGTCTTAATATAGCCTTCCTCGTAGCCCTTTCTTAGTAATGTAGTCTTATAAGCCTATAGAGGCTCCACCAATTGTGTATAATATAGAATCAGATGCTAAAAAAAACCTGTAGCGCTAATATATTGCTCGAGTGCCTTAAGGGTATATAGAAAGGCGAGCTGCTTAAAGGCTTTAACTCGCTATATAGTAGTTGTAAGGCCTAGGCTGTCGTTATAGAATCTAAGCAATTCTACGCTTAGATATCCTATATATAATTTAGCTAGCGACAAGGCGATGTTCTTAATAGCGAAAAGGCTAAATATCGTATCTAGATAGCGTATATAGTCTTCGGCATTGTCTAAGTAGATTATAATATCGTCAATGAAGACTCGTATATATAAGGAATGTAGCCTTAGGAGTCGGTCTATAACGTACTATATATACATAGGCGAGTTACAGTAGCCTATTAGGTGAACTATAGGTTGTTCGAGGCTACGTAGGCTAATCAAGGTGAACCAGTCGCGATATAGCGAGTGTACTCTGAACTAGTAGAAAAACAAGGTAGCGTCGATCGCTATAATGAAGTGTTTACTATATAGCTTGGCGATAATCTCGGACTGTAGAGGTAGAAGATAGTTGTTAGGCACCGTTATATAGTTCAAACTCCGTAGATCGATTACAACTCTGCCTTTAAGCTCTCTATTATAGCTTAGCCTCTAAACAACGAATATAGGATATATAAAAGGTGTAGCTTAGGTCGCCTAAGTTATATAGCCTTATATATAGAGGCTGTCAAAGGTCTTGTCGAGGACCTCTCGGTCCTTCTTGCTTAGTAGGTAGGATCGGGCGTTGACCTTTTAGTATTGCTAGCCTTCGACCAATGGCATATATATCAGTTCGTCTAGGCTCTACTAAACAAGGCCGTTATCCTCTTAGAGGCTAGGATATCGCTTGATAACTTCGATAAAACGCTGTACGGTGCTAGGATCCTTGGTATACATATATACGCTGTCCTTGGTGACGATTTCGTCTAGGCTTAGATCTATATAAAGGCTAAGAGTTGACTGCTTCTCTAGTATAAATAGCTTGCTAGCTAGTTTAGGGTTATTAGCCTACACTAGTTGGAAGACGTAGTCGCTTATCGGCGTAGTAGAATCGGTATCGTTGAATTCGTTAGCGAAGACGGCCTTACAAGGTTGATAGCCAGGGGCATCGATAACTTGTCGTAGCTATACCGAGCTATAGCTATAATATAGTCATCGAACACGAATTTGCTATTGACTAGCATAACCGTGGCAGACTACGCTACCAAAGAAGGGGGTTCGATATCCGTGGCTACGGCTAGGGTGGCCATCGCGGTCATCGCTATACTAGCCACCAAGGCCGTCAGAGCAGAAGTCTAGGAACACACTAGGAAACTGCTATCTTCGTATTCACGGATCTTGCCCACTAGGTACCACTTCGGGATCTTAATAATACTACGCGAAATGTTCTTGACAGCAGCTACTTTAGCGGTTCTAGCTATAACCATGGCATAGTATATAGCTAGGTGGTTAGAGTGAAATATGAAGGATCGGCCTTTCGGTAGTAGTTTATATTCGACTAGGATCTCTGCCTCCTAGTTAGGCAAAAGTATAATAGTGTATATAGTTTTGACCTTGCGTACATATAGCATAGAATACATATTAATAGCGAATAGGATAGTAAATTTAAAGGCCTAGAGGTCGACCTTCTTAGCATTGTAGTCAATTAGGGTGCAATAACTATCTAGGAAGTCGTTGCTAAATAGAAGATTAGGTCCTAGCGAATCTACAACCTAGGCGGAGTAGGTAAATTTGTATAAAGTAGACTTGCCGTCTACTATACTAGATAGGAAAATAGTAAAAGTAGCCTAATACGAGAGGGCTAACTTCTTGTTATCTACGCCTATCACCTTGCCTTTACAGCGTTCAACAGTATAGTCGAGGAGGTTCAACAGATTGTAGCCAATGATTGAGCGGCTAGCTCCTAGATCGAGGTATACTTCTAGTTTATTACTATCTTCCTTTATATAGGCGGCGATACGAAGGTATATATAATTGCCTAGAGGGCTGTCGATACTATCGTTAGATTCTAGGACTAGGGCTTCCCTAACTTGGTACACCGTCACTTTAGGGGTCTCTAGCTTGTACTTAGTGGCCAATTCGTCTACGGATTCTACCGCTATAGCTATCGTTCTAATCTCTACTAGGTAGCGAAAAATACTATTCTTTACGTCCTTATAATGCTTCAAATACTGGAACAGAGCGTTACGAGAATCTAGGACGGTAGCGTAGTAGCTATAAGTATAGCGTTCAAGTATAGCCTAGTTAGCTATATAGTTCTTCTAAGTACGCCTCGGCCCAATGCCTTTGCAGGTCTTGACGTACTATCGCACTTCCTACTTAGCTTGAAAGGTCTTATAGCACTTATAGTATATAAGCTTCAAATTAATAACTATATAGGCGATCTCCGATTCTAAGGATAATACGGTAGTAGATATAGCGGAGCTTTCTAATATAGTATCCGACGTATCGATATTATTCCTAGACTTAGGATTAGCAGCAAAATGCATATAGTCGCAGTGCTAATCACGCTTATAGTCGTTACAACGGTCCTTCCGGTCGTCGCGCTAGTTCTTCCGATTATTGCGTTGATCGTTATAGCGGTAGTCGTCCTTCTTACGATCACAGCGATCGTAGTCCCTGGGCTAGCGTTCGTCCTAGCCTCGGTCACGGTTAGCAGGTTGGTAGTAGTCACTGCTATAGCAGTAGCGATCTTTATAGTTACTTCGAAAGTTGTTAGCTTGATATTAGGGTGCCTATTTAGCCTTGTCTTCTACCTTATCCTTGCTACTCGGCTTTTTCTATATATTAGGATGCTTCTTCGTAGCCACTGACTTTAATATAGCCTACAATTGCTCCTACTTGTATAGGCACTAATTAAGCGAGGTGAAAAACTAGGGGTGACGAATATAATGCTAAATATTCAGATCTATATATTCCCAAATTTAATATATAGTGCCTTGCTAGTTAGAGCCATCTACATTGTCGTTTATTGTATATGCCTAGCGCAATTTACATTTGACGAACTCTATAAAGGCTTCTTCGTTAGTGGCGATATCCTTAAGATATAGGAACGTAGTATTAAATTTCTTTATAGCCACTATTGAATCTAGCTTAAAGCGTTTGCCTAGGGCCTCTAGTATCGCTTTAAGGCCTTGCTCTTTAAGGAAGCGACGATAACTATTAGAAATTCCTTTGGACTATTAGAGTTGGGCCCTGCCTTTAAGGAGTATAGGAAACATTTTGACAATCTACTATTTAATAGATCTGTCGTTATCCTTAATAAAGGTCTTGATATAGGCTTGAAAACGATAAGCATCAGTGTAAGTAATCGCCTTGCCTTCGTGGATTACTCCTAGGCTATCGGGGTCTAGGTAGAAAGGATCGAAGATATTAATGTCCTTATATTTAACCTTGAATTTAGTTCGGCTTATTGTATAGCTAGAATCGTAAGTACTATCGTAGTACTAGCGGCTATTAGGCGTTAGGCTATTGCTCTAAGGGTTCGGTCGACGATAAGGTGGCTCTATACAACGTAGGCTATCGTAAGCGAGGTTATATCGTAAGCCGATGGCTACACCTTCTTTAGGAATCGGGTAAACGATCTGGATAGGAGCTGGCTATATAGGCTATATAGGCTAGTAAGGCTAGTTGATCGGATATATAGGTGCCTGCTAACGCAAGTCTAGGTCGACGTACGATATAACTAGTATAGTCGCAGCTAGCTACGTTAGAGGCGTTTACAGAAGACGATCGACTAGCGAGGCCTAGGTTTGCCTATAGTAGTCCTCCGTTACTACACACTATCTCGGTATACGCTATAGGCTGTTTAGCGTCAAATTGTCGAAGCCTAGAACAGCGAGCTAAGGTTGACGCTGAGTCTAAGACGGTAAAATACCTGTATATAGGCGATCTATAGCTTCCTAATAGGCCTATCAAGATGCCTAAAAGCGAGTTCTCGTAGAGCAAGCCGTAGATTGTCCTTCTAGATACGCAATGTAGGCGTCCATCTGACGTATACTCTGGTTTAGCTCCTTTATATTTGTCTAAATCACTTTAGCTACTTAAGCCGTCAATATATCCGTTAGCTGGATCTAAGTATATTCTACGTAGTTAAGACGCTAGTCTATATACTCTATTATCCGCTTGTTTTAGCTAAGTCTTATAGGCTTTGAGGTCGATACTTCGTCATTACTGTAAAGAAGGTCTTTATCTTCGTTATCAAGGTCCTCGGATAAGTCTTGCCTAGTGACGAAGGATGCCTTAGTATCCTATAGATCGCGATCGAGAGTTGTAGTATCCTAGGTATCGCGAAGGCCGCAATTCAAATCAGCTAGGAGGACCGGATACTTGGCCTGAGTACGCTAGGTATTGTAGGCTTCGGCCACTTAGTATTCTCTGTCTAGATTATGCTCCTTAACCTGCTCTATCGGTAGAAGAGTCGGGGCGGTAGATGATTGGGCTATTGTAGGCAGGTTCCTAGGAAATTCGCCTAGTATACCTAAATCCTTTAGGTTCTATAGCTTAGAGGGCTTTTCTAGGCCCTTAGCCGCTTTAGGAGGTATATTTTACGTTAGCCAACGTAACTAATAGGCTAACTAAGCATTTAGTATAGTATAAGCGAATATAAATTAGAAAGGGGTAGCCAATAACCGTATAGAATATAGTAATAGCTAGATACTAGCTGTATACTAGCTAGGGGACTCTGTAGCTTTAAAGGTATCGCCAAATGCGAGTAGGATATAAGCTTTGACGAGCTTTGGATTAGGAGGGTATAGAATTGCTAAGATATAGCCTTCTTAACTATATAGAATATAGGGGCTATAGCGCTTAGCGAGAGAGGGGAGGGTGTAGTGGCTATCGGAATCCTTATCGGACTCGACTACTTAGTGGAGATAGTTGTAGTTGACTGCCGTATAGTATATAGAGGCCTCCTATAGGTGAGCCGTTGCGAAGATCGTAGATGCTCGAATAGTTCGATCGAATACGATCGATCAAATAGATTGAATAAGATGGTAGTCAGCGCGATACGAGAGTCGTAGCTACCATTTGATACAGTGGTACGTAGTCGTAGTATATAGATACAATGGTGGAATAAGTGATGATAGATTTAAAGTAGGGAGGCTCCCTCTACTGCTAAGATATTATTGGCAGTGTGTAGGGCGTGTATGGACTATGCAGGGCTAACCCTGTATAGAGCAACCCTAACCTAGAGCCTTCCCAGATGGGGTCATCATCTATTTATATATATGATACGGTTCCGGTATCACGAATCTACCACAGTAGTGTATTCTAGTTCAGGTATTGACTCCGTCGTTAGTGTCGTGTGGATATGCGTAAGTTCGAAATGCGATGGTGACTTGTCGAGGGGAAATGGAGACTTGACTTCCTCGCAAGGTCACTGCAAAAAAAGGCTTACACTCAGCCCCGCAAATGATGAGTGGCAACACAAAGCCGCAACGGAATCGCTCCCGGAGGAACCTAAGGCGCTTGGCACTACAAAACGATGGAACCACACACTAAAACCCGGTTTGAGCACCCCGCCGCTCTTTCCCTCTTCTGAATTTATGCGCGCTAGTTCGTGCCGCCACCGTCGTGTCGTGCCGGTCTGCTGAGCGTGTTGAGCAGGCGCCGCGGAAAATCCATCCCCTTCTGGATTGAGCGACTGAGTGGTGAGTTTTCAAATCTCACCTTTCCCCGACGGCTGACCTGGTTTGGACCAGGATGATCGCGCCCGAACGTTCAAAGTTCCAGATCCCTGGACCACGAGCATGAACGAGTGCCAGGAAAATTCCGTCCTCCGTGCAGTAGCGTGCTGCAGCTGCTTATCACGCTAGCCAGATTTTTCCCTGCATTGAGCATCAAACGAATGAGGTGGCGGCCGGTGAGCCGGATGCCTGGGGCGGCCTGAGCCAGCCGCTGTCTCATTCGCTGTTGTTGCTCGAGCTTTTGAAGCGGGTCCGGGGCCAACTCGCGGCGGGAGCGCAGGAACATTCGGTCTCGGTTCGTCGAGGTCTCACCTCTCCTCGGGCCGATGCGCGTCGACGGCCTTGGGATAACTATCTAAGGTCGGCAACCCCATCTTCCCTCTCACCACCGCGCTTCAGAACTTCTCTCGTCGACAAATGCCGTCCTCAACCGATGCCGCTGCCATGTCCGCCGCCGACGACGGCGACCGATCCGGCAGGGTCGTTGTTTGTGCCGTCGTGATGACGGTGCTCTCGGCGTTGACCGTAGGCCTGCGTTTTTATGTCCGGGGCAAGCTCCTTGGCACACTCAAGAGCGAGGACTGGTTCATACTCCTAGCACTGGTGCGTCCGTTGACTTTGCTAGTTCGCTCGCTGCCCGAGGGCGCTAACGGGAAGCTAACGGTCAACTTAGTTCTTCTCCATCACGTCGGGAGCTTCGGTGATCGAAGGTAAGCAATCATTGTGGACCCGATCCTCCCCATCTTCTCCACCCTTTCGCTTCCGCAGTGCCGGTCCGCGCCGGTCCGCACCGGTACCAGGCACTTGCATCAGCAGTTGCTGACCTCGGATCTTCCTCGCAGAGAGCCGGCATGGCTTGGGCCGCCATGTTGCGACGGTGACCCCAGCGGAGATGACGGATTTTTGGAAGGTTGGAAGATTCGGCCCCAACGTGTCCTATCACGGAGGCCCAAAGTGTAACTGACTCCTGCCTCAACCAGGCCAGCTATTTTGACACTCTCAGCTACAATTTCAGTCTTTGCTGCACCAAGATTTCGATCCTTCTGCTCTACCTTCGCGTCCTGACGCCCGACTACATCCGCAAGGTCATCTGGGTAGCTTTCGGCATCGTTGTTCTCTACAACGCCTGGGCTTTCGCCATGGAGCTGACAATATGTATCCCCCTGGCCAAAGAGTGGGATCCGTCTCTTCCCGGGTACTGTCATCCAACGTCCGTCTGGTGGGCGTTGACCTACATTCACATCGCCACGGACTTCATGCTATTTGTCATTCCGATTCCCGTCGTCGTCACCATGACGATCCCGACACGGCGAAAAGCTGGCCTCCTGTTTGTCTTCACCTTGGGCCTGTTGTAAGTTTTGCCTCGTACATCCGTTACGACAAACGGGAGCTGACAATACATCCAGCGTTTGCTTGATCTCCGTTGTGCGCACAATCATCCTGAGCAGGCTGCTCGACTCCGCAGACCCGATGTGGGATTATGTGGTTATCGCCAACTGGACGAGCGCCGAGACCAACGCCGCCATCATCTGCGCGTGTATGCCCACATTGCGGCCGGTTCTGGCCGCCCTTCTGAAGCGTTTGTTTCCGCACTTCGACCAGTCGCTGGAGGATCCCTCAAGCAATAGACCCAGAACGATAGGGTCAATGCCCATACAGGCGCCCAGGTTTGGGCGGGGCTCCAGCAACAACCAGCGGACATTGCCCCCTCTGTCGGACAGCTCTTGGGCGCTAGCCCACGGCGGAACCGCGTCCGTGACAACCGTTGAGACCCGTCAGAGCACGGGTCGTCGCCAAGATGGGGTTTCGAAAGTGGTATCGACTGCAGACGGCGAACCGTCCGACGTGGAATTGGAATCAGGGCTTGCACCAACCCCAACAGTGCCCGCCAAGCCTAGGAACTCGAGGTAGTCTTCATCTCCTCCTCTTAAGAGTTCACTTGATGCCTCAGTTTTGCCATCCCTGTCTACGCAGCTTCAACAGCCCTGTAGTTGAGAGTCCGGACAGGGGGCTTGAGGGAAAGGTGCATGGGCGGAGTGCCGGCACCAGCACCCCGGCCGCGGTGCCAGGGAGCCTGTCACCGGCGACCCCGCCGAACCAGCGCATCTGTCCTGTCAGGTAGCATGGTACACGAGTTTCGTTGGCTAACGACATCGTTGCATATGCCTGTTGCGGAATAGCGAAGTATCAACTGGGCGGCTTAGTGAAGCTCACTGCCGAATATTGGGGTTGGGTGCACGGGCTCAACCGGGAGGGCGTTGTGGTTTTACTGGTGGTGTTGTGGTCGTACTGCGGTCGGGTAGCATGGAACCACGACCCTCGCCCTCGGCTAACCACAAGCTCCGCCGCCTGCAGCTTGCTACTCCATTTTTTGACGCATCATTGCACGCTATTACGATGTTACCCTGACAGTTGCCCTTGCTTGCCTCACTTGCCCCAGCCCCGACGATGGATCCCCTAATTCCCCCACTCTCCCGGGTCGCCGAACTGGGGACTCTGGTGGCCGGGATATCAAGGCCTCTCTCTGCCGACGGCGAAGAGGAAGTGATTCCCTGGCGGGTCAGACAGTCTTTCTCACCAACACACACCCAGCCCATTTCACCTCTTCCCCCCTCCCCATGGCCAACCCGACAACGACAATGCGTCTCGTCGCTGCGGCCGTTCTGTCGCTCGCCGCTCTGGCGGGCGCGGCAAGGCGGCCAAGCGCCAATCTGAAGCGTCAGGTCTCACAACTCCGTGACAAGTATGACTTTGTCATCGTTGGTGGAGGCACTAGCGGCCTGACTGTTGCCGACCGCCTCACGGCCGCTTTCCCAGCCAGTGAGTACGATGCGCAATATCCTCCCCGAAGCTTGGCTGACATCTCTCATAGAGACGCTTCTTGTCGTCGAATACGGCGACATTCATTACGCCCCCGGGGTCTTTGACCCGCCGACGGACTGGATCACGGCCAACCCCGATTCCCCTCCCGCCTGGAGTTTTACGTCCCTCCCCTGCCCAGACATGGGCAACCAAACGGCTTTCGTTCAAGCCGGCCAGGTGGTTGGCGGCAGCAGTGCCGTCAACGGCATGTTCTTCGACCGCGGCTCTCGCTTCGACTACGACGCTTGGGCCGAGGTCGGCGGCCCAGAGTTTGCAAATAGCAGCACCACCTGGAACTGGGATACCCTGTTCCCGTACTTCAAGAAGGTGAGCCCGAAAGCTCTGGTCGATCCTACGCCCACCAGTCTGACGGTTGAAATCTCAGAGCGTTACATTCACACCGCCGAGCCCAGATATTGCCCAGCGGTACAACTACACCTGGAACTTGTCTGCTTACGGGGGCGATACCCCAATTTATGCGTCTTTCTCTTCTTTCCAGTGGGCCGACCAGCCGGTCCTAGCAAAGACGTGGACTGAAATGGGCCTGGAGCATGCCCAAGAGTGCGCCGGTGGTGACAAGCAAGGAATCTGCTGGGTTCCCGCCTCGCAGGACCCTGTCACGGCCAGGCGGTCATACTCCCGGCTAGGCCACTATACGGACGTGCAGCCCAGGGCCAACTACGACCTCCTCGTAAACCACCAAGCAGTCAGGGTGGTGTATCCTAACGGACTTGCGTCTGGCCCGCCGCTCGTCGAGGTTCGGACGCTGGCCGACGGCAGTTTATTCAACGTCACAGTCCGGGGCGAGGTAGTCCTGTCTGCCGGGGCGCTTCACACGCCCACGGTGCTTCAGAGGAGCGGGATCGGGCCCTCGGCGTTCCTCACCAGCGCTGGAATCCGTCCTCTCCTCGACCTGCCTGGCGTCGGCTCAAACTTGCAGGACCATTCGGGCCCTCCGGTGACATGGAACTACTCCAAACCCTACGACTTCTTCCCGCTGCCCTCCGAGATGGCCAGCAACGCCACGTTCAAGGCCGACGCCACGGCCGCCTTCAACGCCACTCCGGCGCGCGGCCCGTACACCCTCGCGGGCGGCAACAGCGCCATCTACGTCTCCCTCCCGCGCATGGACCCCGACGGCTACACCACCATCGTCTCCGACATCCGCGCCATGGTAGCCAACGGCTCCGCCGCGTCCTTCCTCCCCGCCGACCTGCGCGGCGACCGCGCCATGGCCGCAGGCTACGACGCGCAGCTGCTGGCCATCGCCAACCTCCTCGCCAACCCAGCCGCGCCGAGCCTGGAGACACCCTGGGCGACGACCGAGGTGCCCTACGCGACGGCCTGGTCCTTCCTGCTGCACCCGCTCAGCCGCGGCACGGTGCGGCTCAACCTGAGCGACCCGCTCGCGCAGCCCGTGCTCGACTACCGCGCCGGGTCCAACCCGGTGGACATGGCGGTGCACCTGGCGCAGGTGCGCTTCCTGCGGGGGCTGCTGGGCACGCCGACGATGCGCGCGCTCGGCGCCGTCGAGGTCGGTCCCGGCGCCGCCGTCGCGGCCAGCGACGCGCTGCTGGCCGACTACGTGCGCCAGCAGATCACCCTGTCGTTCATGCACCCGTGCTGCACGGCCGCGATGCTGCCGCGGGACCGGGGCGGAGTGGTCGGGCCGGATCTGAGGGTGCACGGGGCGGCCGGCCTGCGGATCGTGGATATGAGCGTCATGCCCATGCTGCCGGGGACGCACCTCAGTGCGACGGCTTATGCGGTGGCGGAGAAGGTGAGTTTTATTTCGTCGCAAGTCAAGTCTGGTATGGAGGGAGAGAATGTGTGTGCTAACGTGAGATCGTCATGTGTGGTAGGCGGCGGATATCATCATCCAGGCGTGGCGGCGACAGTGAATGGGCCGGCTGCGTGTGCGACGCTCTAGGGGGTTGGGGCCGAGAAAGAGGGGAGCATCATGGATGGCACGCACCTGTTCGGATCACTTGTCGTACAGTAGTTGATTGTCTGCCAATCGAATGATGGCCGACGGAACCGTTTCCTTGCTCCTGCTCAGCCACCCTTGCACGCGCCAATCCAGGAGGAGTGCTTGACGGTGCCCAGCATCTCGGGTCGTTCGTCGCTCAGCGACGCCGATGATGCCACGGATACAACTCTGCATTTAGCGCTGCAGGCAAACCAGAGAAACCAAGGTATTGAATGTTGGCCGCTCCGTCAAATGAGCTGGAATAGAGTCCTACCTGCTCGAAAGAGGTTTGCTCAAAAACGAACACCTCATCCCAGTCGAATCCTTGCTGCCCACTTCAGCCAAGACCTCAGTGAGCCGAGCGCCACGCGTCCATCGAAACCGGTGACCGCTCCCAGGCGTCGGCACCGTCATTGTCGCGCGCAAGGACCGAAAGCCGTTCCTGACGCAGCACCTGGAGGCCCCTGTACGAGTATGCGTCTGTGATTCTGGACATATTCGGAGATGGAGATGCCCCCTCCGTCGAGGCTGTATGGCAGGCCGGCGTTTGAAAGGTAGTGGAAGAGGTATGCTGCGGGAAGGAGAGACGCGCAGTCGCACCGAGGGCAGCATGTGAGCCCGGATCACGACTGGACAGCAGTGAAATCGCCTTACGAGGTCTGAGGAGAGCATTTGAAGCGGCGCCTGCTCTGACTCCGCTAGACGGGATCGAGCAAAAGCGGCAGACGCCAGGTCCTCCAGGCTGACTAAAGAGAACGAGAATATAAACAAACAAGCTCCCAGGGCTCTTGTTAAGACTGGTCGTAAACAAGTCGGGTCTCGGTTGACGGCGGCGCCAGTTTTTAGGAACACCAGCAGCCATGGCAGAGTCTGTCTTGTGTATGTGCTCAGGAATATCTTACTCTCGCGTACGCAGTACATGCACATGGCTCCGGCTCACCCGCCAATGGGGGTGGGGGGCAGGGGGGAGCCGAGTGGCCGGATTGACTGTGACGGCCTCGGCAGCCGGCAGCTAATGCAAGAACCGAGCCATCGGATCGGTTGTTGATCCACCATCGGTGCAGGATGATAGCGGAAATCAACTTTTCCTACACCCAGCGTTGTCTTTCCGGCTCTGTACCGCCGAACGCCCCATTCCCGACATCAGGAGGCTAGAGTGATTGCCCTGTCATCGCTAGCCTGCCCCTAAGACCATCACCAGGACTATTGCGCCACCTCCACCACCACCGCCTCACCGCCGCCGAAGAATCATGGCTCACCCAAACCCAGCTCATCGCACCCACAACCAGCGAGACAACCGCCCAGACCCACAGAGGCGGGCCGTCCCCGGCGTTGATCTCGCGCACGTTCATGCTGAAGACGGACGTGACGAGCCCCAGCGGCACAAAGAGCGTCGCCAGCCGCGTCAGCCGCGTCACGCCGCGCGCCTCGGCGATGGCCTTTTGCGACTCGCGGATCGCCGCGTGGTGCGCCATGATGCTCATGCCCTGGACGCAGTCCGCCGCCAGGGCCTCGGCGTAGGCGAGCGCGAAGCGGTAGTCGGCCAGCATGGCCTTGACGGTGTCGCTTTTGACGCTGCGCGGTGCTGCGTGCGAGGCGGACGTGTTCCCGTCCTCGCGGTCTTCGTCGTAGTCGTGGTCGTCGCCGTCGCCGCCGGAAGTGGTGTTACCGCGTGTGTCGACCCTCTCGGGGTGGTGGGGTTGGTGGTGGTGGCGGTCGCCGTGGTGGAACGCCGCGTCCGGCCGCCTGGACCACGGCGACGGCGAGGGGCGCTTTGGTACGGCGCTTGACGTTATGGGACTGCGACTTCTGCTCGGAAGAAGATTATTTCGAGCAGCACGACTGCCATTCTTACGGCCGGTGCTTCGAGCTGTCGAGCCGGTGGGCGTGACTGAGGAACAAAGGGCTTCCATGTAGCTGATGGGCGACTGGAGGTTGCGAATATGCCGCTGGAGGATCTGCTGGTTGTATAAAAGGTTTGAGAGCGTCGGGCTGGTAGTGGCTGCCCCGTCCCCGGTTAAGCGGGAGTGATCGAGTTCGTCGCGCACCTTGGCGGCGATGAGATCGAGTATCTCCATCTCGGAAAAGACGGCAAAGCTGAACAGAGGGCTCAGCGCGTAGAACGGATCGTTCACAGCCCGGTCCAAGTCCACGAGGTGCGCATAGTCATCCAAGATGCGCTCCATCGTCGTCTCGTTTCCTGGAGGTGCACGGTTACTCGTGCCGGCATGCAGGCCGCCATGAGGGCTGTCGTTGTCGGCATGGGCCCTAGTGCCTGCTTTTCTCCTCTTGCTCCTGAGCGCCACCCCTGGCGTGTGTACGGGAGTCGGCAGATACGTAACGTCGAATGAGTTGGAGCGGATCGCTCTCGTCTGCCACGGACCTCGGAGGCCCTGGTCCAGCGGGCTGCCTGCGTCGTGCCAGATGATGCCTTTATTGCGAGTTAGTGTTGGTCGCTGGACCACGACTGAAGGTGCGTGTATGGGCCTGTTTGAGAATCAGAGGAATGTGACGCCCCCTACCTAGCCATCCTTGGCCGCATGCGTGGAAGCCGATCGAGATGGTCTGTTCCAATGAGAAGTAGTCCAGGCCGTGGACCGAGAATTCCCGGATGATCGAATCGGCCGCCGCGACTCCCGGAGAATTGAGGCTCGCCAGTTTGCTCATGTACGCCGTCATCTCCTCCGAGGTCTGCCGCCTGAGTTGGTCCAGACCCTCCTGGTCGAGATCGGTGTGTCTCGGCGAGACGCTCTGGCGCGAGGCAATCTTGGTAATCTGCAGGGACACCATGTCTCCGTGGCATGAGGGTAAGATGTGCGTGGCCGTCCGCTTTCGGATGCACCCGCCTACGCTGCCCTTCACGGACGCCGAGGAGAAGAGGAGATGGCGCTGGAAGAACTCGGGGTCGATGCCGAACCTTGCTCCGAGCGTGTTGAGCCACTCAGGAGAAGGGTACCCCTGCAGCAGCAGCAAGGCAAAGCTGCCTGCGCCGGGGAGCGCCGAGTCCCCGAGGGCCTCAAACTCCCGAACAGTGCCAAACGGGATGTTGACAACCTTTTGGCTCGACACGTGGTAGAGGACGGCAAAGCGCGAGCTGCGGGGCCCCGCTGCGCCGGTTGCGGCACAGTTGGGCGTCGGCGTGGTCAAGGGCTCAGCCATCGATGAGGACGATGGCCGGCTATGCGTGAGAGGCAGCTGCGGTGCTCGCTGAATGTAAGGCTGCCAGAGGAAGTCTGCCAGGTTCCTGAAGCTGTCACCCGAATAGAGAGAATGCGAGGCCGTGGTGGCCGCGTGGCTCCGGACTCGAATGGCATAATCTCTGGCCGTGACTGTTGCGATTTGCGTCGTGGTCAGCGTTCGGCTTCAATAGGTGGTGTTGCTCATCAAGGGTTAATTAGCGCAGCATCGGGTCCTTACATGCATGGTGGCGAGTGTTCGTCGCATTCTCGTTGTCCAACGGTGTCGCATCACTCTGGCGATGGCCGCCGTCTCCCATCTGCGGGAGTGGCATGGCATCATTGAGCTCCATCACCAGAGAGAAGGATGTGACCAGTGGAAAAAGCTGTTACTGAGCCCGGCGGGCTGTCAGGGCTCATAAACATGGGCATTGTAAGGCTCGAGGTTGCCTTCGACACAGGAGATGGTGTGTGGGGAGGCCCGGCCATTGGATGCTTCCTGCGCAGCTGCCGCCTCGTTTCGAGTATCCGTCTCCCGCGTTCGACCCACCTGGTGCATCAGGCAGAGTGATGCAGGCAGGTGGTGCGCAGCGCTGATCGGTGGGTGGGGGGAAAGCTGAACGAGCACACATTGCCGGTAGTGTCTGGTTACACAGCAGGAGGTGAAATTTTCACGACATGGATGAGCCACATCAGCAGCAGTTTCCCCTTCCCCTTCTCTTACGTCAACAGTATTCAGCTGTGGCCTCGGCTGGCTGAAGAGCTACGCAACTTGACCCTCGAGACCAAGACAAGCGGGCCGTGAGTGGCTGCTGTATCTTTAACCGTCGGAGCCGGTGGACGGGATAAGGGGCCTCTCGGCCAATACTAGCCCATCAGGCGCCCAACAAGCGCACTCTCTTCCACAACCTTCCACTTCGATGCATCTAGGTAACACCATCCGCGTAGTGGATTCTGACAGTCTCTTGGTGCGATGGCAGGTAGCCTACGCATTGAGATAACGAACTTGAATCCATGCGCGAGCGGCTCCTGCGTCCAACTATCTCGACCAGAACATGACCAACTCATCAAAATCGGCCTCCGTTAGGGCTTTATCGTCTTTCTCGCTTGCCTCTGACTTCCCCTCTAGTTTGAGCAGTCGTCGCCTCGTGGAGGCAGCAGAGCGAAACAGCCGCGTCGCTTCGTCCTCAGAGCCGGCCGAGAACAAGGCCTTCGCCTTCAGAAACGAAGTCCGGGCAATCTCGGGGGCATATTTGTCGGCATCGACATTCCAGACCTTGAGAGCCTGCCCGATGAAACCCAGAGCCTCGTTCAGAAGCCCCTTGCGGATGCAGTGCTGCGCCATCTTGTGACACACGTCTGCTGTCCGGTGGTGATGATTACGAATGGTGGACTGGTACTGCTTCAGGGCCCTGCTGTGTAGGTCCTCGCTCTCCTGAATTCTTCCCTGTGAAAACCGCACGTTCCCAAGCGCGTGGAGAAATCTCCCGGTCCTGTTGAGGTCAGTAACAGTCCCTCGTGATCTCTTGCTTAATGACTCAGCCGGGCCATGGGAAGGGCAATGCACCTGAAGCTGTGGGTATCCATGTAGCCATAGAGCTCCTCGCGGTCGGCCAGACCCAGCTCGAGCACCTCAGATGCGCTGTCCAAATCGCCTTGGAGCCAGTGCGCCAATCCGAGGTTCACAAGCGCGAGCGAACGTTTGTCCTTGGTGTACCCGGGTATCTTCTCGTACTCGCGCGCAGAAGTCGCAAACGATTCCTCGGCCTTCTTGTACTCGCCGGCCATCATCCACACGATGCCCATTTGGTTGTAGGACCGGGCAAGTCGTTCGTCGACGGTTCCCGTCTCGGCCGCGATCTCCCGGCGGATCTCGAAGAAGCGCTCCGTGTGTAAGCGGCACGACGCGGCATCGTTGGTCTCGTTTGCCACCGCTCCGAGCGCGTAACGGATATCCGACTCCAGATCCCGCGTGTCGATGTTGTCAATACCTTGGCATAGCTCCAGTGCGAGCTCGAGCAGCGGTATCTGGATACGCGATTCGCCGCGTTCATGTTGGTACCTTGAGTTGTTGGTCCTCGTCAGCCGTTTGCCGGGCAAGTTAGAGAGGGATCACCTACCAGCCTGCGCGGTTGAGTAGCGTCGCGAACGCCATGTCGAGAGTCTCGTCTCCCGGTTCGATATAGCGCACGTACATGTCACTCAGGCTCGTAACATGCTGATACAGCTTCTCGGATAGCTCCCACAACCTGACATCGTGTCCGCCTACCGCCGTCGCCGGCCACGCGGCTGAGACTATGGCAACGGCATTCGCAAAGACATGGTGTAGCCGTGCGGGAGCCATCTTGCCCCTCACGACATCCTGCGTGACTCGGTGGAGCCAGTACTCGGCCAGCTCCTTGTTGTGCCGGATGAGCGACGAGCCGATAAGTTGCTTGCGCGCCGCAAAGAAGGCTAGCCGTTTCGTGGGGAACTCGGGTATGAGGTTGTCGATCGCGCCCGCCTCGTGCGTCAGCAACGATTCCTGGATGCAATCTGGGTCCAGGAACGAGGCCACCTCTAACACCGCCCTGGCCGACGCAGAGAGCTTCTCGATCGCCCAGACGGTCGACAAGCTGCCACGCGCTGACTCCCGCAGCGGCTGCAACACGGTCCCGTGCACGTCGGCCGCCTCCTCCTTATCGTCATACAGCTCGAGAAATTCGGCGTACGAGAGAAACTCGAGCCGGATGATACCGGCCATCTGCGCCAGGGCCAGGGGAAGGCCGCCGAGCCTCGCTCCGATCTGGCGCGCCTCGTCAAGGTGGCCCGCGATGCCGGTGAGGCTCTGGACAA
Organism: Thermothielavioides terrestris NRRL 8126; assembly: GCF_000226115.1. Classification (NCBI taxonomy): domain Eukaryota; kingdom Fungi; phylum Ascomycota; class Sordariomycetes; order Sordariales; family Chaetomiaceae; genus Thermothielavioides; species Thermothielavioides terrestris. The sequence continues at coordinate 210,952 of NC_016459.1, read as the reverse complement.
ACTCGGCCGCCTCGTCGGTGCTGAAGGACTGGATGTCAATCTCGGTCGTCTGGGGCGAGAGGCTCGTCCTCGCCAGCGGACTCCGGCTGGTGATCAGAACGGCGCCGCTAGCCACGATGTCCCGGTAAGGGGCAAGGATGTCCGGCTCGTCGGCATTGTCGAAGATGACCAGCCATGAGGCGGCGACCCTCCCGGGATTGCTTGCACCATGATCTACCTTGAACGGGTTACACAGCCACTCGATAGCAAGCCCCCTGTTGATTACCTTGTCGTCCGGCTCGTTGGGGTCCTGGATTCCGAGCCGAACGGCAATCTGCGCGAGGTCCGACTCGAGCTTGGATGTGTCCTCCGCTCGGACCCAGAAAATGGCGTCGAAGGCGTCTTGTCGGCTGTAGGCGTACTCGACCGCCACCTCGGTTTTCCCGAGACCGCCCATGCCGCATAACAGCCCGACCCGTATTCGATCCGGCTGGGAGGACACCAAGAGATCCCGAGAAGGGAGGAGACACTTGTCCAAATCCTCCAAGACCTTCTGCCTCCCAAAGAAGCTTTTGTTTCTGACCAACGTCTCCATCATGAAGCAGGGGATCCGGGGATCTGCTTGCTTGATCGAGAAACTGTCCAGGAGGGATTCAATCTCCCCCCGGCTGCTCGATCCCAGGTTTACGTAGGTTGACGTGTTTGGATTTGAAGGGTAGGAAGATACGGGTACCGGAAGCTGCCTTGCGAGCGCTGTGGGATTTGGATATTAGATTGCCAAGTTTGCGCAAAGAGTGCCTAATGAAGGCCCGCACGCACCTTGCCTAACATCCTCAACGCCAAGGCTCTCCATCGATAAGCCCGAGCTCGCGCTGCTGGCTCGATGTATTCTATCTGTTCTGCATGTTAGGGTGGAACTCGTACCGTGTTGTGAGACGACTCTTCATGGAGATGCTCGCTCGCTCGTAATGAGCTGCCAGCGCTTACCGCGAGAGAGTTGGCTTTCCAGGTTTTTTGGTGCCGAATTGATGACCGAAGCAAGCCAATCCCCAATCGGCCTCAACGGTTTTCCGTCGGAGTCACTCATGGAAGGGAGCTGCAAGTGGTCTAAGTCCACCCCGAGGCATTGCTCGGTTCTGGTCGCGATGGCACAGAGGCTTTCATCGACAATCTGCAGACCGTCATCAGCGCATAGGTTAATACCGTGCATCTGCCCATTCGCCTGACAGAGCGCACCGACGCTGTTTGGTGTTAGGCTGTCTGTTACCGGCGCGTAGCAAGTGAGTCTAGGCAAACACATAGAGAGGGAAACACGGTCCCGCTTACGATGATCTTCTTGGTCTTGGATCTTCGCAAAGCTGCAGATTCTCGTATGCGGGTGACCTTCTGTTCGAACACGGACAGCATGTCGACTCTCAGATTCGTCCTGTTGAACCGATGGGCCAGGTCGGCCAAGATATGGCTGCTTTCCTTGAGCCTCGTGAGGCACTTGTTGCTAAGCAACCCTGGAGCATCATCAAGCTTCATGATGCTGACAAGTCTTTCGCCGAATGCGTGGTTACCGACTCCTTCGAGCAAATGGGGCGTTCCGAGGAACACGAGGCCGCTGATGGAGACGAGAAGTTGTGAGTATCTCGAATAGTGCATATTGGCAATACACAGTGCCTGCGTTAGATACCATTGTTAATATTTGGCGTTTGGGCGGCGAAGACGGGAAGGGTGAAGTACCTGCTTCAACATGGCGCCACCCAGCCCATGGGAGATGAAAAGCAGTGGCTGTGGTGCCTGTAGTTTCCGTTGCTGGCAGTTAGTAGCTGGCTCATGTCCCCTGTGATCGACATAGTGGCTCGCTGAGCTCAATACAATGTTCGGCTCGGCCGAGGCTGCCACTTACACTGAGCTCGGTCACGAAGGCTTGGAGAGCCGTGAGTAGGCCCGGTCCCTCTTCCAAAACATGCTGCCAGGTAAATTGGTCGTCGTAGGGGATGTGGTGCTCGTAGCCGACCACCGTGACACCTTGTTCGAGCTCGGCGAGGAAGTCTGCCCACGGCGTTGTCGAACATATTGCCCAGGCATCGCTTTGCAGCGTGCCAACGCCGGGAATGAGTATGAGACTTGAGGTTCCGCGTCAGAAATATCTGGCTAGTTAGTTGGAGGCGCGGCCGGGTAAGGAATCCCCCGTCCACGGTCTGGGTGATGAGTGCAGGAGCCTTACTAGACATTCTGTCCGGCTTCCCTAACCACCCGAAGCCGGCGGAGACGGGGTTGAGCCGTCCCAGAAAGTTCTTCAGGGGCCATGGTGTCAGTTTAGACCGGAATGTGTAGTGCAATGAGATACTGGAGATGGAGAGATCGGAACGCCTTGCCCGCAGTCTCAAGGGCCCGCATCCGAGCTGTGGATCTGAGGCTCGGAGGGTGAGAGGGGGGTTTTATCTGGAAGCATGCGGGGTGTCTTGCACTGCATTTGTTTGGCTTGTCTGACATGCGTCTCCCCCCCGTTACACAGCACGCGCCATGGAGACACCTTAGATTCGCGTGTCAAGCCAGCTGGGACCTGGTACTCACTACAACATCATCTACGCTGTGCGAAACTCAAGACTCCAGAGAAGAATATATAAGTACACAGTGAAACAGTTGCTAGTGTGGCTCAGACTACTCGGTAACCAGTGGTATTTGTTGAGGCGCAGCTGATCAAGGAAGCGAGATCAGTCTGGGCGCTGTGAAAACACGTTGCCTTGCACTCTAGGATATTTCTCGAGAGGCGCGAAGAGCACGAAAAACCTCGAGTCAATGCTTTCCCGCGGGGGTTCACCGGCCTGGACACGTGGGTTGTAAAAGCTTCCGTGCGGTACCGCTGGTTCGCAGACCCCCCAGTCATCAGCATGGTATGTCGTTAAAATTGTGTCGAAACTCGAGACAGGACCCAGCTCTCCTCCACTCACCTTGGACTTTGGCCGACGAGGATTCGCCGCTCTTGAAGATGAGCACTTCGTCCACAGTCTGATCGGGCAAGTAGTACCACTTGTGCCTGTCGCTATGGTGGACTTGCAAGTTCTCCGTCGCCCAATCCGTGTACACAATGTCGCCGGGCATCAAATCGGCTTCGCGGTCCACCGTTCGTGCGTCGCAGATTGCCAGGGGCCAGTCATTCAGGGGTCCCCTCAGTGGGAACCAGGTGCTGTACCAGTCTGAGGGTTAGTCTGTTGTCCTTCTCGGCCCAACATGCTATGGTCTGACACTAATAGATGGTAAGACTTGCTTGATTAGCTTCCAACCACCGGCAATGATCTCATCGGCTTGGTCGGGATACATGACTCTCAACATTCTCTCGCCTTCTTCCGGCGTGAAGTCTGATGTTCATTGGAGGGATGGTCAACACCCGTATTCTGTCTGTTGTTGTCTAAGTGGGCTTATAGACTAAGGTACTGACCGATGTGGGCCATGTTGGTAGGCTGGTCGTGGTCGTAGTCCTTCCCTGTCGAGACTGGGAAGCTTGCATGGCGACGGCGAACCTTGGACAGCAACATCGTGGGTCGGCGTCGGTGATATTCGACAAATGGACTAGGGCAACTCACCGAGAAGTCGAGCGCCACAACATGCTGGGCACTCAAATGTTGTTTCAGCTTCCGACAGAGCGCGGGCAGCAAAACATGGGCGATCTTGTTGGCGTCTTCGTAATCTTCGTACGAGAGCGGAGACGAGAACGCCATCACCTCGAATCCACATGTCTCAAGCCTAAGATCGCTTCTCCCTCTCATGCTGGCCACCTGGATCAGATGCGCCTCGCGGAGGATGTTAGACTGCGCGAGGCCATCTCCGGGAGGAAACCGCAGACTGTACGGTTTCTCCTCGTCGTAGATCGACGATCGCTGGAGAAAGTACATGGTGGCATGTACAGACTCGCTCTCGTTGGCACTGGCCATCTGGTCGTGAAGGTGTCCTGTAGCTATCTTGTGATGGCAGCTTCTGTTTCGATTTTTTTTCTTGTTCTCTTTTTTACTCCTGAGCATCCGAAGGGAGCGCACAAATCCGGTCATTTTGGTCGGAAGAGCGAGGCAAGCTGGGCTTGTTGCTGGTGCTTCCGATGGAGCGGCGATCAACACACGACCCGCAGACATCACGGGATGCCGATCAGCTCAACAAGAGCCAAGAACATGCAGCCTTCTCAAAACTCTCAACTAGGCCAGCGGGGTGAGCCACGGAGGGTGGTGTCACAACAGCCAAAGGGGGTGTATGGCATGCTGCCGTGAGTGGAAGGAATTTTGCATCCCGCACAACCTGTTGCACATGACTCGGAGCCATTGGTCTATAACGGCCCACGTTATGCACACGAGCACATTGCTCTGCCACTCTGAGGAGGCTGGCATCATTGACCTCGCCCAGCTGCACGCCGTGGATGTGGGGGGCTTGGAGAGCCGCATGGATGCATTCTGTCCTTCGCACCCGCCTTCGATTCTTGCTTCGAGCCCAAGACCATCCGCTCACCATCAGTCTTGCTCCATAACTCCAACACGCACACATAGCACACTCAAGACGTGCCACGCTACCCAGAACCCTCTGTAAGTAACCCGGAGTCCATCAGTGGCCATCCTGACTATTCATTTCTCGCTGACGTCAACTTAGTTGCTTCAGCCCTTGACTCCGTGCGCCCAACAGCACCAAGAGTTAGAATGGAGCCAGCTGCCCAACCCAGAAAGCCTGCAAAGGCCCAACCCTGGAAGGAATACTGGCTTGCCATGACGAAGGACAGCCAGCCGCCTGCTCCCGGAGGTACTCGGCATGGCTTCGCAAAGGGTCAGATTGTCATCATGGATGGGAATGCCAATGGCCATTCGCTCGACCTCATTACTCAGAGTGCAGTCGTGCGGAAGCCAGGTGAAAACTAGGTAGTGATTGAGAGGCTGACTGTCGAGGAATGCGGGCATCTGGATTAGCGCGTAGGAGAGGCTGTCGGTGAGCGGCTTTGTTAGGATTAGCTATCGAGTTTACTTCATTCCTCAGGTGTTTTTTCTTCACCGAAGCTGCGTGTTCCTAATCCTGCAGGTGTGCCCTTCGCCCGCTTGAAGCTTCCCACTTTCACTTCTTTGCGCCATACAGCTTTCCGACCTCTGGTGGAAGTGCTGGTGCGTCGGTGAAGAACACGATGATTCTGCAATCGATGCTCTCTCGCAGCGGTGCGCTGCGCGGAGCCTCTGGGTTGGCAAATGCGGCATGTGGACAAGCTGCGCCAGTTTTAGCCCAAGCTCAAAAGGTTGCCCATCTGTCAGAGGTTTGGCGTATGTGTGCCCAACACCTACCGGCGTTGAGTCCCTTTTCCGAATCAACACTTTTGAAGATCAGGATCTCGTCGGGCCGTTGTTCTGGGAAAAACCACCATTCCTGGTTCTCGTTGTAATGAACCAGAACATCCTCGGAGATCCAATCTGGGTAGACAACGTCTGTTGCGACGCCATCATGCTCGGCATCGAATGTACGGCTGTCACATACGGCCAGCGGCCAGTCTTGCACCGGATGCTTGAGCGGTCTCCAGGCACTGTCAACCCGGCAAAGATAAAATCGTCAGTGGCATAACGCGCTCAAGGGAGGCGGCGTTTAACTTGGGAAGGGGCACAAACTTCACGATGGCCCAGCCTTGTGAGATCACCTCGTCAGCCCTCGGACCATACAGCGTCCTGATCATACTGATTGCGATGTCAGGAGTGAAGTCTGCCAAGGGGAAGTCAGTCTCAAATGCCATTATCACATAAGAAAGGACGAAGATGATCATCTACATGCCCACGTGAGCCATGTTAGCTGGCTGTGCATGTTCAAAGTCGACACCGGTTGAGGTCGGGAAGTTGATGTCTCTGCGCCGAATCTGATATGTTCCCTAGTTAGCAAAGCCAGGCATAGCCGACCACATTGGCAATCAACATCACTCCCGGGTCTCCTGGGTAAGGTACTCGCCGAGAAGTCAATAACACGTGTATGGCGAGCGGCCGGGATACCGGCCTTGACCGCCTCTTCGACCTCCGCACAGTACACATCTTTGACTTTCAAGAAATCTTGAAAGTCTGCATAGTCCATAGAGGTTGAGAATGGCGCCAAGAAAAACCCGCATTGATCGAATCCGACGTTCGTGCCGCGCAGGCGGGCGTTCCGGACTCTGATCAGCTGCATGTGTCCCTCGATGTTGGACTGAGCGAGATTTCCCGGAGGTTGGAATCGCAACCCGTAAGGCTTGACTTCAAAATAGTGATCAAGTCTCGATAGGAAGCCTAACTCAGCCAGTACCTCCTCCTGGTCGAGATCAGATAATTGTCAATATGAAAGTCGACCGGTCCAGTGAGCCAAAGTGAAGGAGCCAGGCTTACCCCCCGTTGAGACATGTTCTCACTAGGCAAGTATTATTGAATGAAGTGATCCTAAAGAAGAGAAGGGAGAAAATAACTTGTCTGTGTAAGAAGGAAGAAAGGTAATGCGGGGAAATGATCAGGGAAACAGCTTCATACTCCTCGTCTCGTGCGCCCACGTGCGTGAGTGCGACGTGCAGTCAGCTCCTAATCGAGCCCAACTCCCACTTCCTCCGCCCCAGCCTGCCGCTGTCGTCACCTTGATTCAGCTTTCCTTCCCCGCCCTCACTCACTTTTAACTACTGAGTTAAAAAAAAAAAAAAAAAAAAAAAAAAAAAAAGAAGAAGAAGAAGAAGAAGAAAAGAAAACAAAAGAAGTCAACTCAATGGCCAGCTTCCCTCTTCTCGCTTATGACCGTCGTGATGTGTCACGCGCGACCATTGCGTGCATTCTCATCGCCTGGCAAGGTTATTGTGCAGCTTGTTCTGCCTCATGACCAGGCTGCAGGCCATTGACGCCACGCTCATGATAAGAATGGTGATAAAGACAAAACGGAGGGACTCTAAGTAGCCGCCCTGGACTGCGGCTCGTGTCGGCGGATCCAGTTCCCACACGGCGTCGAAGTTCCTCCGGATGCGCTCGATGAGTTTATCGATCTCTCCGCCGCCACCTAGTCGTCGGTGGAGATCTGCGATGAGGGTGTTCTGGAAAACGACGGAAGCCAGAGTGATGCCGGTAGAGGACCCGACAGCCCGGAAGGCAAACGATGCCGAAGTGGCTATGGCGTGCTCAGAATGCTCCACCGAACTGATGAGCGCCAGCATAGTTGTCACCAGCATGGCGCCGAACCCCAGTCCCACCATGCCAAGATAGAAAAAGGGACACCAGGACGGCGTTTGCCCATCTAGCGTGGCAGCCAGAGCCGATGCCGTGACCAGGAAGACGTGAGCTGCGGCCGAGAGATAAACGTAGTTACCCGTCACCTTGATCAGCACCCCCGCGCCGTACGCACCGATAGCAGTACCCATGCTCTGGGGAATGAACCGCAGACTGGCGTGAGTGGGGTCGCTCCCCCGAACCTGGAGGTAAATGGGGATGTAGTACATGGTTGCGAAGGCTGCCATGTGAGCGAAGAAGTAGGTAAGGCAGGCCGACCAGACGTTGCGATGCATCAGGAGGCCGAGTGGAATGATCGGCTGCGCAGCATGGCGAAGTTCGATCAACAGGAATAAGGCGAAAAGAGCGGCGGCGAGGACCATGGTGGACCACACCAGTGGATGGGTCCACGCCACCTCATTGCCTCCTGCGTTAAGGCCTACCAGCAACAGGACGATGGCGAGGACAAGCGAGACAGAGCCGGCATAGTCCAGCCGGCTCCCGTGGTCTTTCTTGGAGGGCTGCGACGGGATATCGGGGACCACAGCGCAGAGCACGAGGCCGAGGACAACAATGGGTAGCTGGGCGAGGAATGCCATCTTCCAGCCAAACCATTTGTTGAGCAGACCACCCACGAGGCCGCCAAGCCCAGTGCCGCAGCCCATCGCGATGTTGTTGATGCCTTGAACGACGCCGCGCCGCCGCAGAGGCACCAAGTCGGCGCCGACGAATGTCGAGGTGGCGGTCGTCGCGCCTCCTCCAGCCCCGGCAATGGCACGGCCGAGTATGAAGACCCATTCCTGAGAGGCGATCCCGCAAAGCAGGGTGCCGATGCCGAAGACGACACCAGCCGCCAGGAGCCCCCGCCGTCGTCCGTAGATATCAGTCCATCTTCCTGCCAGGGGCTGGGTGGCAGCGGTTCCTACTAAATACGCCGTCCCAATCCAGGAGAGGTTGTTGAACGACGAAAAGGACGTCGAGATAACGGCGGTGAGAGTGGCGACAATGGTCGAGTCTACATTTGGGAAATTATAGCGGTCAGCACTTATTCTTGTCCTCGGTCAAGAAAAAAAAATAGGAAAAGCAAATAAAAAAAAAAGCAATCCAATTGAGCTAGCGCTAGCAGAAGAATAGTATTTAAGATGAAGATACGGTGGCTAGGCCAAATGAACCTCACCCAGAGCTGTCAAGACGACAATGATCTAGCGAAAACAATCCGTCAACTCGCCATCAGGGGCACCACAGCGGACGCGATTCGTACCCATATGCTCCCAAACACCACGGCGAGACGGGTGCTGCTTAACTCGTCGTGGTCGGGGTCAGCAGCGGTTGGTTCGTGCTGCTGGGAGTTGTATGCCCCTCCTAGGAGAGGTTGTCGCTCCGCATTCTCGGCTCGTTGCTGAGCGTAGGTGGCATTATCCATGTTGGTAGGCCCTCGCCGAGAACAGGAAGAACCGGGAGGTGGAGAAAGCGATGGCGCTAGCAAAGGGCTCTTTGCCAGTGTCCACGGCTTGAAAAGTTGGTGTGCGAGAAGTTAGCTGTTGGGTCTTGAAATTGCCAACGCACCACGGACCTCCTGGGCTGCAAATTCATGCCTTTTTTTGGTCTTTTTTTACGAGGGGGTTGGGTGGGGTTGGGGGGTACCCGAGCCGGTCACCGGAATGGAATGGAGAAGGCACATCGACGGAAGGGAGAGGGAAAAAAAAGGCAAAGGCTGCTGTGTAACCCGAACGATGCAACCACCCCACAGCCCACAGCAGAGAGGGACACGGGCCCGGCCAAGCGCAAAAAGTGAGGCCAGGTGTCAGTAAGGTAAGGTAAGGTAGGTGCCGTATGTAGAGGTACCTGTAGTCATCCACTGCGCAGATCTTAGCGATTGAAGACACTGCGATTTGAGTCCTCAAGAGCGACACGTTCAGTTGCGATGTCGATCTTGTGGATTGAAGTGGAGGACCTCCGTTCCGAAAACCTCCCATACCCTGCGTGGTAGGTACCTACTAGGTACCTTACAGGTACCTGTAAGTGTCGGGTAGTTGCTGGCGTGTGTAGATGGAAGAGACGGGAGAGCGGCTGGGCTGGGCCAAGTGGCTCGCATAAAATCTCAGGTTCCATGGAGGATGGTTGGGAAGGCGCCGATCCCAAGCAATCAGCAGCCCGGTGGTTCCGACATGACCTGAGGACCAGGGAGTCACTGTCCAACATCCCCCAGCTCGTGCACTCCAAGCCCCCAGCCACCGAAAGTCCGCCAAGTCCAAACCTCGATCTCGCGACCAACAGGTCTGTGGGAAGTGGCACTTTCAAACAACTGCAATTTCAATTCGGGAACCTCGCCCACGGAGCCCCTTCCCTCAACCAGTATCGCTGAGTCTCGACGTCAGTCGAAGCCTGAGCAGCGAAGTTTCAGTTGTTTCAACCCTGACGGTCGACAGCAACCATTCCTCAGAGTTGTCCAGCGACTTACGTGCGCCACAATGGCGTTGTTCCGTTCCTGCCTCGACCTTGTCATGGAAAAGTTGCGGGCAGTGCGCCCTTCGCCTTCCCGGGGGTGCACGGCGCCGCGCATGTCTCTGTCAGCCGCCGACACCGACATCACCTTCATCCGCGGACCGATCAATTACGCTGCGGTTGGCGCTATCCCAGTATGCAGCGGCTCTAGTTCGCCGTGATGGAAGGCTTGTTGATCGATTTAACTTTGTAGTTTGAACCCGGCGCAGTGGATCCCGCCCCGCATTCTCTGATCACCGTGGTCGCCGCCGAGGAAGCAGTGCCGGTCAGCCCACAATGGCTCGACGATTACCTCGCCAGGATGGAGGAGGGCTGCGACGTCTATCGAAGAGACCTCTTCCTGGATGGTTTATTAGTCCTCACCAGCTCTGAGCATGGGGGGCACGATCCTGCCACAGAGTTCCGCAGACACCTGGAGGTGCTCGGCGCCAGCTGGCTGCATGTCCGAAGTGACAAGGGCCTCCTTCACCGTCTGCCACCGGGGCCGTACATGTACATAGATAAAGCCCTCAAGCCCGTCTACCGGCTCTACGATGATGTACAAGGGTCGTTTCTCACAGCCCTGAAGCCACGGCTCACCTGGTATGTGCCATCCGCAACTCTTATCATCTCCAAAGCAATGCTCGGCTCACCATCATGGAGGCATGACACGGTCCCATATTCGCAACTTCGAGCCGCTGGAACTTCATACGATTGCCTCAGTGTTGCGGTGCCTGCAAGGTTTCCGGGGAGCGTGCAATCATGCGCCCCACGGCTGCGCGTAGTGGTGAAAGACCTCTACCGCATGAAGGGGTTGAAGACATCGCTCAACAACCGAGCGTACTACGACTTTAGCGAGCCCGCTGATTCCACCGCGGCTGTAATCAGCTCACTCGCCCGGGACGGCGCACACATCCTGGGCATGACGAAACTGAGCTCCATGATCGCACGCGAAGAGCCGCTGGACGCGGTGGATTTCCACACCGCTTTCAACCCCCGAGGAGACGGATATCAGTCACCGGCTGGCAGCAGCAGTGGCAGCGCTGCCGCGGTAGCTGCCTACGACTGGGTTGACTGCGGCATTGGCAGTGACACCAGCGGAAGTGGGCGGCGGCCAGCGCTGGCCAACGGCGTCTGGCAGTTTCGCCCGTCGCACGACCGTGTTGATCTGCGCGGCATGGTCGTCACCTACGCGCAATTCGACACACCGTGCATCTTTGCGAGGGAGCTCCGACATCTGAAAACCGCGCTGCGATCTTGGATTCCCGAGAGCGGAGGCGGCCAGACCCACGCGGACCAGCGCATGCCTGCTGACGTGCCCTCCTACGAAATCGTATACCCGCTGGACTATCTTCCGGTGCCGAACCAAGAGCAGATGGCCTTGATTGACAGTTTTCTTAGCGACGCCGCGTCTCACCTTCCCGCCACAGTCCGGAAGATCTCGATCCGAGAGACGTGGAAATCCAGCCACCCCGTGGGTACCCCCGACGATGTCGACGAATACCTCCGCGACGTCGTCACCCGCACCTACTACTACGCCTTTTATCACTCCAGCGATGAGTTCCGCAACAAGTACGCCCAAGCACACGATGGCCGGCCTCCCTACGTGATCCCGTTCGTGCAGCGCCGATGGGCAAAAGGAGCAGCAGTCACGGCGGCGCAGCACCAGGAGGCGACGGACAGGTTGAAGGAGTACAAAGAATGGCTGCTGCGCACCGTGTTTTATCAAGGCGGTCAAAATGAGAAGGAGAAGCAGAAGCAGGTTCTTGTCCTCCTTCCCATCGGCAACGTCGTTCCGAACTATCGCGACACGCCTTCGCCTTCGCCTGAGGAACAGTCTGCCCTGGACGAGCTGTTCCTGCCGCCGATTCTGGGGGCCCCAGACATCGCGGTGCCTATTGGCGACGTTCCCTATCAGTCCAGGATCACGGGGCAGACGGAGCATCTCCCTGTGGTGGTGAATTTCGTGGCGGCCCCGGGACGGGACTGGGAGTTGATCGCTGCCGTGGAGAAGATCATGGCGCTCTCGGCGCGGCCAACGGTTGTCAGGACCGGGAAACGCATGTTTGAAGCATCTTGAGAGAGGGGGGAATGGCTTGAGTGAGGAGCGGCTGCGCCGTCTAATTCAGTGGTCAGAGCTGCGATGCCGTTCTGTCTTTTTGCAGGTTAGGATGGTTGGGACAGGTCAGTAATGCACTCTGCACACATCCGTTGCGGTGTGTGGGCCTAAGCAACTACCAGCCAACATGAATGAGCAATCATCATACACTGCAGTTCGCTGCACGGTACCTACATGCCTGATGATGCCGTTGGTGATCCGCGCCGAGCGTTCGTGCCGTGGGCCGTAGCGTGTTCAAATAGGTATCTTGTTGCGTCTGTAGGCCTTGGTGAGTCGAGCACACAATTTCCGGGACACATTTTTCTACCGACGAAGAGACTAAAGCGCTCGCTCGTTTCTGTCCTTTGGATATGTACTCACGTCCAGATGGTCCGGGCCTTGAGCGGGAGACAGAGGCTGAGTGCTACTTCCGTGCAGATGAGGAACTGTTGTTGCTGCTTGCGCTCGGAATAGCATGCATCATTTGATGGCGGCGAGGATACGGCGCAGGGCGGCCAGTCGGAGTCGGAACTTGGCGAATCCCAAAGGCCTAGGTGTCGAGTGCCCGGGGCCTATCCGTACCTCCCATGGTCTGGAACGCCAAGATAGCGGCGCGGCCCGTGAGACTGAATAAACTCGGAACCTCAGACGCTGGCAACATCCGGGTACAGGAGCCAGAATGCGGGGCCAAGCGAGTGCAACCCGGGAAGGAAATCAGAGGATACAGCGACAATGTAAGGACCGACCACACAGCTGGCTCCTAGGGGCCAACTGTGTGTTTGAGGGGCTGGTTTGGAAGGTTATGCAAGCAGAGCATTGCTAGTGTGCTTTGTTGTTGCGTCCGGCGGGGGATTTTCTCCGAGATCTGCTGCCTCCGGCGGGTTTGAACACCCCTGTCGTGGAGTGTCTCCTTTGCATCCCTTTGCAAGATCTGCGTTCCGTGACGGGGCATTGACCATGCCGCCCTGACTTGTGGTTTGTCACCCTACACTACGATCTCTGACTAGCGCAACAGGAACTCCGGCATTTGAATGGGAAATTTCTTCCCCATATGATCGGCGGTTACAGTGGTCGCACCGCTTCATGGCGCGCAATGCACCGGCCGCACCGCTGACACCAATCCCGGTGTCCGGGTCAACAAAGGGGGAGGGGAGAAGGAACACGGCAGTTGGCAGCAGCAACGAAGCGACCGGGTTAAGGAAGGCCGTTTTATAGACGGCAGGTTCCCGAGCCCCGACGCGGAATCACCCACCAAACCAATCTTGGCTTCTCCATCTTGTTCCGTGGGACCAAGGCCCATGACCTCTCCTTCTTGCGTTCCTCTCGTACTCGCCGTCTAGTGTCCTGCTCGGCACTGAGACCGATGCTAATGGGTCCCAAGTTTATTCTCGATCACGCCGATTACGGGCCACAGCTCAACGTGCTCGTGTGGCTGCTCCTCTCTCTGTCGGGCCTCTTCCTGTTCACCCGTCTCTACCTCAAGCACAGTCAGAAGCGGGGCCTCTGGTGGGACGACTGGATCCTGCTGGCCTCCTGGCTCGCCCTGGCCGCAGAGGCCGGTCTGACTGCCTACCTCGTCAGCCTGGGCTACGGCAGGCAGCTCATCCCCCTGAAGAATCTTGCGCGCTTCGGCCTACCTTCCAACGTCCTGTCCACCCTGCTGATCATCTCGAACCTGTGGGGAAAGACGTCGTTCGGCATGACGCTGCTGCGCATCCCCGTCCGGCGGATGAGGGTCTGCGTGTGGTTTATCCTGACCTCGCTCACGGCCATCTTCACGCTCAGCGTCGTTCTCGTCTGGGTCGACTGTCTCCCGTTCAGGACACCTAAGGCGTGCGTTCCGATCGATGTATCGACAAGGTACAACGTTTTCTCCTGCGGTAAGGGGGTGTCGCAGTGCGGACTGGCCGCTAGAGGCAAGGGATGGCTGACACCCAGGTCCCGTCAGTATATTCGGCTCTGGTGGATGTGGCGCTCGCCTTCCTCCCTTGGAAATACCTGCTGGGTCTGCAGATGAGCAAGAAAGAGAAAATCGGCGTCGTGGTAGCCATGTCCATGGGCTTGCTGTAGGTACCCGCTGTCCTCCTCATTTGGCGGGTCTGTGTGGTGGCCGTTCTCGCTGACCGCGAGGGGCAGTGCAGGGGCAACAGCCGCCGTCAAGGCAACAACGATTCCCAAAGTGAACGTTCCTGATGCAAGTCAGTCTCGTCGGCCTATTCGCTGGTTATCGCAACGGGGAAGTGCTGACACGCATCGCATGCAAAGGGGGAAGCATCCCGCTGGTGGCCCTGGGGACGGCGGAAGCGGCAGTCTGCATCATGGCCGCTTCTATCCCGATCCTGCGGGCGCTGGCGCGAGGGAGTTTCCGCCGGGGCGCCCCGCAAGGATACTACGGAACAGGCTATCCGACCACCACGATGGCTGATAACGCGACGGGCCGGACCGTGTCGGTGGTGCTGCCGGTGCCACAGCCAACGCGGACTCAGCAGACACGCCAAGGTCTCGGCGGGCGAACGGGAAGCAGCGCCGATGTCTTGGGGGACGAGCTCACTGCCGGAAACGCGGCTGCAGTCGGACCGCCGCCCGGTGCCAATGAGGACGTGAGCGACGATGAGCGCATCGAAATGAGCCGGTACCAAATGCGGCCGCAGAGCCCAGTCGACTTCACGCGCTCAGCAGGCCATGCCGCATGAGTGGAGGGGCAAAGAGTGATTGCAACATTTGCCTCGATGCGACAGCGCCATGTCCGGACGAAATCACACGGCACTGCGAATAGAAAACAAAAGCACAGCGCCCACAGCCCGGTTCGTTGCTTGAGCGGCAAAAAGCCAATAACCCGAGCCAGCAACCGCATGAATGGCAAACGACACGGACATGTGCCATATTCCAAGCCGCGGCCATTTTCCAAGTCGTGGACTGGCCCAGTTTCCCTTGCAAACAGACTTCCGACGACGATAGCGAGGTGAATTGGCCCGTCGCTTTTTCATGACAGTTGTTTTTCCCCGCTCTCCTTCCTCCTCTCCAGTCCCTCTATCCTGATCTTCCAGCTGTCCCAAAAGCTCACGACTGACCAGACTCTGTGGCGCTTCAGGACCAACCTCGGCGACGCAGCGCTCGGGATTGAGAGTGACATTGCGAACCTTTCGACGACAGGCTCAATGAGGAACTTGTCTGTCCAGGCCGAGTCTGGCTCGCACCCGGACGACGGCCATTTTGTTTTTTTCCATTTTTGAGGACTCCTTCTCTAGTCAGCCGCCCGGCACAGACACGGTGTCATGCCTTGCAAGCCGAGACTGCGTCCCGTCCTATGAGATATTCCAACACTCACGGACAGTTGGAGGAATACATGATGCTGGGGAATTTCGACCCTGAGGGAATAGCTGGAGCCGATCAGCTGGGAACGGTCGGGAGATATACATGCTTGATCTTACAGCTTGGGCCGTGCGGAACGAGCGTGGCTGGGCGCAACCCGTCGAGCAATCGGAGCGATGCAGGCGCGGAGGGCGGGGTTTTGATGCATGTTATTGAAACGCTCGGATAGAGAAAATCTGGTTGTGTAACGCCCGAGGTCCGGGTTGGGCTCGCTCACGATGCCCGGCCATTACCGGCAAACTCAAAATGTCGACGTTCGTCGCTGTATCTCCGATCACGCGGCGCTCCGGGCTCGCCTAGTCGTCGAAGTGAGACTGCACGTGATGGGTCATGGCCGCGACGTCCCCTCGGAAGTCGCCGCACACAGGACATGTCGGCTCTTCCGGCTCCAGCGAAGGCGTCTTGGTGGTTTGATCGTCGCCGGCCGAGGAGGCGGCGTCTGCGCCTGCGGACTTGCTTGCCTTGCCGCGCTTTCGCGCAGGCTTGATGTAGGCGTCGAGGCCGACCAGCTGAGTGGGCAGCGGCTGCTCCTCTGACCCGCGACCTGGCCGGTTACGGTGTCGACCTCGCCGGCCCGACACGCCGGCAGAGCCTGGCCCCGTTGCCATCTCTGCTTCCGGTTCCAGGAGCTCCTGGACGGTTTCCCCCGGTTGGAAGAGGGACACGGTCGCGGCAGAGTCCCGGGCCATGCTCTGGACGCGGCCGACCCTCCCATCGGCGAGGCGCACCTTGATCCCTCGTGGGTGGTTGCCCCTGGTCAGGAGCTGCGCGACCGTGCCCTGGACGGTGCGGCCCGTGGGCTGGTCGGCCTTGAGCACTATGTTGACGAGTGCGCCCGGTAGCACCTCTCTGGTGGTAGGGACGCTGTGCATTTTGGAAATTGCCGGGTTTGCGAACGATGAGATTTAAGGCGGTGGCTATCGAGCCTTAGGGGGGGACGATGTGGTTGGCCCCCTCAGCTTCAATCTGTGAACTGATGGTCGTGAACTCACAGCAAGCGAACTCACGGCAAGATGCGACCTCGAGGCTCACGTGATCACGCGTGCCCACCGACCTCGGTGGGGTCATCTACCCCGGCAGTTGAGTGATTCCTTGAGTACCTTACCTAACCAGAAAACGACCCCCTGAACAACCAACCCTCAAGCCACCAAACTTACCGGTTTCTGCCACCTTCCAGGTTCTTCACCTTCCTTACACTCCCAGACCACCACGCAGTTCATCACCAGATTCATTCTCCTCCTCTGTTGCATTCTGCATCCCACACAACACGCTGCGCAATAGATGTTTATCACAGTAAGAAGGAATTAATGGCTCCGATACCTAGGTAATTACTCCGTACCTCCCCTATCACGAGCCGGCCAAATGAGTCCTTACAATCCCGACGCCATACCATGTGATTGCCAGCCTGGACCTCATACCCATCATGTGCGCCGTCCCAGAACCTTGATCCCAACCCCCATCAGCCATATTGTTGTCCGTATCCCCGCGGATGATCGCCACAGAAGAAGCAGGCAAGATCAGACAACCACATCATCAAGACCGCGAGAGAGGCGAAACAGAAAACAGGAAAAATTGAAACAGGAACAGAATGGACGGAGGACTCTCCAGTGCTCTTCCCTCCCGCCCAAAACCATCGGCAATGTTGCTGGCCCTTTGAACGCCACGCGAGCCTGTCTCGCTTCTTCTTCGGGGAAGCGGGGTCGGCAGTCTGTGCAGACGCGTGCTTCTGGTTTAAGAGCTGCTTCAGTTGCTCGGTCTGCTCAACATCTGCATGCTCTTCTCGAGCTGTTGCTTTCCTTGCTCAAGCTGTTGCTTGGTGTTCTCGATCTGCTGCTTGCCCTTCTCGAGCTGCAGGAGATGCAGGTTGTTTTGCTCGATCAGCAGCTTGTTCTGCTCGATGAGCAGCTCGTTCGCTTGACGCAGCTGCAATAATGGGTGTGGCGCAGTCAGTAGGCAGGTCTTGTCGGTCACGACCGGGGACAACTTTTGGGGGGGGGGGGGGGGGGGGGGAAGGAAAATACTTCGGCGTTTTGCTTCTGCAGCTCCTGGACGAGAGGGTCCGTCTGCTGCTGGTGCCTGTGCTGGTTGTCTCTCATCGCCCTCACAAGTGAGCGCAGACCATGCACGTCGGACCGGAGCCTTCTCGTGTCGTCAATATGGTCGCGCCGCATCTTCCCCGTATCCTGAACCACCGCCTGGCGAACAGCCCGATGCATTTCGCTGCTCTCTCCACGAAATGCGGGGTTGTACATTTCCTTGCACTCATCAATCTGGGCCTTGAGCGCCAAGTTCACGCCCTCAAACCGGCGGCACAGATCGTCGACCTGCTCGGTGTGGAGCGCCTCGACCTTCTTTGCCTCCTCCATGTCCTTGTAGAGGGCGTTCAACTTGGGGTCGTTCCGGGCCCACTCCTCCATCCGGGCCGCGACGGCCTCAGCGAGGGCTGTGGCGGCAAGGGCTGTGGCGGCAGGACCGGGGGCGGCAAGGGCGGGGCCGGAGAGGCTGGGGCCGGAAAGGGCGGGGGCGTAAAGGATGTTGACCGCTGTCGGCTTCGGCTTCGCTCTCAACTTTAATGGCGACCTAGATGTTTTTCCCCCATCAGCACGTTACAGAGCTGAGCAAGTCCGGCTTCAATCAAATCGCTGGCACTCCCCCATCAGTCCCACTGTTCCTTGTGCCTTCATCCCCAGACATAAGACTGAGTCGGCAATGGGCAGTGCGGCGCTCCGCTGGCGTCATTCACGAAGCATAGTCGTGTAGCCAAAGCGGTCTTGCGCCTCAGTTGTCTTTCGACACCGCTAGTCCACCCTGGTGTAGTCCGGTCTGGATCGTCTCCCTGCATGCAAAGCTATTGAAGGGCCAAGCTTTGCAATCCGGTTCGCGGCCTGCCGCCGAAGCGGTAAGACTGATGGGGCTTCCTGTCCTGCATATTGACCCGTTTAAACCGGCTCCTGCGTCCTGCGGCCTTACGAAGGGCCTTGACGCAGCTCATCGCGAGTTAAAGCACAGCACTACAGGGATGCCCGGGCGGATGGTGCCTGGCCAAGCAACACCCTGACGCTCTGGGAGGCAGGAGTTCTGTACCTCGGCGGATTGAAGACGTGGGGAAAGACTTACGCTTTGGCGGTCGTCGCTGTCCAGGCCCGCCGGCGGCGAGGCGGGCGTGTCGGCCCGGCACCGGCCGACAAACAGGCCGCACTCCGACGGAGTGCACTTGTCTGAGTCCGACATTTTGTCGGACTGCGGGAACGGGCGCGGAGGGGGCGGGCGAAGCGGGCGAGGGCGAAGCGGGCAAGGCGAGAGGGCGAGGCGGGGAGCACGGCTGCCAGAAGGTCGGTCTGTCGTGATCCGATGGTCAGTTCAATTATCTCAACGACACAAGTGAGGCGAGTGGGAAGTTTGGCAAAGAACAATTGAGAAGTCGAACAAAATGAAAAATTGTGACTGCTCGTTTTGGCGCCCCGAGCGCGGAGAACAGTGGCAGATTGTCAGTCTCTGTGGTTGGGAGACCAGAGGACTTACCAGTGTGGTTGGCACAGGCTTTTGTTGGTGGAAGATTAGGAGAGCGAAAATAGAAGAAGTGGAGAGGAAAGGTTGAGGAAATGGAAGAGGTGGGAAGGATTTTAGGAGACGAAAAAAAACGGATGCGCCAAAGCTGGTGCAGAACAGGGGAGTGCAGCGAGCTCACCAGTGCGGTTAAGACAGGTTTTTTGTCGGGGGAGACTGGGAGATTGATGCAGGAAGAAGCGGGAAGAGGGAAGGTTGAGGAAATAGAGGAATTGGGAGGAAGAATTTTGGGAGAAGCTAGAATTAGGTTAATTAGGTTGAGGAGAGAGGAGCACTGCGGACTTGCCAGAGGCTGGGGCAGAATTTTTCTGGGTGGAAGAAGATCGGGTGGGTGGAAGATTGGGAGAGAGTGAGAATGAAGAAGCAGAGGAGAGAGAAGGTTGTGGGAATGGAAAAAGTGGTGGGAAGAAGGAAGTGGCGGGAAGAATTTATTTGAGAGCCAGATCGAGAAATAGCAAAATGGGGTGAACAAGAAAATGGAACCATTGTGGAAAATTTTGAATAGAGGAACAAAAGCAGTGAATAACAGGCTTGTTCTGCTGCGTACTTACGCGTTTTGAATAGCAGAACAATAGCAGTGAATAACGGGCTTGTTCTGGCACGCACTTGCGCATCGAGTCCACCCGACACCGCAGCCCGGGACCAAGAAGGCGGAAGCATGGTAAAGTTTTGAATAGAGGAACAATAGAAGTGAATAACAGGCTCGTTCTGGCGCGTACTTACGCAGTCAAGTCCACCCCGGTGGCTACCGCAGCCCGCGGCGGGGAAGCAGCCTGGGAAGCTCGCAACTGGCCGACAGCCGAGCCGTCTGGAAATGCAGAGCTGAGTGCAATAAAGCGGAAAAAACTGGGCACGCACCTTCGAATTTGTTGCCCCAGATTGGTTCCGAGGTCTTCTGCAGTCGGCGTTGCGGAAAGTCTGCTCGGGCTGCGCGCTGAGAAAGCGAGAGAGAGAAATTTTGAGGATGGTGGATAGGAGTTCTCGAAGCAAGAAGTCAATTTCCGGGAGGAAACGAAAAATCGGTTGGCCGGAGGCAACGAGAAAACTGGGTGCTCCGAGGCAACGAAGAATTGGTTGCTCGGGAGAGGGGTAAATGCTCCTGGTTGAAGGAATAAAAAATCGAGACCGGCTGGCAAAATCCTCACTGCAGAAGATAGGTTTAGCCAAGTTGCTGGTTCGAGAAGTGCGGTCACACAGCTATTGTCCCCACTGTACGGAACAAAAATGGAATCGTCGTCGCCATCGAGTCACCACAAGCCAGATTGCTTACCCGACTTGCAGTTTGCAGAATGCATCGGGATGTGGTCGCCCAAATTGTGATTGAGAGCTCAATGTGAAATGCTGTCCTATATTCTGGGGTGATAAAAGCAAGCAGCAAGAGGCGCTATTTACCTTCTCACTTGCATAAACAAGGTAGACGATGGCAGCTGCGATTGAGTTACACACGTCGGTAGTCCCTTATATTCCCTTTCCCTCAATGATCCGTGGTTGAATTTGGTTGAGTGCTTAGCCTCTGCTGCCCGTCCTCGTCCAGCTCAAAGTCTCCAGCAGAGCAGGAGTGGCCTACATGCAGCACTCCGTCCTCGTCCGTCCATGGCGGGCGTGGGGTCTAAAGAAGAGTGGTGAGGCTGTGGTGAGGTGTCAGAACCAGCCCGGCCCAGGGTAGTGGGCTGGCCCACCGAGATTAGGATCCACCGGCCTGATGCCCAACTGCCGCCCAAGACTGGGCTCCTGATCAGGAACTCTCCTACAATACAACATCCTCAATACCACGATTGATCCTAGTTGTATATATTGCTTACATCGTAATAGCTTCATCTTCCTAAGCCTATATAGCAGTTCTAACAATTAAGAGTCTTATTAGCTCGAAAACCTAGCCCTATCTCTGAGTATATAGCCCTATATATAGCGCTTAGTAGTAACTACTATATCTTCGAAAGTCAATATAAAGATCGACATTATCCTAGCTAGCCTAGATAACTAGGTGGCTTAGAACTACGAGTTCGTTAACAAGGCTAAGTATCTCGACCTACTCGACTATTTCGAGGGCAAGGCGGAGCTCCTTCCAAAGTTTATATTAGCTGATACCTACGATCTCGCCTATAAGCGTATCCAACGTAAGCTCTAGGAATATATCGTCGAACTATAGGCTTCTACACTAGCTATAGCTATAGGAGCTCTAGCCGATCTAGGAGCGCCCGCTATAGGCAAGTAGTAGCCCGGTACTACCTCTATAGCCTAGGATAACGATATAGATTCCTAGACCCTCTCTAAGAACGAAGGTCTATAAGAGTAGCCTAGTGTCGAGGCACTGAATAGCTACTAGAGGAAGCTCTATAATAAGAGGGAGAAGTAGTTTAACAATAATATTGTTATTGTCATTATATAGGTCGAGAAGGATCTAGACTATAAGTATAAGGACTATAAACGCTAGACCAATTACTTTATTTAGATACTAACCTTTATAACTACTATAGTAGTAGCTAACTACTAGTCTACCTACTTTATAGAGTATACCGACCTTCGAATATAGTACAACAACCTTAAGAAGATTATTTGACCAACTATTAAAACGATAATAGAGCTTCGAATATATATTTATATCTACCTCGATATATTTAAATATCTTAGAAATATATATATTAAAGAGGCTAATTTCAAAAGGTAGCTCGTTAAGTAGAAGAACCTAATAGATAAAGCCTCTCTCTAGAAGATAAGCGAGACGAAGGATCCTAGCCTATAGTTCAACGAACTAATGGCTATACTAGAGAAGCTATTCCTAAGCTTTGTTTCCCTCTATACTATAAGTAAGATAGAGATCCTCGAGAAGCTAACTTTTCGAGATATAGCTATAGAAGTCTATAAAGGTATATACCTATTCCTTAAAAAGGCGTTTAACTATATAGAGAAAGCATCCTTCCTAATATATAGCCTTAGAGAGAAAGAAAACAAGGACCCTAAGTAACTAGAAGATTAGGAGGATCGCCCTAGGCACTAAGCTAGCTATAAGGAGGGAGCTAGAATTGGCTAATCCTACTTTAAATATAAGCTAAATACGCCTATAGCTCTTAGTACCTCTATAAGGTCCTCGAATATATTAAGGAAGTATTACGCCTATAATCATTTCTATCTAACTAAACGATACTACTATTTAAACCCTAAGAGTATATTACCTAGGTAGGAACCTAAAGAACATATTAAGGCTTGTATAGAGGCCAATTTAAAGGTTGATTCAACTCTATAAGCAGAGGCTAATAGGCTTTGGATAAAGAGGTCTAGGAGTAGCCTCGCTAACGATATAAAGAGCGATATAAGCGAAGATCTACTACCGTATTAACTAGCTAATCGCTCTAAGAGAGCTATAGCTATACTCTCGACGAAGGAGCCTAAGGTCTTCGAAGTAGATATAGCAAATGCTAACGCCCCTAAAGAGGGCATTGCTCCTAAAGAGAGTACTACCTAGGAAGAGGGTAATACCTCTGAAGTAGGTACCGCCCCCAATATAGGCAACGCCCCTAACGTAGGCACTAATATTATAGTAATATTTAGCTACTAGTATATTATAAGAATATAGTAGTAGAGAGCTATAGGCAAATATATAGCGAGCTTTACTACGATCCTAGCTATATTCTAGATAGGCTAGAGATATCCTCTAATCAACTCGGTAATCCTAGATTCGAGATCAACTATTTATATCGCTAACTATCTAAGTAGGTTTAAAAGGCCTTCTAAGTTGATTATACCTAATAACTATATCTAGGTAGGCGAGTACCCTATTTAGATTAAAGGATATAGCGAGATAGATATTAAATTGTAGAACGACAAAGGCGTTATAGTCCTTATGCTATATAACATAGCTTACTATCTAACCTTTGTATATAATATTATATTGTTAGAGTAGCTTAACCAACGAGGGATCTAGTAGGACAATAGGCTAAAGAGTATGCTAACTACCTACTTAGGCGCTAAGATTATATACTCTTTAGATATACTACGAAGAAGCTCCAACAATATATCCTTAAATATATACTCGAAGACTATACACCTATAGCCTTTGCTACCTAAACAAAGAGACTCGATCACTAGGCTCACTATATAAAGAGTATAGCAGATACTATAACTTGGCATCTACGCCTTAGCTATATAGGCCTAAGGGCCCTTGAACACTTCGTCAATTACTTACAAGGAGGGCGTATCAAAGGCGTACCAATGTTCAAGTATAATAGCTATAGCCTTAGCAAGTTAAAACGTAGGCCCAATCATATTCCTAGACCATTGAACTTGTTAGGAGCGGGGGCTCCTAGAAGGAAAGGGGTATACGTTGAAGTGACGGAGTACGAGCAAGGCACACGCAGAGCACACGCTACAGGGTAGCTACGAGGTAGGGGGGGTGCGGGTGGTTGCATTGAACGCTAGCCTCTCTCACTGCCTATGGGTTCTATCCTCCTTATCTCTCCTATCCTAGCCCTCGATCTTCCTCCGTATCGGCCAGCCTCTATTCCTAAGCTCGTAGATCCTTTCCTAGGCTATCCTATAGCGCCTATATAGCTCCCTAAGTGCGCCTAATCCGCTTTGTTGCCGACCTAATGTCTCAGTTCCCCGCACTTGCTTAGCCTGATGCCCCGTATTTCGCTTAGCTCTGAGCCCCTCCGATTGCTCCTCTAGGTAGCTCGTGTGATTTGGGCTACTGACGTACGCCCTAGTGGCGCACGTAGATGACTTGTATAGTGCCCTATAGTTGGCTAGGCTATGCTAGGTGCTAGATGTAGAGCGAGGTGGTTGGGCTAAGGGTTGTGCTAGGTGCCAAGGCGCGTTCCGAGGGCTGTGCTAGGTGCCAAGGCGGGTCCCACGGGTTAGGGTGGTTCTGAGGCATGACAGAACTATAGCCTAGGCGATAGGATCGCCTTAGATCTATACCTTTTCTAGGAGGGCCGACAACGCTTTAAACATTTGTTATTAGCGATAGATCGCTATTTAAGTATAATATAGGACTACTATCTATATAACTGTAAGGCGCTAGATATCCTAGTAGCTATTAAACACCTCGCTATACTGCTTAAAAGGCAGTATTAGCTACGTATTAAAGTCTTAGAGTATAATAACGAATTTATATAGGCGAACGCTATTACTACCTAGGTAGAGAGACAAGGTATCTAAATAGAGCCTTTAACGTCTAATACGCCTATATAGAACAGAGGCGCTAAACGTTTAGGGAGTATAATCAAGGAGAAGGCTAGAATGATAGCTATCGGTATATAGTTGCTAGAGCAACTGTAGCTAAAGGTTACTAGAGCTATAGTATATCTCTACAATAGGATACCATCCTTGACAATAGAGTAGATAACGCTACTAGATCGCTTTTATACCTTCCTCGCTAAAAGAGATAGCCTAAGAGCCTTAGAGTATAAGCTATACCAAGGGTATTTGAAGGTCTATAGTTGTAAGGCATTTACTATAATAGATACTACTAAAAAGAAAGAAAGGCGTCTTAAATAGTTTCGACTAAGAGCTTAGATTAGCTACCTCGTAGGATATAATTCCTTAAACATCTACTATATCTAGAACCTAGCTATCGACTAAGTAGTATATATATACAATATAATTTTTAACGAGAAGTAGGTATATCTAGGCAATCTAAAGCTTATAGTATAAGACATTCCCTAGGTAGACCTCGAAGAGCTAAAGCGCTAGCTTAATACTAAAGGCGCTAATAATACCAATTAGCTAGATAATAGCGATCTTACGTCTATAGCTAAGGAAGAGGATACAATAGAGGCGTTTAGTACACCTTTAATAACCTTCGAAGAACTAGAAGAGAGCCTAGCTACTATCGAAGAAGTATTAGATACTATTGTAGTAAAAGGCGATACTATTAGCACCTTCTTAGAGTTCTAATATCTAACTCCTCTATCTACTCTGCTAAGCGCTCTAATTGTAGCTACTTTCCTAGGTTTACGTTCGTCTAAAGCCTCTAAAGGAGCGTTCTAGCTATAGGAGGCCGCCTTTAATATAGGAACGTTGGGCCCTAGAGCTACTGAACATAGGCACTTAAGGAGGGTCCTCTATATAGAGGAAGAGAGAGAGGAACTTACCTAAAAGAGTAAAAAGAAGGCTAAGAAGATAGTCGGTACTATTAAGAAGAAAGACGACGATACTAAGAAGATCTCCTAAAAAGAAGTCGATCGCCTATAGTAAAAAGGTAAGCTTAGATCTATCTCTTAGTCGATACTCTCGTCTATACCTCGATAGTACTTTGAACTCGAAGATTACCTATTGAGCTAGCTATTCCTAGAAGCTGAACGTAATTATCTTCGAAGCTATAAGATAATAAGCTCCTAGGAAGAGATTCGCTACTATAATGAGGAGATCTAGGGCAATTAGATCCTAGATTATATATAGGTATATGTCTATAAGTTTAATAAGAGTAGATACCTCGTTAAGTATAAGGTAAGGCTTATAGTATATAGCGATTAGTAAAAGAAGAGGTTTACTAAAGAGAACTATATAGCTATATTTGCTATATAATTCTTTAGAATAGTATTTACTATTATAGCGAAGTTCGACCTAGAACTAAAGTAGTTCAATATAGTTAATACCTTCGTTAATATAAAGATCGATAAAGACATTTATATAAAGATACTATATAGCTATTGTAAGCTAGGAACTATCTTAAAACTAAAGAAGATACTCTATAGCCTATAGAAGTCTCCCCTCCTTTAGCAATAAGAGCTAATAGCTACCCTAAGGAACCTAGGGTTCTAGGCTATATTATAAGAGCCCTATATTATAACGAACAAAGGCATTATTATCTTCTTCTATATAGATAATATCGTCTTCGCCTATTATAAGAAGGATCAATACTAAGCTAACGAAGTGATTAGCTAGCTATAAGAAAAGTATAAACTTATAGGAGGAGATAACCTTCTATAGTTCCTAGGTATAGAGATTATTACAACTATAAGAGGCGCTTAATTTAGCTTAGCTAGACGGTATATATTAAGAAGATTATAAAGTTAGCTTAGGAAAAAAGAGAGCTAGAGACTCTAATAGCTAAGGGCAAATTGCTCCTATACAACGATATTGCTAGCTATAGCTCTATTAGGCTCTATTAAAGGAAGATCGGCTTAATCCTATATACTATCGTCAATATATACCTAGACATTGCCTTCGTAGCCTCTAAGCTTATATAGTTCAATTAGAACCTAGGACTAGAACACTACTATATAGCTAATCGAGTATTATAATATCTCTATTGAATAAGGTTCTAGGCCCTCTAACTAGGAGAAGGAGATATCCTAATTGTAGCTAGCAATACTAGCTTCGTCAACAACAGTATCGATTATAAAAGCTTATAAGGTTACGCTATTATACTATTTAGAGGGCTAATCGCCTAGCGAGCTAATAAATAGGATATAGTAACTATATCGACTATAGAAGTAGAGTTGTTAGTACTTATATAAATAGCGAAAGAAGGTATATTCCTTCAACGTCTATTAAAGGTACTAGAGATCTATCTAGATAATAAGATCCTATCGATCTAGTACAATAATAAGTAGACGATCTAGCTAATTAACGCTAAGATACCTATACTATAGACAAAGCTAAAATATATCGACATTTATAACCACTAGCTATACTAAGAAGCTTAGAACAAGAGGGTTAGTATAGATTACGTACCTTCGAACTAGATGTTGGCCAATAGCCTAACGAAGACACTAGAACTAGAGCCCTATAAGAAGTTCGTAGAGATGCTTAATCTAGCAGATATCTAGGCCCTTATCGAGATCCGCGCCTACAAGGTGGTGTAGAAGGAAGAAACATAGGGCTAGAAGAAGGCCCTAGCTGAATAGAAGGTTTAGTTTACAGTATAATATATAGGATTGAGAAGGGTAGGCGTATAAAGCTCAGTGGATTAGGGCGATAGTAGAAGGACCTTAATACTATAGAATTGCTAGATTAGGAAGGACGTAGTGTTGGAAATAGCTTTATAGATTACTGGATTTAGTAGGCCAGAGCCGGAGGCTCGACCTAGGGGGGTGTGTTAGAACTAGCCTAGCCCGGGGTAGCAGGCTAGCCTACCGAGATTAGAATCCACCGGCCTGATACCCAACTGCCGCCTAAGACTAGGCTCCTAATTAGGAACTCTCCTACAATACAATATCCTTAACACCACGATTGATCCCAGTTATGTGCATTGCTTATATCGTAATAGCTTTATCTTCCTAAGCCTACGTAGCGGTTCCAACATGAGGGCCTCCATTGCGTAGCATCGCTCCCTAGCAGTGATCTATGCACCTTCTGTAAGTTGGATTAGTCAGTGACACGCTATAGCGAGCTGCAATGTGTGGATACAATGGTAGGATCGTAGTAGAGCATCGGAATACAAAGAGAGTACGTTGTTCTAGTACAAAGGAAAGCTAAGGACTAAACAGAGCGTAGTATATATATATCTAGGAGTGGGGAAACTATGGCCAGTGCGTTATACCAAGCTCTAAGCCCCTTACCCCTAACGTGACACACCCCCCAGTTGTTCAACAGAGCGCCTAAGTATACGTAGTTGAACAACTGTAAAAACCAGAATATAGGAAATCCTCGTGAACAGTAGAATATATAGGAGTAGGTTGTATAAGGCTATAAGAAATTCTAAAGCGCGGTCTTGACTAATTAGAGCGCTTAGATCTAGGGGGAGGTATAAATTCCTACCTATAGGAGCTTAAGCTTCCTTCTTCCTATATATATCCTCTTATTTACGTATATAGTAGCTACTATTACTATTACTATTCCTAGCTCCCTAGAGCGTATAAGACTACTATACCTCTATACTTTGATATCTTCTTAGACAAATCGCCTATACCTTCGCCTACTCCTTTAAAGGAGGGTAATAGCGTCGAAGAGCTTATAGTAGAGCCTACTACCCTATATACCACTTCTAAAGAGCCTACTACACCTTCTTCTAATTAGCGCTACGGTCCCCTAGTCGAGTAAGTTATACGCTCTTCCTTCTAGCTTACTACTATATCGCTCTAACATACCCCTTAGTTATACCTTGCAAATAACTATAGAGCGTAAGATCCTATACCTAGGTTGTATATACGCCACTCTCGTAGGCTCCTACGATAGAACCTACTACAACTATAATGGCTATAGCGTATATTGCTAGCACTATAAGTGGTTTAATTATAGCTATAAGCTAATCCCCACCGCTACTATAGAGAAGGTACTAGCTCTGTGATATAGGGCAGGAGGAATAGGGGGGTTATGTGACCTATGTGTCTATATACGTAGATTAGATAAGGGTGCCCCGCGCCCTACGTTGCAGAGTTTGCAACGCTAGGCCCAATCGGGCAGGCGGGGTACATATATATGTTCTGCCCTATAGGTATATATTTCTTAGTATACCGCCGCCTAGATCTTCGATCTACTACCATTATCAATCGACATCTTATTATTTTATATATCTATAGCACTTCTCCGTATTAAGTGGTAGCTACGACTATAAGATCATTGACTTGATTATTTTCTTCTTTCGTTATCAATCGACTAGCCTATATAGCGGCTTTGCCAACAACAGTAGCCGGTTGAACCCCCGCTTTCTTCGTATAGCGACTTGACGAGGTCGATAGCGTTAGAAGCACCTGATCCTACCTTCGAACAACGGTTTAGTCGAAGAGCCTTAATCGCATAGCGGTTCTACCGACAGCGATTACAATCTTTAGCTATCGATCGATCAGTCTATATAATGGCGATCGCCGACAGTATCGCCGACAGCAGTGGCCGATCAACCATCTAATTCTTCTCGCATAGCGGCGACGGCTAATAGCGATTGGAACGCCCTTTTCTCTAGCTCAACGACGAACCTTTTATTAGGCCTTCGTCAACTATTAATACGTCAATGATACGTCTATTTGACCCGACTTCTATAGTTTAAACCAAGGTAATAGGCAAGATAGCCGATTATAGCTATAACATTCGTTCTTACGCCTCTTTGCTAGCTAAGCAACTCTCTAAGTACGATATTGCTATATCTAAGAAGATCGAAGAGACGTTATATACCTTGTATAAGGGTTTTATTCCTTCGGCTCTAGAGCCGCCTACTCCCTAAGAGTATACTTATCGCTATATCGTCGTTGGCTAAGAGGATGATCCTGATAATACTTAACTAGGCGATAAGCTATCCTTCGAAGATGCTTAGAGCAATTCTAAAGAAGTAGAAAATATTCTAAACCTCCTAGAACATATTAAGGTCGATACTAATTAGCCTTTTATCAAGTAGCTTAGCTAGACCGTTGGCGAATATACTACTTTGCTTAAGAGCACTATTGCTATAGTCAATCAACTTTAGGCCAACGTTGCTAAGATTCGACCTATACTCGATAGATTAACGAACTTTTATAACTATTTTAAGGACTTGCTAGAGGTTATAGGTCAACTTTAGGTAGCTATCGTTTAAACTAGCGAGGTCGTCCAATAGGTCTAGTATTAAAAAGAGCTTTTTATATAATATATATATAATATAGATAATCGGTTAAGTAAAATCGATAATGTTATTGCTTAGTTGACTACTAAGAACCTATTGGCTAATCCTAGGCTAGCTAAAGAGCTTTCGCTAGCTACTCCTATATTGACTATAGAGCTATAGCTATATACCTCTTCAATTCGGAGCCGCCGCTTAGTGGCAATGGTAGCCTCTTTGATAGAGAGCCTCCGTATACCTCTCCCGGTCTAGCCTACTTAACTTTGTATATAAACCGCCTTTCCTATTCCTTTAGAGAGCGTCGATATCGATATAGCTTACAACCTAGCCGTAGGTATACCGCCAGTGCGCTAGGCCTATATTACGTACCCCAACAATTTGCGCCTAGGTGGCTAGCACTAGGCTAAGTCGCCTTTGAGTGACCCTCCTTAGGGCGAGCCGCCTCAGGGTGGCCAACACTAGGCTATATCACTTCTTAGGCGGCCCCCTAGCGCTAGCGGCTATAATCCGAATGACCTAAGCGACCTAGACGATAGCGATAGGGGGCGCTGTCCAAATAGCTATCTAAACAACAACTGCCTATCTTTCCTGCCTCCTCTAAACTATAGCTACTAGGAGTACTCTTATAATACTATAGGTACTAGAGGTAGCTAATGTATCTCTACCTTCAAGATCAAGTGCAATGACATTAGCACTTTCAATCCTAGCTACAAGGACCTAGACGATATAAGCATCGTTATAGATAGTAAGAACGTGATTTTTACCGATATCTATTGCTTTATCTAGCATTTATTAACTTTTTTAGAGGACCTAGACACTGGCTACGATATAGCCTAGTAAATTTTGCACCTCCTGCCTATAGTTCTCGCTAGCCAAGCTCTCCTCTAGTAGAATAGCGAAGTTACTATATAAGAGCGCTCGTAGTAGTGTTAAGCAGGTCTTTATATAGTCTTTGATCAATTGGTAGAGCATTTTATAATAGATCGCTAAATGGCTATCGATAAGTTTAACTAAGGACGGTTAACTATTAGGTATATTGTAGAGAACCTTGACGCCCTAATGAACTTCTTCTAGAAGAAGTTACATTTTATATACGTAGTAGGCTAGATCAATTATAACAATTCAAATTGGTATAACGCTATAGGCACTATTTACAACCGTCTAGACTCGACTATTATATCTTTTCTTCTATAGCCTAAGACGAAGTATACTCTAGTGTATTATATATATAAGATTATAGAAGTATAGCCTACGCTTATTACTATCGCTTGTAATAAGTTCCTAGAGTTAAAGAAGTCTTCGCTTACTAGTAAGTCTACTATTTCTAGTAATACTAAGTTTAATAAGAAGCTCTTTAGACGCGTTAATCGCTATAGCAACGACCATTAGAACTACGACGATAACCGTTGTAACTGAGATCGCGACTAAGGTAGTAAACACCGCCTAGATAACCGTGATCCTAAGCGTAACGATCGAGCCTAAGACTATATATACCTTATCGACAACGTTGATTCAAAGACGTTATCCGATTCGGAAGCCAATAACGAAGCCGAAGCTAATTATAAGTTATCCGTTTCCGATAGCATCGACGAGTCGGATATTGCCTATATAGTTTACAATTTAAAGCTAACCTGTTACAAGTGCCATTAGACATTCAATATAGTTCCTACTACCAACGTATATATCTGTACTTATAGCAAGACAATCGTTCCTAAAAGCGTTCACCACTATTGAGCCAATTAGGCTAACCTAGGCCGTCGAACCTATAGATATTGCGATACCCTATATAATTTGTGGAACTAGCTCTTCAAATACTTGAAAACCTATTCGGTAGCTACTTCTAGTACTATCAAGTGCTTAAAGTATATAATTGCTACCGCCGATAACGCCTCGGAGGACGATATCCTACTTGCCAAAGGCTCTAGTCTAGCTATAGACTTCGCTATCGACCTAGAGGTATAAGAGGCCCCCGAAGTAGCTAACCTAAGTATCAACAATCTATATAGTATTTACATCTACTTACGTATTAAGGCCTATGCTTAGCTTAGCTACAAAGACTTAGAAGTTTACTTCGATCTAGATACTAGCCGTTCAATTATTGACAAAACCTTCCTAAGTACCCTCAAATATTCGATTAAGCGCTATAATAGCTAAATTCATAGTATTGGAAAGACCTTGCCTACCTAGTAGGCGACCTTCGTCATTTACCTACTAGGCGTCACCGCTACTAGCCTAGCCCTCCTTAAGTTCACTTAGTCTACCTAGGTAGTAGATAAGCTACTCGCCAACCTTCTATTAGGAGCCGACTTCCTAGATCTATATTAGGCCTCTATCGATTATAGTACAAAGATCGCTAGCCTACATAGTATCCTAGGAGGATTCGATATACTATTCGCTATATATACCTAGACGTTTCCCTATATATATAAGGTTAAGACTATATACGCCGTCACCTTATAGCTTAAACAAGAAGCGTTTATCGCTATAGAATATAAACCTCTCTCGATAGGTTGGTCTATAATATTTAACGTTCGCTATCTTACTATATTAAACGCCGTTGTCAACGCTAAGACCCCTAAGGTGGTAGCTCTTAAAAATCCGACTAAGGGAGTTCTCACTATTTTAAAGCGCTACCCTATTAGCCGAATTAAGGATATTGACGATAGTGGTTATATCGCCTATTCCTAGGAGATAGCCTTTATAGCATTGACTATAGCGACTGTCTTAACTACTATATCGTCTACTACTACGAGCTCTAGTTTAGTTTAGACCGCCATTTAGTATACTAACCCTAGTGTATTAGCCGCCTTCGATATATATAGCCTAGTTTATACTATTCTAGGAGACTCAGTACAACTTATAAGCGATATTTTATCTTAATCCCTAGTATCTTCTCGAGATTCGCCAAAGTCCCTAATACTTTATAGCGACGTAGTATATTAGCTAACTACTTTATCTGAATCTAGACCTATATTATACCAATTGGTGTACCTACTAGGCTAGCTAGCCTAGCCTATATTACGCTAATCGATCTAAGATCCTAGTATTGAAGGCTATACCAATAGGTATAATCCGAGCCCTGAGCCTATATACCTAGATTCTACTAATAAGCGTAATACGCCTCTTACGCTAGAGGCTAATAGTTATACTAATAGGTATAATCCTAGCCTCGAATTGCCTATAGATAACTGTAAGCCGGTGGTACTAGAGAAGTATTCGACTCTAGGCCTTAAGATACCTACCGACTTACTAGAGATACTTACTTCAGAGGGTATATATATATATACCTAAGATTGTAAGCTGGTATAGCGATTTGTTGATATCGTCAAGTGTTATCCTCGCCTATAGAAGGATAAGAGCTAGATTGTTTAAGACGAAGAGGATATAATACGAGTACCTCTTATAGAAGGCTAGTAGTATTAGAAGATCTATACTCGTTAATACCCTCTAAATGTATACGATTACGAAGTTCTTAACGCTACCTTCGACGAACTATATTGGCAAAAGCGCTTTAAATAGGCTATAAAGGCTACTCCTTTTGTACACCTAGTATTTGTCGTTTAGCGTACCTCTTATAGTAAGATCAAGGGCTACGTTGTTATCGATTTATATACTCTCAATAAGGTTATAGTACCTGACAACTACCCTCTGCTACTTTAATTAGACATTATTATATACCTATAAGGTAAGAAGTTCATTACTACGATCGATACTATGTCCTTCTTCTACTAATTTAATGTCTATCCTCTATACTACAATCGCTTTACCCTAATTAGCCTTTACGGATTGGAATAGCCGAAAATATGCCTTATAGGCTACCGTAATACTCCTATATATATCTAGCGCTTTATAGATCAGTTGCTTCGCCTTTACGCCTCTTTCGTCTAAGTATTTATCGACGACATTATTATCTTTAGCGATATAGCTAAAGAATACGCTAAGCACTTAGAGACCGTCTTTAATCTATTTGAGAAGAAGAATATCTCTATCGCGCTAGCTAAATCTTATATCGTATACCCTAGTATAGAGCTTCTCGGTTTCTACGTCGATAGATTTGGATTAACTAACACTGAGTACTATATAGCCGCCTTTTAGAACCTCGCCTTTCTAAACAATCTAAAGGCTCTAGAGTAGTATATCGGTATATTAGGATTTCTATACTATCTAATCCTATACTATATATAGCCTATTGAGCCTCTCTAGAACTATAAGACTATACTGCTTATAAAAGGCTAAGCTACTAGCTAAGTACAATATAGCAACCCTAGCAAGTGCGCCGCCTATTACGTTAAGACTTCCTTCGAACCTACGCTAGCTAAGAAAGCCTCCTTCGAAGCTATTCAGGACGCTATCTATAAGCTAGACCTAACTATTTTAGTCTACTTTGATCTTAATAAGACCCTCTTTCTATAGATCGACGGGTACCTAGAGTATAGCTTTAGCGTTATAGCGTTCCACCTCGCCGATAGCTATAAATAGAAGTCTAGAACTGTCATCTCGTCGACTTAAGTTTAGCTCGTTATATTCCTAAGCTAGTACCTTACTAAGGAGGAACTCTAATATAGACCTTCTAAATAGGAGGTCGCCTACTTTGTTTAGGTAGTTAAGAAACTATATACTACAATTTACTTATTGTATAAGCTAGTTGTTGTTCTTATAGATCACACTTCTATAAAAGGCATTGTCAACTAGACTATTTTGGATATATCGTCTACTAAGCGAGCTAATCGTAGGCTTATCAACGCCTCTATTTACCTCTTATAGTACAACTTAGAGATCTATCACCTTCTAGGCCGCCTAAACCCAGTACC
This sequence comes from Thermothielavioides terrestris NRRL 8126, assembly GCF_000226115.1. Classification (NCBI taxonomy): domain Eukaryota; kingdom Fungi; phylum Ascomycota; class Sordariomycetes; order Sordariales; family Chaetomiaceae; genus Thermothielavioides; species Thermothielavioides terrestris. The sequence goes on along the minus strand of NC_016459.1, from coordinate 176,959 downwards.
TAATACGTTTAGCTGTTTAAAAGCTCTATAGGATAATCTAAACTATAAAAATAGCTTTAGTAACAACGATATAGTCCTCGACAACATTTAGTTCGCCTTTATAGAAGTAAAGCTAGATAACGACCTTTAAGCTCGCTTTATAGCTATATACTCTTATAACGCTAAGTATACCGCTATTATTAAAGATCTTAATATCGAATTAGCTACTAAGGGTAGTAGTAAGGTTTTCTCTTAGCTTAGCTTCCTATTCATCCTTATAGATAGCCTTCTTTATAACATTCGACCTAATGGATTATATTCACTTTATATGCCTTACAATATAATTTAAACTATCTTAGAGGCTACCTACAACAAGAAGCACCACTTCGACACTGAGTGGATGTTGTACGACTTACAAGGTATATCGATAGCCTATAAAACCTATAACGTTAAGAAGTACGTTAAACTATACCCAAAGTGCTAAGTTAATATAATAGATCGTCGCCCTAAACTAGGCAACTATTAACCGATTCGACTATCTAATACTTTGCTAATATACGTTATTACTATCGATTTTATTCTAGGCCTACCGAAGGTCCTAGCTATCGGTTTACCCTAGTAGCTCCTAAACCACGACCACTTCGATAGCTTACTTATAGTATCTTATAAGTTATCGAAGCGTACCCTCCTTATTCTAGGCAATTCTAGCTATTTAACCTAGGAATAGGGGTATATTCTAATTTGCCAACTGCTTCTTAGCGACTAGGGCGTACCTACTACGATTATCTCTAACTACGATTATAAGTTTACTTCTAACCTCTAGTAAGGCGTCTAGAAGGCTCTAGGTACTAAGTTGCTAATAACGACGTCCTACTACCTATAAGTGGACGGCCTTTCTAAACGTAAGAACTAGACTATAGAAATTACGATTCGCTTCTATATATTCGAACGCCTTGAAGGCAATTGGCTAGATATTATCGTACCTTTATAATAGTACCTCAATAATGTTTATACTAAAGCTGTTAAATCCTCGCTTTATAAGCAGCTCTTCGGCTTTAAGCTTCCTAGACCGTTGGAAGCTCTTACTAACTAGGCTACTACTAAGCCGGCTACTATCCTAGCTTTGTAAAATACTCTACGCTAAGATGCTCAATTGAGTATAGACTTCGTAGTAGTACGCGCTAAGCGCCGTTATAATAGTAAATACTACGACATTGAGTTCAATATAGGCGACAAGGTTTATTTACGCCTATACTACAGTTACTATCTCCTAGGCAACCTATCCTAGAAGTACTTGTAGTAGTACGTTAGACCTTTTCTAATCAAGCACTATATTAGCCGCCTAGTATACAAATTGGATCTCCTAGCTAATATAGGTATCTACTTAGTTATCTCTATCGTTTACCTTCGCCTAGCTCCTTAGGAAGACGATCCTTTTAGCTATAATACGCTGCCTCCTAGCCCGATCGTCGACTCTCAATTAGACCGCTCCTCTAATGACAACGAATTAGGCAATAAATATAAGGTTAACGTAATCTTTAACTATAAAGTTATATACAAAGGCCTTAAATACCTAATTAAATAGACTAGCTATAGCTAAGAAGAGAGCGTCTAGAAGACTATATACGAGCTATACTATATATAGCGCTTGATCGACGAATACTAAGCTTGTAAAGGCGATTATCTAGATCGCCTAGTCTCTTACGATGAGCCTCCTATACCTGATTAGGCACCTTGACCGGCTTATAAGCGTAGCCGGCCTCGTAAAAACTCTATTCCTACGGATAACAACCAGATATTGAAGAAGTCAGTTGACCGCTATCCAGATCAATCTAGCACTATACTTCTAGCCCTACGTCGTAGCGCTCAATTAAAGGGTATTTGATGATATAGAGGATCTGGATAAGCAAGGCAATGAGGGCATTGCCGTTTTTTCCTATAGGCCTAGACTTAATATAGGGCAGGAGGAATAGGGGGGTTATATAACCTATATATCTATATATATAGATTAGATAAAGGTGCCCTACGCCCTACGTTGTAGAGTTTGCAACGCTAGGCCTGATCGGGCAAGCGGGGTGTGTATACGTGTTCTGCCCTATAGGCACGTATTTCTTAGCGTACTACCGCCTAGATCTTCGATCTACTACTATCATCAATCGACATCTTGTTATTCTACATATCTATAGCACTTCTCTGTATCACTCTGACTATAGCTATCAACAACCTTGACTAGAAGGTGAGTTCTCTCTATTCTCCACTCTATACCCCCTATTTAACAGTAGGTTAGGCTATAAAAAAGATTCGCCCTACGCTTTGTACACTTTTAAACGATCCTTAAGAGGTTAAGGAGAAGGGAGAGTAGGAGGATATAGAGATAGTAGAGCCGGAGGAGTAGTAGCCTTAGTAGTAGGTATAGAAGTAGGTATAGGAGGGTCCTACAGTCGCTTAGAGTAGAGCCTTAGATAATCCCCTCGGTTTTATACCTATAGCGTTAATAGAAAGTAAGGCGTAGAAGGTGCTCTCTAAGTAGGTAGAGAGCGATAAACTAGTTGATAATCGGGAGCTAGAGCAGATCGTTATATAGACAATAGAGCTAGCAGAGCAGTTAGAGATATAGGCGAAGATCCTTTGGCTTTAGGGAAAGGCGGCGATAATAGAGCTTATTAATCGTTAGAATATACAAGGCTAGAGCGTAGAACAATAGTATTAGATAGTCCTTAAGAAGAAGATAGTTGACTCCCCTACTCTTTTCTTGCCTAATATATATCTTAAAGGTTCAATAGAGCGTAGAAGTGCTCGAACTTCTATCTCGAAAGCTGCTTCGTTAAACCGTCTATAGGTATCTACGCTATAGGAAAGTAGAGTACGTCGAACTACTTGTTCTAATACTCTTGACAAAGCTATATATTGTAAATATCTATATAGCGTAGGCGAGTGTTAATTTTTATATACTCTCCTACTATAAGGCGAATTGTCTGCTAATTGCTATAGAAGATCTTCTAAGGCTCTCTAATCTTAAATACGAGGTCCCTAAATAAACGCTTTAGAGCGATCGTCTTAGCTATAGTAAACGATAGAGCTTTTAACTCCGCTTTAGTAGAAGATATAGTGACGGTATCTTACTATATAGCCTTCTAAGAGATTAGCTCGCTAAAGAGTATTATAATATAGCTTTACGAAGAGCGTTGTATATCTAGATCGTTAGTATACAATGCGTTGAACGTAATCTAGAGCACTTAGTGAACAACCCTACCCCTATACTATATACTAAGGAAGTGTATAGTATATAGGTACTAGATAACTCATTTCGTCGCTTTAATATACTCTAGTCCTAGATTTGTTAGGAACTAAGAGAGCTTTATAGCTATAAAAGCGACGTTGAGCTAGATTATAACTATAGAGTAGAGGATTAAGCCTATAAGCTTTTAGTACAGTTTAACCTACTTAGGAGTCGCCTCTCCCTTGCACTTGCGAAGCTCCTCTATAAGGAGAGGAATAGCTAAAGCGCTTACGATATCGGAGAGACTATACTTCTTCGCGATCTTCTTAATATACTAGTCGTATATAAGCTAGATTTTATACGCTCTATAGTTATAGATGACGCTAATCCTAAGGAAGTACTCGACATCGTTCTACTTATATACTTTGTACTTCGTCTTAATGCCCTTTATAATACGCTCTATAGCTATAGCGTTATCTCGATAGTAAACTACTAAGAAGTCGTCGATATAGAAGATAAGGATTATCTTCTTCTTAGGGTCGAGGAATAGGCAAAGTTCTTCTATAGAGGGCTATATACCAAGCTCCTTAAAAGCACTATAGAACTTATTATACTATAGGAGCGACAAGTCCTTTAGCCTATAGAGAGCCTTTAAGAGCTCTATATAAATCCCTAGTTTCTTAAATCCCTTTGGAAGCTTATAAGTCACCTACTCTATATCTAGCCTCCTCGCATTTAGGAACGCCTACTTGATATTAAACTGCTTTACCTCTAGGTCGAAATACACTATAAGCGCTATAACAGTATAAAAAGAGTATATAACGAGGGTAGCTATATATATATTCGCGATATTAGTAGTGTCTTATAGATCGCCTTATATATAGATATACGCTTTGCACTTCTTAAGGTTACTATCCTTGTCGAGCTTATAGTTAAATACCTACTTCAACGGCAGAGGCCTCGTTTTTATATACTCTCGCTTAATCTCTTACTATATTCCCTTGCTTATAAAATTATAGATCTCCTTATATATAGCCGCCTTGAACTCCTTTATATATAGGTAGTTCTCTAAATCTCTCTAGTTCTTTAGGAGAGGGGGGAGCTCAATATTATAATATATCGTTAGTATCTAGCTAGCAACGGTAGTAAACACTGTATATAGGGTCTAAAACGACTCTAGGAAAAGCGTCTCAATACCCTTCTAAGATATAGGGAAGAACGTCTTATTACTATCGTAGTATTCCTAGGGAGTAGGATTCGAATAATTAGTCTAGAACTTTAGCCCTAGGTTCTTCTATATTTCCAATAACCTAATAAAGAAAATGTATATATACTCTAAAGCTATATTTAGAACTATATTCTTATATACTTTTGTAGAAGGCTTCTAAATCTATATACTCCTCCTTATAGATATAAGATGCTCCTTAGGCTTATATCGTAGTTTTAATACGCTCATTCCTAGCTTATTGGTCGAAGGTTATATTTATAGAGCTTTAGGCCCTATAGGCTAAGTATCTTACTCTACTATATATTCTATCGTATTATAGAATATATCCTCTTCCTCACTTTATAGAGCTATAGGCTCTATAGGCGAAGATACCTCCTTATACTCGCTTTACAAAGCTAAGGGCTCTATAGATAGGGAAGCCCTATATTTGCTCCTAAGGGTAGCACCTTGTAGAACAGCTATAGCCGGCCTAAGATCCCTAGGTACTCTACTAATCTCTAGAAGAGTACTAGAATTATCGGCTAAACCCCTATTTCTATTATTACCTCTATCTATAAGCTCTTTCTATAGCTAAGCCTATAGTTCTAGTAACATCTTAGAGGTTAAGAGTCTACCCTATATATACGCTTCCTCTATCCCCGAGTCTTAACCTAGTAGTATACTCTTACACTTAGGAACTACAATAGTAATAGACTTAAACGTTAGTCCTCTATACTTAAGTTCGTAGAGCATTTAAAAAATCGACCTAGCGTCCTAGGTCTCTTTAACCCCCTTGTCTAAGTACTTTGCTACTTCTTTGACAATAGCAACTTCCTAAGTAGGAAGCTCTTCTTTACTTAGACGATAAAAGGTCCTCTCGTTGAACGTTACGTTCCTCGTTATAATAACCTTATTGAGCTTAGGTACCTAGATATAGTAAATATTAAATATTCTATACCTAACTAGGTACTTAATTCATCTATATAGCTGTACTTTGAATTCTCTCTTTCAATACTTAGCCTTATACTCCTTATCCAAGGGGTATACTCTATAGCTATATACAAAGATCCTAGACCAATTAGGGTATAAATCTACTATTAGCGTTTAATAGAAGGTCAGCTCCTATTAGCGAAAGTAGTTCTTAAATTAAGAGTAGAGTACCTTGTTATAGCTTCGAAGACTATAAGTATAGTTAGGCGAGATAGTATATAAGAAAGCTACTACCTTTACTCCCTTTAGCTAGAGCTTTATAGGTAGATTTATAGCAATAAGTATCTTTATACTCTTTAATTGTAAAACTTACTCTACCTACTCTAAAGCTCTGTTTAGCTATAGAGTATATATTAGCGTAAGCTCTAAGTTAATACCTTTGTTATATACCTAGAGCTAGTAAGCTATTAGTCGACGATCTTCTAATACGATAACTCCTATATCGTTGTCCTAGTAGATCTTATAGATATTAAGTCCCTACTACCGTTTAACCTAGCGTTCGAAAGCTCTAACGGTATTAAAGAGCTCGGTTTAACCTTTGTTAAAGAGTGTAAAAGCCTAGATCTGTCCACTGAATTTGTCCTTAATTACAAGGAAATACTAGGATCCGTCAAACTTAGAAGGGAATAAAAAGAGGTCCTAGGAGATATACTAGAATAAGCGTAGAGTACGATACTCTGTCTTATAAAGCGTATTATATTCCCTAGTATATAATAGAGTATATACCTTATATTCGATTATCGGTATTCCCTAGATCTTAATATTCTTAGTGCTCTATACTAATGCTTAAAGAGCTCTCTAACCTAGATATTTAGATCTCTTATATTAGAGCTCCTTAGTATCTTCTCTCTCTCGAAGTATATATAATATATATAATCTCGTATTATCTTTATAAACAACTATATTTATTGTTACTAGGCCTATAAAGCTTTATAAGGGTTAGAGAGTATAAAGGTAAAAGAAAAGGTTCTTCGATTCTAAGAAAACTATATTAAACTTATAAACCAACTGCTTAACCTTTATACTCTTCTTAAACGTTCTATACTATAGAGAGTAGTCTAGACTAAAATACTAGATACTAGCTATATATAGAGCGGTTTCTAATATGATATTAATATAAAAGCCCTCTACTATAGCAATATTCTTTAAATAGAGGTCTATAGTTCTTTTCCCCTACTCTCTATCTAGCATCCCCTTTATAATACACTCTCCTCTTCCTAAAATAAGGAAAGTAGTAGTACCTACTTCTATATAATCACTATCTCCTAATAGTATAAAGGTACTAAGAACTAAGAGCTTCTTGTCGTTAACGATATATAGAGCAGTATAGTTGTTAAGAAGAGTACTCTAAGAAAGCTAGTAGGTAATAGTAGTCGAGAATATAAATAGATAATAAGCTTCTTCGCTAAAAAGGCTTAGGTCGATAATAGTATAGACGATTTTATTAGAGAGAGCTAAGCTAGAGTTCCTTTACTCTATAGAGCTAGAGCTATACCGCTTTTAAAAGCTCTTTTAGAGGGAATACTATTTTAGTTTATTAAAGCGTTCCTTAATTTTAGTAATCTATACTTCTAAGAGCTTATAGTAGCCCTTCTCTACTTTAGAGATTACTATCTAAAGAAACTAATAGTCAACTAGCTTCTATTTATACTTACTATTAGCCTTATAAAGGTATAGGTAGAGCTTTGAGCTATAAGAGCCTACGTTATCTAAGGAACTATTGCCTTAAGCTACTCCTAAAGAGGTAAATGCACTATAGCTAAGCCCCTTAGAGTAGGCGTTGTCGATCTAAATACTAAGGTAAGCACCTAGCTTATCGAAAATAAGAATTAGATATCCTTTAGCTTCGAGTACCTCGATCTTAGAGAGCTAGTAGCGAGCCTAGTCTAGGGCGATCTAATGACCAACCGCCTTAATAAGGTACTTAGAAGCTCTAGGTCCAACGACCTTTAGGATATCGAAGCTCTTTGTATATAGGTATACTTCGTTCTAAAAATAGTACTATTTATATAGATTGACACCTACTTTATAAGCTTCTTATAAGACTATTATATACTAGTAAGTAGCTATATCCTCTATAAAAGTGTCGATAGGCGTAAGCTATTTATAGAGCTTATAGATAAAGGCCTAGGGGCTACTAAGGCTAGCGTTTAAGATAGCGATATATATAGCGTTGAGTAGAGGCTAGTAGATAGAGGGTATAATCCACTAGTTAATAAGCGAATACGACTTAACCCTACTCTCTTAGATAGTAAAGATTATAAGGTAGTCCTTATATATAGCTTTAAGCTTAATAGCAACCTCTTATTTAGTAGAAGCCTAAACTTATTTTAGAGGAACGTCTAATGCCTTAGTATATTTCTTATAAAGCTCTTCGATTATATTTTTCTCTATAGGAACTTTCGGTCGTTTATCCTAGGGCTCGTCAAGAGTATCTAAATTGTATTTATCTTAGACACTATTGCTTAGAGCTAAGATCTTAAGCTCTATAAACCACTTAGTCTAATCTATATAGGACTAGAGTATAACGGTTAAGTTGCTCTCGATAATCGTTATATTAAGATATAGAGCATAAGAAAAGGAGAGAGAGAGAGAGAGCTTGCTATAGGTTACTTGCTATATACAATTATAGAGCGCCTAGGCTTATAACTGATATACTATAGCGAGCTACAATATATAGATGCAACGGTAGGATCGTAGCAGAGCATCGGAATGTAAAGAGAGTGCGTTGTTCTAGTACAAAGGAAAGCTAAGGACTGAACAGAGCGTGGTATATATATATCCAGGAGTGGGGAAACTATGGCCAGTGCGTTATACCAAGCTCTGAGCCCCTTACCCCTGACGTGACAGTCAGAGCCAGTCATCGTGAGGGTTGCGCTCCGTTGCGCTCTGTTCCTGGAAGCGGATCCCCTGCTGATTGGCCAGAGCGCCTGTGCTCGGTGACCTGGAATCCCGCGCGCCACACGGATGCTTATTTTGACTTCACACAAGCTCCACTGCTGCTTTGCTTCAACGTAGCCACCCGATCTGCCAGCCAAGGCACTGAACTCCAAAGCGACGTGCGACAATCCCTTGAGAAGCAAACGCGCCATCGACTGGTCCAAAACTGGCCCAAATCTTGGATGTCAGCCGACGAGACCTCGCCCCTCATCCACACCGAAGCGACCGCAGACACTGCCGAAACTGCCGAAACCGACACCATGAGCTCCTCCATCCTTTGGAAAACCGGGGGTACACAATCCATCTTCCTTTTACAACGCAGTCATCGTGCGCGGCTGACCTGCGGCCACTTACCCAGCCGTCTTCGGCGCAACCGGCGTCATGCTCGGTGCGTTCGGCGCCCATGGGCTCAAGAAGCACATCACGGACCCCAACAAGCTGGCCAACTGGTCCACCGCCGCTCATTACCAGGTAGTCCGCAGCCAGCCCCAACCCCTCCAAAATTCAGCTCAGAATCGAATCACTGATGACGAACCTTGATTCGCGACGCGCGCGCGCCCTCCAGCTCATCCACTCCGTCGCCTTGCTCGTAGCCAGCAGCAACCCCGTCGCCGGCTCGCTCTTCACTGCCGGCATGACCATGTTCAGTGGCAGCCTGTACGCCCTGACCCTTGATACCGAGCGGTTCAGGTTCCTGGGCCCTGTCACGCCGCTGGGCGGCATGTGTCTCATTGCCGGCTGGCTCGCGCTGGCCTTTGGCAAGCGCGGTGCTGGCCTGCGGTGGCCACGTTCATGAGCAGGAGGCGGGCTGTGCGCATTATTTGCTGGTGTACGATAGTCGGAGACTGCGCTAGGGGCCGGGTGGATGTGGTTCCATACCGACTGGCTTTGCCTTATGTCTGTTGAGTAGCTGTGTGTTTTGTACGCTGAGCCGGGTTTGCAGCGAATAAATCCATACTCCTAATTTTGTCAGCGCGGTGGGCGAACCCCGTCGTGGGCAGCAGCCGCAATGCCCTCACGGTGAAGACGTTCATACCCGCGTTCCGAGAGAAGGCGACAACCATGCTTCCGTCGTTTCCGTGCCGCGAAATGGAATGTTCATCAAAACCGAATTAGCCTTATAAATACGACGGCGGTTCAACTGCGGTTGCCTCCGAAGATATCAGGTATTATCTGCGCATCTCTTTTGTTGATCTAGGGAACTTGGGAATGGGAACTTGCAAACTGGCCTTCGTGATAGCGGTTCTCGTAGAAAACGATTGTCTGCCTTTGGCCGATGTGGCCAACTATCCAATCCTGATCAACCCACAGTTGAACGTCCAGGGTTGGGATGCGCTCGGTCTGTTGGACGCATAGTAACGCTACAGGGCACTGTCATGAAAGAAGTATTTGACCAACAGTGTAGAAGCTAGCGAACTCGACAGTCTACTATCAGGTCTCAACTTCTTTAGGTAACAGGCTGCAAGGAAACAAAGCTAGATCACATTAGGACCTTAGACTTTCTCGAGACAGTTAGTAGACACACATGCAAAAAAAAAAAAAAAATAAAAAATAAAAAGGAAGAAAAAGAAAAAAAGAGAAAGAAAGAAAGAAAGAAAGAAAGAAAATGCCAGTGGGTGCAGGGAGTTGAACCTGTGGAAGCGAGGACAACCTCACGCAATCTTCCTCACTCACGCACATTACCACTCCGCTGCAACCACTGGTAATTAGGCATGTGCTAAATTGGGAATATCTGTGCACATCAGTGTGCTGGCCATGTGCAGTCAAAACTGGGAAGAAAAGTGAACACCAAGCCCATCTGTGGCGTACTGTGTGCAAGAATAGAAGGCCGATGCACCCTTAACCCAGCGCCAGTGTGTCTCGCTGATCACGCACTTGCCATTCCTTGATGCCTCAGTAAGCAAAGCAGTACCGGGATAAATGAATCCATTCAGTCAGAAGTAGGGATCAACGATTGATGAGTCCGACCCTTCCCCTCATCCCCCAACCTCCCCACCCAACATCATTCGAGACCACAGCTGCCGCGTGCGCAGGGGACGGATCACCATTCTCATTCTCGACAAACACGCACTCCCTGAGGGGGTATGTGAAGGACGAAGTGGGAATCATAGGCAAGGAGATGTTCCTGGCGGCGTTCGAGGCGGCCATCCGGCACCTCCTCTCTGGGACTTGCCCACAACGGAACATCGGCGTCGGACTCTCCAGGACACAGAAAGCGTACAAGTGCAGCTGACAATGTTGGTAAAGATCTTAACCCGTCCAATCTCATGGTCGACGTAGTGAGGATGCCTGATCCGATGACCTCGGCTCTTGTGTCGCGACCAAGCGGCCAAATGTTGGGTGTCTCCGGCAGGATGGCGGAGTTGGATGCAGGGCAACGACACCGATTATGATACTTTGGAGATGGAGCACAACTTGTATGCTCGCCAGAAGATTCGGGTCTGATTGAACTGAATGATCGACATTCAGATAGATCGTCGTTACGTTGAGGGCCAGGAAAAATTTTGTTGTTTGAGCAGGGTCCGCATGAAACACAAGTTCCGTGCCAGTTGATTCCCATGGAGATGTATTACCAAAATTCTTCCTGTCTACTCCAGAATTCCTCTAGCAATACCTCCAGCCGTCCCTCCAATGGCCCCGGATCGAGAGAATGACCTTGCCAAATCCTCCCACCCAGCCCAGAACTCCCGAAGCAAATGGGATTACCAGATCAAGTGTGATAGATCCCCCACCCACTCTGAAGTCCATCCGGGTCGCAGGACATAAACCCCTTCGCTGCGACGCGATCGACGCCATTGTCTGCCCACCTGAACTGGTCGATGGAATCGGCGATCAGCGCCCGGATGTTGTTGTTGCCAACCTTGAAGTAGGACGCCTCCCCGTCCCGCCCGCTGTTTGCGTCGACGCCGAACGCGCCGGTGGCGTACTTGACAAGCCGACCCCCTTAAAAACACATGCCAGATTTCTTAGAAAAACATGCTAGCCAGGGGCGGCTCGTGCGCTCCAACCAAAATTTCGCAGCGAGCGCCACCACAACGCCACCACAACCCCTAGCATGCATGTCGCCACAAGAATACGTACCAAATGACGATGTTGCTGGTGTTGTTGAAGAGGCTGGAAAATGCAGATTTGATGGAAAACGCAGAATTGGCTGAAATGGTCAAAATGTAGTTGAACAAGCTTAAATACTGCCCGCCTTGGCCGCCTCCTACGCGCTAAGCCTCCGAGCTGCAAAGTCACGTGATGCTCTATTATTAATAGAGCCGGGCTTTTGGGACTGTAGGCACCGGGCCCGCGGGACTGTACCACGTGATTCTACCCCACTTATTTCCCAATTCGCCCGCCACGCTAAGATCTTTCTGCCCACTACACTTACACAGTAGGTCCATCCGCTCACTGCACTCTGGCTCTCTAGCTCTCTCTGGCACAGGCTAAATCGGCACCACGGTCGACGGCGCCTATTGTGCCAGGGTCACAGCCGTCGCGGTTGACAGGATTACAGCCGTTGATACGCTGGAATGCGTCTCAATGGGAGGGCATCGACCTGAGCGAGTTGGACCGCAAGGACGTCATTCCCAACCGCCAACCGGTAACCCAGGCACCCACAGAAGCACCCACGCAAGCACCCACGCAAGCACCCACGCAGGCACCTACATAGGCAAGCAGTACGGGCAGAAGCATGGCGGCAGGGCGCAAGGCGTAGGCAGGGCAGGTGAGCAAGGCGCTGGTGGGCGGTAATACAGCTTAGTCATGGCCACTTGCTTAGTCAGAAAAAAACAAGATTGAGTTCTCTGGATTTTATTGCATTTTTGAGCCATTTAGCCTACGCCAGAGAGAGCTAGAGAGCCAGAGTGTAGTGGGCAGATGATGGATCTAAGTGTGGTGGGCAGATGGATCTAAGGGTGGCGGGCGAATTGGGAAATAAGTGGGGTAGAATCACGTGGTACAGTCCCGCGGGCCCGGTGCCTACAGTCCCAAAAGCCCGGCTCTATTAATAAGTGGTCTTATCGATAAGAAGCTGCTCTGGTCAACGCCCAACACAGCTTTATATCCGTGTTTACAAATGCCCTCTCCTTTGGTAAGCAACGTGGCAACTGACTGTTTGGATCTCTCAACAGTTCTCTTGCGATTCCTGTTGTGACATGCTAGCTAGGGGTTGTGGTGGCGCTCGCTGCAAAGTGTTGGTGGGAGCGCACGGGCCGCCCCTGGCTGGCATGTGTTTCTAAGAAATCTGGCATGTGTTTTTCAGGGGGTCGTTGACAAGCTGGTGCTGGGTGAAAATATTGACCGTCCGGTGTCAGGCACGCAACTTAGAACTTTGTAAGTATACAACGTTTGGCCCCAAGGTATTGAAGCTGGTCTCACCATGTTCCGGGCCCAGAAACAATGTCGCGGAACTTCAGGCAGTCCTCAACCAGCGGCGATGCGGGGCTTGCGCGATTTTCGTAACTCGAGCCGTCGCATGTGGTGACAGCGGCGGACCGATCTGTGGTGTCGTCGGTGGTATTCAAAGCCGTCTCGCTGTGCCAAAGACTGTTGGCGACCCGAACACTGCCGGGGGGGAAGCAAGGAATCGAGCGACGAGGTCCGATGAGAAACGTCTGCCGGCGTGCAGCCGATCAGACCGATTGTCGCAAGGAAGAAATGAAGCGCGAGAAAAGCCATGACGATAACCAATGGCAAAAGCCAGGTATCTGGTGCTCACCTGGTGATAGGTAGGTTTGTAGGTACGATTAACGTGGTGGTGGATGGGTCGGAGCGACGAGAGGAAGCAAGGCGATGAGGCAGTTGAGGAGCAGGAGAAGGAATATACTTGAGGTCGGCAGGAGGTCGGCTTTGACTCTCATCTCAATTTGCTCTCCACAGCCAGCAGCACTCTTTCTATACCTGCGAAGGAGGGTGACTGCGTCCGCACGGCCTGTTGTTCAAACTTCTTGTCCTCGCTGACCCGGTGATGTTTCTATTTATCAGATGCTGGAACCATCCAGGCAAGACCGGTCACGGCTGAGAAAGAACAAGCCCTGAGAATTTGCCTGTTGACTTTTTAGGGTTCCATTCGTTTGCGTTTGGCCGCTAGCACCTGGAATTAATGGATGCCACCTGAGTTACGTATGCCAATCTAGCTGGAGACGCAGATGTTCAGGTGGAATCTTACTGTCTACCTAGGCAATCAACATCAGGTACAGAACAAAATTGCTATAGTAGGATCAATTATATGTGATCCCACCGCGGAAGCCTCGCAGCCGATGGCTTCGCGAGTGATCAGCACAATGCGGTCTCTGCGCGCTCAGTAAATCCCGGGAATCCAGGCGGCTCAATTATGGCGCGTACTTGCGGGGGTCCCCGCAGTCTAGCGTAACGGTGCGGCAGTCGGAGCAAGCTTTCCGCCACGGAGCGGACCGCAGATCGGGGGCGATTAGTGAGCGCGTGAACAACAGCAGGTGGAGACCTTCAACACAACCAAGACCTAAACTGGGGATCCCGGATGACACCGCCGCGGCCTCGGCGAGCGAGCTTTGAGTACGAAGTAGGGTGCCATGACCCGGCTGTGACGTAGCAGCTGGAGCTCACTGTCGATTCGTTGGATAGCCCGTCCGCTCGTCCTCCTCGCGTCGCGAGGGAAATCCGACGATGCCGAACCCCATGGCGACCTCCACCGCCTCTTCCCGTAAATGGCGATGATAAAAACCCGGAGGATGTCCTTCGCTCTTGAAAGTAGCAAAATTAGCGGGTTGTTCGATCAGGAAGCACCTCGGACCAGACTCCGCAAATATGGACTCCCAGAAGACCCCGGCGCAACCGACAGCGTACGGCAAGCGGCTCTTCGTCGACATCATCGATGATCGGGCCCGGAACGAGCCCCACCGCGAATGGGTATCCATCCCCAACTCCTCCGACCCTAAGGACGGGTGGAAGAAAATCACGTACAAGCAAGCAGCCAACGCCATCAACAGAGTCGCCCACAAGCTCGTCAATGTCGCCGGCCTCCCAGCTGACGGGGAATTTCCCACCGTCGCCTACATCGGCCCGAACGATGTCCGCTACCTCGTCTTCGCGCTCGGCGTCATCAAGGCCGGCTACAAGGCCCTCTTTATCTCGCCGCGCAACACACTCGAGGGCCAGCTCAACCTGTTCGAGCAGACTGACTGCCACTTCATCTGGTTCGACGCGGCGTACAAGGACACGGTCCAGTCCTGGTTGCAGGAACGAGACATGCGCGCCTTCATGACGGTACGTACGGCCCCTGACACAACCCAAAAATTGACTCGGCTCGTCTTTGATGAGCTTAACAAATAATATGAGGATCCATGTCAACTGACACATCTGGTGCTCACTCAGTTCCCCGTCGCAGGATGGTTTTCCGAGGAGCACGTCGAGCCGTATCCCTATAACAAGACGTTCGAGCAGGCTGAGTGGGATCCATGGGTGGTTCTGCACACCAGCGGCAGCACGGGGCTTCCCAAACCCATCGTAGTGAGACAGGGGATGTTGGCAATCGGCGATAAGTACCACAATCTTGGCGAATGGAAGGGCAGGAGAATCTGGGTCGACGAGATTTCGCGCAGATCGAAAAGAATCCTGAATCCGAGTAAGCAAACCGACCATCTATTAGCAGCACCCATCTTTTTATCATCGGTTTATTCTGCTGACCGCCAATGCTCGCAAGTGCCCATGTACCATGCCGCTGGCCTCTACCTCTCGTCACTCATGGTGCACTACTGGGACCTTCCGATAGCCTTCGGCATCGGTGACCGCCCGCTCTCGGCGGACATGGCTGTGGAATGCCTCAGGTGTTCGGACACAGACGCGGTGTTCTTGCCACCCGCGATCCTCGAGGAACTGAGCCAGTTGGAAGAAGGCGTCGCTGCGCTGAAGCAGCTTAAACTGGTGTGCTTTGGTGGTGGTAAGCAGCTTCCCATCGCAGCTGGGCGGCCCATGCAGCATGCTGCATGCTGACAAGAAAACTGGCAGGCAACCTTGCTGGGGAAGCAGGGGACAGGCTGGTAAATAGGGGCGTGACATTGATGAACCTCATATCGGCCACAGAGTACGTTGCTGGCAACCCACGAGCGCTGTACCTCCTGACACTAAGTGATGTGTGCAGATTTACCCCCTTTCCCTTCTATTGGCAGCCGGACCAAAAGCTCTGGCGATACTTCATCTTCAACTCAGAGCTGTTCGGCTGTGAGTGGAGGGAGTCGGCTGAGCCGAACGTGTATGAGCTGGTCGTCGTGCGGAAGGACAAGCACCCCGGCTATCAGGGATTCTTCTACACCTTCCCCGACGCCAACGAGTACAGGACGAAAGACCTGTACATGCCGCATCCGTCGCTGCCAGACCACTGGATCTACCACGGGCGAGCCGACAACATCATCGTCTTCTCCAACGGCGAGAAACTCAATCCCGTCGATATCGAAGTGCGGATGATGGATCACCCCGGAGTCAAGGGCGCGTTGGTGGTCGGCAGCAACCGCTTCCAGCCGGCGCTCATTCTCGAGCCAGCGCAGCACCCCGGGAGCGAAAAGGAGGTCAAGGAGTTCATCGACAGCGTCTGGCCCCTGGTGGTCAAGGCCAACAAAGAAACGGTCGCCCACGGCCAGATCGGGCGGCAGATGATTGGGCTGTCAAAACCAGACATGCCCTTCCTCCGAACGAGCAAGGGAACCATCCAACGCGCGGCCACCGTGCGGATGTACAAGGACGAGATCGACAAGCTCTACGAACGGGCTGGCGAGGTCGCGTCGTCTGAGGCACCGAAGATGGACCTTCGGTCGAGGGAGGCACTGACGCAGTCCATCGAGACGCTCTTCGAGAAGTGGCTGCACGCGCCCAAGCTGGAGCCGGACACGGACTTCTTCACGGCGGGCATCGACTCGATGCAGGTCATCAACGCGTCCCGGCTGCTCCGGGCCGGCCTGGAAGCCGCGGGCGTCCGGGTGGACGCTTCGGCCCTTGCGACGCGGGTCATCTACGGCCACCCAACCGCGAGGCGGCTAGCGGAATACCTGTTCTCGGTCGTGAACAAGGACAGCCAGGACGCCACCACCGGCGAGGCCGAGCAGGAAGATCACGCGATGGAAGCCATCCTGCAGAAGTACACCCGCGACATGCCGCCGGCGCGCGAAGATAAGCCGCCGCCGGCAGACGAGGGCCAGGTGATCGTCATCACGGGCACCACGGGCGCGCTGGGGTCGTACATGCTGGACTTGGCGCTGTCGTCGCCGCGCGTCAAGAAGGTCATCTGCCTCAACCGGTCCGACGACGCCGAGACGCGACAGAGCAAGGGCAACGCCGAGCGCGGCCTCAGCACCGACTTCTCCAAGGCCGAGTTCCTCCGCGCCGACATGTCCCGCTCCGACCTGGGGCTCGGCCGGGAGACGTACGACCGGCTGCTGGGCGAGGTCGACCGCGTGATCCACAACCAGTGGCCCGTCAACTTCAACATGCCGGTCGAGTCGTTCGAGCCGCACATCCGCGGCGTGCGCAACCTGGCCGACTTCAGCTGCCGCGCGGCGAAGCGCGTGCCCGTCGTGTTCATCTCGTCCATCGGCGCGGTCGACGCGTGGACCGCGCCGGAGCCGGTGCCCGAGCGGCCGCTGCACGACCTCGGCCTCAGCCGCGGCGGCTACGGCCGCTCCAAGCTCGTCAGCAGCCTCGTCCTGGAGCGGGCCAGCGAGGTGTCGGGCGTGCCCGCTGAGATCATCCGCGTCGGGCAGATCGCCGGGCCCAGCAGCGCCAAGGGCGCCTGGAACCGGCAGGAGTGGCTGCCCAGCATCATCGCCAGCTCGCTGTATCTGGGCGTGCTGCCCGACAGCCTCGGGCGCATGTCGACGGTCGACTGGACGCCGATCGAGGGCATCGCGAAGTTGGTGCTCGAGGTGTCGGGCGTGACCTGCAGCGTGCCGCTCGAGGACATCAACGGGTACTTCCACGGGACCAACCCGGCCACGACAGAGTGGGCGACGCTGGCGCAGGCGGTCCGGGAGTTTTACGGCGACCGCATCAAGAAGCTGGTCAGCCTGGACGAGTGGGTCGCCGCGCTGGAGGAGAGCCAGGCCCGCACCGAGGACATCAGCAAGAACCCGGGTGTCAAGCTGCTGGACACGTACAAGGCGTGGGCGAAGGCGGCGAGGGAGGGCCAGCGCTACGTCGCCATGGACACGGCGCGGACGACAAGCTGCAGCCCGACGATGCGTGAGATGAAGGCGATCACGCCGGAGCTGATGAAGAACTGGTGCAGACAGTGGGGGTTCTGAGGGGAGGCAACTGGGTCAAGTGCAATATTTGGATGGATCCCAGCCTCCTCAACTTATTATTCCGTCTTGTTCTGCTGTGACTGTGTGACTGGCAACAGTTACTATGTTGTACGTGTCCTTGGCTATGTTGGAATAAATTGTAAGAAGCAGCGGACCAGGATGCTCTTGAAAGTGACCTCCTTCATTCGGCCCAAGAGACTGTTATTCATTGACTTCCCATCAGTCTCTCCACAGTAACTATCATCATCGTCGCCAGTCTATGCTCCTTGCTGGCAACCGACTTTGACCAAGCGCAGCAGTGGCCGCCGCTCAGCTTTCCTCCGTCTTTCCCGTATTCTCAGCAAGTTCAACGGGCTCCTTGGCCTCAACAAGAGGGGCCTCCCGGTTCCGAACCTCCTTCAACGCCTCGTCCATGATGTTCGTTCTCGTCGACTTGAACTTCCACGCCGAGATTCTTCTCTCGAAGAGTTCGTCGATCTCCTCGAGCGTGCGGCCCTTGAGCTCCGGCAGGAACAGGAAGAAGAAAATGCCGCAGATGAGGTTCGACCCGGCCCAGATGTACCCGTATTTCGCGCCCTGCGGAGTGCCGCTGTTGTCAATGTTCTACCGTTCTCCAAGATATGGTTCTTCACAAGGGGGGGAGAGGGGCATCTCTGGACTCACCCAGTTCAGGTTCTGGGGGTTGATAAAGTACGGCGAACAGAAGCCCGTCAGCCACGCCAGGAAGTATCCCAGCGAGATGGCAGCGCCGACGGTCCACGACCTGAGCCTGGTGCTCACAAGCTCGGTGGCCACCGGGTAGCTCGCGGCGCCGACGAAGGCGTTGTACGAAAATAAGTAGAGGGCGGTGAAGGCGATGAGGCAGTTCCTGGCAACGAGCGTGCCCGGCATCGTCGTGGCCGTGACGGCGACTAGCAGCAGGCACAAGCCCTGCGCCGCGGCACCGATCATCATGATGCTGCGCCGGCCGACGACGTGGCGCATCAGGTAGATGCCGAAATTCACGCCGACAAACCCGAGGCAAGTGTTCATGACCGAGTACCGGAACGACTCGTCGACAGTCAGACCCGAGACGATCATGAAGTAGGTTGAATAACTGATGAGGAACCAAGCTCCGCTAAGCCAGCAGTCAGTAAGCGCAAACTCGTTTGTTGGAAAAGGCAGCGAATCCTGCTTACCTCCCAGTCTGGGCTATTGGCAGGCAGTCAGCATCTGGGAATGGATTCTTTCCGAGTGCGAGTCAAGGGGGGAACATACTGGCAATGACCGCGAAGCACAGCAGAGTCCGGCGCAAGTTGCTTCCTGCCGCTTGATGTCAGCAAACTACCAGGCACGAAAGCAGGCCACTCGATGACCGAAGACGTGCCTCTGACCATATCCAGCGGCCCGACCGAGCTGGCCAGCTTCTTCTCCTCATCAATGCCCTTGACCATCTCGACCCACTCCAACTCAAATTGCTCCTCGGTCAGCGAGTCGCTCCGCAACACGGCCAACGCCCTCCTCGCCTGGTCCAGCTTCCCCTTGTTTACCAGATACCTGGGCGACTCGGGCACGATGAACAGGCCGACGGCCAGGACAAACGGCACGATGAACTGAATGCCCAGCGGGATCTGGTACGACGACTTGTCCAGCACCTTGGAGGTGGCGTTGGTCACGGCGGCGCCGATGATGCTGCCGATGTTGACCCACTCGGAGAAGAGGGCGACGAGCACGGCGCGGAGGTGGGCGGGGGCGGCCTCGGCGCAGTAGATGTTGGAGAAGGTCACCAGGAAGCCGTTGCCGATGCCGAGGACCAGGCGGCCGAGGTAGACGACGCCCCAGCTGGTGGTGCCGATCTGGATGGCCGCCCCGACGGCCGTCAGCAGGCACGCCAGCCAGAGCGCCGGCTTGCGGCCGAAGAAGTGTGCGAAGGCGCCCGCGAAGATGGACGACAGGAAGGCGCCGAGCGTGAGGAGGGAGCCGATCAGCTGCTGGAAGGTTCCCTACGCGCGGCGGTGGCTTGTTAGCAGCCATTCTATCCACGTGTGGAGGCGAGGAGCGGGCTGGTACTGCCTACATCGATGCCGTAGCCGCCGGCGAGCGTCGGGTCCGGGTATCCAAACACCTTGAGAAAGCCCGGCATGGCCTGCAGACTGGCGAGACAGGCAGAGTCAAGCCCGTACTGCATGTTGGCCACCGCCACGATGGCGCAGATCATCAGGCATTTTCGATTTGCCCAGAGCGACGTCTCGGGGAGCCGCGTCGCGGAGTCCGACCCGGCCGCCATGTTGCAGCGAGTGCCGAAGCCGATGTGATGCTGGGATCTGGGAAACGGACGGAACGAGGCGGGCTTGTCAGGAACAAGCAGCTGCTCAAGCAATCACCGTCCTGAGCGGAGGTTGGGGAAAATAAATCAACATAAATAAGCCAGGGGCTGGCCCATGGGTGCTCTTGAATGCGACCCTCCGCTGTTTATCTTCGCTCTGCAGAGCCCGGCAACTCATGAGGGGTCCATGCGCCAACCGGGTATATCGCCCCGCAGTTTGTCGTGTTAGTGGTTGGGGTCGCTGTTGTCGATGTCGGGGAAGCTCAGGGTTGCTTTCCTCCCCGTGTCTTCCCCGCATTGTTCGGCACTTGAAATGAGGCCGCGCCCCTACGAGAATGCGAGCTCGGTCTTATTGTCTGCTCGCACCTTAACGTAGCAGGCCTAGTCTATTCTTGTCGCCCCTCACCCCAATCTCCGAAATTCTGGGAAGACACGGCAGTGTCATGCAGTGTAACCAAAACCTGTCCAGTCTCTGGTCGCTTTGGTGTTGCGGCCCCGTTCTCGCTCCACCCGATCTGCGATGTTGTGCAGTATTTGAACAGCAGCGCTCCGGCCGGTTCTTTCATGGATGCTTCAAACAAGCAGCCAACTCTGCATTCTGCATTCACCGGGCAAATGCTCGTTGCGCCAAGCCACCATGGCCAACCGACGTCGTCGTGCTCACCAACCCCCTTTCGAAGTGCCGACTACCTACCTGGTAGTTGTTGGAACCGCTGCGCAGGCTCAGGAAGATGTAGCTATCACGATGCACACGATGCACACAACTGGGATCAATCGTGGTGTTGAAGATATTGTACAAGACCCTTGACTGTGCTACGCCCCAGTAAGTGGTGAAGCGAAGCTTGAAAGGGCCGAAAGGGCCGAGGCCGATGCGACCGCCACCCGCAGGGCACTGTAGCCGACGACCACCTGAGCTAGATAGCTGGGAGAGAGGAGGCTAAAAAAAAAAAAAAAAAAAAAAAAAAAAAAAAAAAAAAAAAAAAAAAAAAAAAAAAAAAAAAAACTAACCCTAACCCTAACCGTTAACCCGAACCCTAACCGTTAACCCTAACCCTAACCACTAACCCGGGTGGTTGACCAGCTCGCAGTGGTCGAACCGGCTCGCAGTGGTTGAACCGGCTCGCAGTGGTCGAACCGGCCTGCAGTGGTCGACTGGCTCGCAGTGGTCGAACCGGCTCGCAGTGGTCGAACCGGCTCGCAGTAGTCGACCCGGCTCGCAGTGGTCGAACTCGCTCGCAGTGGTCGAACTGTCGAACTGGCTTGCAGTGGCTAAGCCACACCGCCATACCACTATGACGTCAACACTGCCCTCGACAGACGCCTACTACACCGCATTTTCGAGATACGTCAAGTAGCCGTTGATGATCCTATATCTCCTATAAATCGACAACGAAGTAAGTACCTAGGTATCACCATTCTATATCGATTTAGGATTAATACTGTAAGGAGATATAGCCAAAAGGGGGAAAGATGGAGAAAAGATTGGGGACATCTCTACCGCCAAGACACGGCATAGCTATAGCATCCAATCGAAACAACGAAAACTCTGGAGGATTTGCCTAGTAAATGAATCGAAGCCTCCTTCCTCGCTTCCTCTATATATATAGTATACATTCGAAAGGTATCATCATTGAAGCTTCGCTTCAATTATAGGAGAGGAGGCTCCTAAGGAGCCTAGTCTTAGGCGGCATTTGGGTAGACGTTAAAGAGGTCCCGCCAAGACTAATTTCCGTAGTCCCTACAGATACCCGTGGGTCCTACGCTTAGAAGTCACTCCTTTTACCGCCGCTTAACAATTTCTATACGGTGGTCCTTACGCCCACGTTGCGTTAACAGCTGCCTAGCCGCTAGTTTGTATCCTACCTACGTTTCTCTAACCAATCTACGTCTATACCTACCCTCTATTGTACTCCGACCTATATTACAATGTTGTATCGCTATAGAAGTACGTATTTAGCCTATATCTAATAGATCCTATTGGTAAATTGGTCAATTGGTTTGCTATCGGCGTATATTAGTAGTTGCTAAGCATTGATCTAGCTATAGACTAATATCCTACTATAGACTAGCTCGCTTTACGTAGCTAGTAACTAGAAAATACACTAGGTAAGTTGTTTTACTATCTACCGATTAGCAATTGCTTAGTATTGATCTAGCTATAAACTAGCTCGATTTATATAGTTAACAATAAAACAATGCGCTATATAGCTAGTAGTAAAACAATGTGCTATATAGCTAATAGTAAAACGACGCGCTATATAGCTAGTAGTAAAACAATATACTAGGTAAGTTCTATTGTTTTTACTACCTACTAATTAACAATTGCTTAGCATTGATCTAGCTATAGACTAGCTTAATTTACACGATTAGTAATAAAACGACGTGCTATATAGCTAGTAGTAAAACGATATACTATATAGCTAGCAATAAAATGATATACTATATAGCTAGTAGCAAAACGACGTACTATATAGCTAGCAATAAAACAATGTATTATATAGCTAGCAACAAAACAACGTAGTATCTATAGCCTATTAGCGCCCTTGGTCCCCTTTAATATATAAGTGCTATTTAGTCAAATAGTAAATTTGATCACTAGCGTTGAATTGCTAATACTATACCTATAGCGAGCTCCCTAGTCCTAAAATATATATCTACCGAACTCGACCTTGATTTAGCTACTTAGTAGGTACTACCCTAGCTCCTCCCTATCCCTAAGCCTCTAATCGTACAATCGTTATAATCGAGCGGTATTCCTAATCCTGCTCTAGCCTCTGCCTAGCTACTAGACAGCTCTACACTATCCAATAAACTATCTAATAAGGGAGACAGTTCCTCTATAGAGGAACCGGCTTCTAGACATAGGTATAGGCATATATCTTTAATTCGTCTATCTAGACTAGAGCCTAGGGCGTTAAATAGTAGCCTTGCAATTCCTAATAATATTTAAAAGATCTAGGAACATTAGTTCAAAGAGGACGAGTTTACCCTCCTATATATAGCCTAGCAAGCTAAATAGCGCTAGGTATCGCATTTCTATAGTAGGAGAGACGCCCTAAGGCAATAGTAAATAAAGACTATATTCCGCTACCGTCTCTAGAAAACGCTATAAAAGACCAAAGGGCAAGGTAAACGCAACAAGGCGCTATAGAATATAGAGCTATACCGCTATACTCTCTACAAGGTTCAATACAACAACGATACTATTAACATTGTAATTCGCTATAGGTATAATCACTTGATAGAAGACATTAAGATAGTTAAACGCCTATATACCATTGTAGAGCACATTGCCTATCTCCTTACCACTAGATATAGCGATAGCGCTATAGAACACTAGCTATATAGCCACGCCAAAACTCCTAAGGCTAAAGCACGTCTTTACTATATAGACGGCTAGTATATTATAACCTAGGAGATTTATAACCTTTGTAGATCTCTTAAGCTCTATAAATATAATAATTGTAAAGTATAGTCCTACAAAGTTTTTAAGGAAGCAGAATTTATAGAAGCTATTACCTAGCTACTAGCCTATAGTAATCAATATAAGTATAAGGCACTGACTATACTTAGCGAGAACTCCTCTACATTGGTCTTTATATATAGAGATCTATTAGATACGCTAAAAAAGTATAGCCAACTAGCGATTATAGATACTACTTATAAGACTGCCTATAGCGGTTAGCACCTATTTACGATTATAGTTTAGGACTTCAACGGCTACTAGCTCCCTTTTACTTACTTCTTTATAGAGAGGCAAACTACTAATAGCATCGTAGTATACCTAGATATACTATTAGAATAGTATAGGGGAATAGCTAATAGGGGCTAGCTCCTAAAATATATAATTACCGACGACTCTATAGCTAAACAACTTACTATCTAGGAGGCATTTGGCTATAATAAGTATAGTCTCCTATATATATAACATCTCCTCTATACAAAGTATTGCTAGAAGACTTTAAAGCGCTAGATTAGTACCAATAAGGAGTACCTTAGCTATATAGCGGCTACTCTTCTAAGCCGTCGTTTAGAAAAAGGCTATATAGAGTCTATTGAGGCTACTATTGCTTACGCTAGCACCAATAGGCTTAAGCAGTATTTGAAGAACAACTAGCTAAGCAATACTCGACCGTAGGCGCATTAGGTATAAGACACAACCCCCCTGCTCTACTAGATTACTATAACAAATATAGTCGAAGGATAGTACTCGAAGGTTAAGAACGCTAAGCCTATATTAAAGTAGCAGATAGCTAGCACCTTCCCTCTTACTAGTTTAATCATTTACCTTAATCACTATATATAAGACTATCGAAATAAGGTAATTTAGGCTAAGTTTAGAAGTCTCAATTATATACTCCTAGCTATATATATAGAGTGGTTTAACGGCTAGGGCTTTAATAGGCTACCTAAGCGGGCTTAAGCACTGATTATATATAAGCTATCGATAGTATATAAGCGGTTCAATGCCAACGAGCCTCTTGATTTTAATAGCGTTTTTATACCAGACTAGTTCCCTAGTCTATAGTACAACGATAGGCAGTGGCGGAGCGGTATAGCAGCTATCTAGCTACTATAGCTAACTGCCTAAGGTACTACCGACATTGCTACTAAGGTCTCTACGCTTAGGTAGGCTACTCTAGACGAACGTTGTAACCTAGACTACTATAACGTAGTCAACTAGGCGGATTAAGTAGCTTAGCTCTTATAGGATACTCTAATTCTAAAGCTAGTTAGTATCTCTCGCTATAGGTATATATAGTTTAGGAGCTAGTTACTCCCCTACTTGTATATCTAGTATCATTACTTATTAACGAACTCGTTGTAGCTAAAGTACTTCTAGTAGCTAGTCAGTATCTTAGAAGCAAAGGGGTTTAGGATATACTATAGCGTCGTTTTATAGCTAGTAGATTTCACTAGCTTAGACGAAGTCTCTATCAATTAGTAGCTATTCCTATAGGTCTAAGAGCTAATATAATTGCTATAAACTATAATATATAGGATCTAGGATAATATATAGGCAATATATAGCTTATAAAAGGATCTCGACTATATTCTAAGGAAGCTATTAGACAAGGTTTATAAGAATCTATAATAGGTTTAGGGGTTAGATATTTCTTCGTTTATATCTTAGCAATAAACAGTAATATACAGTTCTCTAGTTAAGTGCTAGCTAGCCGTTAGACTATACTACCTTATATCCTTATTCCTACCTCCAACTTTAAGGAACTTTGTAATAATTGATAGCTAGAAGTTAGAGGATTAGTAGCTAGCTAGCTACTAAACTGTAAATAAGTTGCTCAGTTCTTAGCCAATTAGCATGTTTAGAAAGGAGTTTCTACAATACTAAGATATAGCAAGTGTTGCTAGTAGTCTAAGTCTTAGCCTTAGGACAAACTTTATAGAGTTGATCGAAGTTTCTAAAAGTGGGCTCAACACTATATAAAATTGTAGACAAATAGAAATTTTATCCTAACCTCTAAGCTCAGCTTTATAAAGAAACTAGAGAAGGAATATAAGTATAGAGGAGGTACTAGCTAGCTACTATTCTACTACTAGTCTAGATACTTTATAGTTAGATAGATTTTAAAAAATGAACAATGTTTACTTTATATAGTTGATATTAAAACCTTCGATTCTTTAAGAACTATATAGGTATATAGGCTATAGCTTTTTCTACTACCCTAGAGCCTTCTACCTACTTCTTCTTCCTTTCCTTCTTCTAACCTTGTAGCTATAGCCGTTGCTATCTACCTACCCTCCTATACTACTGTTATATAAGTTGATTTGAAGCTATTTCTATTGTTACTATCGCCTAGAAGCTAATTAGCTATATTATAGCTTTAATCTATACTTTTTATATACTTTATAAGTCGGTTGAGTTGAAAAATTAGTCGAAATCGTAGTAGTATTACAATTAGCAGTAGCTAATTAAGTTATATAGCAACTTCAAATATAATAATATAGAGCTATATAAGGAGAACAACCCCTCTGTCGCTACTAACAACGACGCTCCTACTACTAGCGAGTAGCTAGCTCCCGCTACCCCCCTAGCCCCTATCGCCAACCCTCCTACCGCCCTCGACTAATAGTAGTAGCGCCTCTAGCCCTGCCCTATATACCCTACACGCCCTACGCCTACTACTACTACCACTACTACTACTACTACTACTATCAACGAGGGCGCTACTAGCAAGTAGCTAGCTCCCGCCGCCCCCTCTACCCTAGCCGCCGCCCCTCTCACCACCCCTAGCTAGTAGTAGCAGCGCTCCTATGCCTACCATACGTATTCTATACCTACTACTACTACTAACACTAGTACTAGTAGTAAGAACGCTATTAGTAAGTAGCTAGCCCCCCCTACCCCCCTAGCCCCCCCTGCCCCTAGCTAATAGCAATAGCGTTCTCGTATATACCCTACGTCTACTACTACTACTAACACTAGCATTAGTAGTAAGAACACTACTAGTAAGTAGCTAGCCCCTACTACCCCCCTAGCCCCTACTGCCCCCGCTACCCCTACCACCTTTGCTAACAAAGGTAAGTCTAAGCCGATTATATCTAACAACCCTTAGAAATGCCTAGCTAAGTCCTTAGGTATAAAGTCTTTAGTAAAGAGTGCTATTTAGATGCTAGTTAGTAGCTAGCTAACGTTAGGTAGACTAAGAAGAAGAAGGAGGAGCCCGACTATAGTGAGGTATAGGCAGTGCTATATATAATCTATATTATATATATCTATAATAGGGATATATAGGCCTACTACTTCTAAAAGAGTAAGTATAGTATTATATTTTTTAATATATTAGGTTTATATTCGCTAATTGGTATATAGATCTAAGTAATATATACTAGGAGTATACTAAGCAAGGCTATACTAAGTTCTACATTTTTATAAGTAATATTAACTAATAAACGACTACTAGTCTAGTACTAATAAGCTACTAATAGCTACCCTCTATAATTTAGCTAAAGATTATCAAATGGTATAAGCAAGTCCTCGAAGTCGACGAGGACAAGCCCTTGCCTACCAACCTCAAAGCGTAAAGTAAGCGTTTAGTTATAACCATTTATAAGCTATATAGCTCTATAGCTACCTTATATTTATACCTAACTAATTAACACTGAAAGGTACGATACGTAAGGAGACCGCCGTCGCCCCACCCCTAGCTAACGCTAGTATACCTACGTCTAGCGCTTTCGCTACCTCTATAGCTTACCTCTTGCTTACTAGGGCTAAGCCCTAGCAAAGCATTGAGGAGAGAGTCGCTCTAGCAGCGAAGCGCTAGGCTATAGCTACTAAGTGGCTAGCTACTACTACTAAGGAGTTAGCCTAGCTAGCTCGAGATGCCCTAGAGGAGGCTAAGCGATATACTAAAGCCCTAACCTAGATATATAGGCACTTTATAAATATCGAGTAGAATATTATAAATATACTATACCTCTACTTTATAGCTAGCTAGTAGCTAATTAGTATAGTATAGGGAAATTTAGGGTAGAAAGGGTAGTAAAGATAAAGATAAAGATAAGGGTAAAGTAGATATTTAAGTTCAATTCTTTTATTTTAATACGTTTCTACTATTGCCTAGTAGCTAGCTAGGCTTTGCCTAGGTCAAATATAGTCTTATACTTCCCTAGCCTAGCTATAGCCTCTATATATAACCTATTCTTATATAGTAAGATAGTAGTAGCTCTAAAGTAGGTTATATCACCTACTACGTGGACTTAACTAATATAGTGTAGACACGGCGATAGCCCGTAGCTAGCCTATAGCGTAAGCGCGCTATTACCTACCTTTAAGCGCGCTACACCCTAGAATATACGCGAAGACCCCCTGCCAGTACTGCTATAGTACTTCGAGTTGTAGTAGGGGGGTGGCGTTGACAGGGGCTGGAAATTAGTCTTAGCGAAACCTCTTTAACGACGACCGGCATTTGGGCATCAAGCTGGTAGATCCTAATCTCGGTAGGCCAGCCCGCTACCCTAGCTAAGCTTGTTCTAACACACCCCCCCAAGTCGAGCCTCTAGCTCCAGCTTGCTAAATCTAGTAATCTATAAAGCTATTCCCAATACTACGTCCTTCCTAATCTAGCAATTCTATAGTATTGAGGTCCTTCTACTATCGCTCTAATCCACCGAGCCTTATATGCCTACCCTTCTTAATCCTATGTATTATACTGTAAATCGAACCTTCTATTCAGCTAGAGCCTTCTTCTAGCCCTATATTTCTTCCTTCTACGCCGCCTAGTAGGCGTGGATTTCGATAAGGGCCTAGATATCCGCTAGATTAAGCATTTCTATGAACTTCCTATAGGGCTCTAGTTCTAGCGCCTTCGTTAGGCCATCAGCCAACATCTAGTTCAAGGGCATATAATCTACATTAACCCTTTTGCTCTAAGCTTCTTGACGTAGCTAGTAGTTATAAATGTCAACGTATTTTAGCTTTGTCTACAGTGTAGGCATCTCGGCGTTGATTAACTAGATCGTCTATTTATTATTATACTAGATCGATAAGATCTTATTGTCTAGATAGATCTCTAGTGCCTCCAATAGACATTAAAGGAATATACCTTCTTTCACTGTTTATACGAGTACTAACAACTCTACCTCCGTAGTCGATATAGTTATTATATCCTATTTACTAGCTCGCTAGGCGATTAGCCCTCTAAATAGGATAATAGCATAACCTTATAAGCTTTTACGGTCGATACTATTGTCGGCGAAGCTAGTATTGCTAGCTACGATCAAGATATCTCCTCCTCCTAGCTAGAGGGCCTAGAACCTCGTTCAATAGAGGTATCGCAATATTTAATCAGCTATATAGTAGTATTTAGGTCCTAGGTTCTAATTAAACTATACGAGCTTAGAGGCTATAAAGGCAATGTTTAGGTATATATTGACGGCGGTATATAGGATTAAGCTAGCCTTCCTTTAATAGAGCCTAATAGAGCTATAGCTAGCAATATCATCGTATAAAAGCAATTCGCCCTTGGCCATTAGAGTCTCTAGCTCTTCTTCTTCCTAGGCTGACTTTACAATCTTCTCGATATATACCGTTTGGCCAAGCTAAATTAAGCACTTCCTATAATCGCGATAAATCTCTATACCTAGGAACTATAGGAGATTATCTCCTCCTATAAGTTTATACTTTTCTTATAGCTAGCTAATCACTTCGTTAGCTCGATATTAATCCTTCTTACAATAGGCGAAGACGATATTATCTATATAGAAAAAGATAATAATGCCTTTGTTCGTTATAATATAGGGCTCCTATAGTATAGCTTAGAACTCTAGGTTCTTTAGAGCGGCTATCAGCTCTTGTTACTAGAGGAGGGGAGACTTTTATAGGCTATAGAGCGTCTTCTTTAGCTTTAGGATAGTTCCTAGCTTACAATAGCTATATAGCATCTCTATATAGATGTCCTTATCGATCTATATATTAACGAAGGTATTAACTATATTAAATTGCTTTAGTTCTAAGTTGAACTTTGCTATAGTAGTAAATATTGTTCTAAAGGATTATATAGCGAGTATAGCTATATAGTTCTCTTTAGTAAACCTCTTCTTTTACTAATTGCTATATACTATAAGCCTCGCCTTATATTTAACGAGATGCTCGCTCTTATTGAACTTATAGATATACACCTATATATAATTTAGGATCTACTTACCCTAGACCTCCTTATTATAGTAGTAAATCTCTTCTTAGGAGCTTATTACTTTATAGCTTCGAAGATAATTGCGTTTAGCTTCTAGAAATAGCTAGCCTAGTAGGTAATCTTCGAGTTCAGAGTATTATCGAAGTATAGGCGGGAGTATCGACTAGTAGATAGATCCGAGTTTACTTTCTTGCTATAGGCGATCGACTTCTTTTTAAGAGATCCTTTTAGCGCTACTATCTTCCTTTTTAATAGTACCAACTACCTTTTTAGCCTTCTTTTTACTCTTTTAGGCGAGTTCCTTTCTCTCTTCCTTTGTATAGAGGACCCTCCTTAAGTACCTACGTTTAGTAGCTCTAAGGCCCAATATCCTTGCATTAAAAGCGGCCTCCTATAGCTAGAACGCTCTTTTAGAGGCTCTAGGCGAATATAAGCCTAGGAAGGTAGCTACAATTAGGGCGTTTAGTAGAGTAGGTAGAGGAGTTGGATATTAGAACTCTAGGAAGGTGCCTATAGCATTGCCTTTTACTATAATAGTATTTAACACTTCTTCAGTAGTAGCTAGGCTCTCTTCTAGTTCTTTAAAGGTTGTTAAAAGTATATTAAACGCCTCTATTATATCCTCTTCCTTAGCTATAGGCGTAAGATCCCTATTATCTAGCTGATTAGTATTATTAGCGCCTTTAGCATTGAGCTAGCGCTTTAGCTCTTCGAAGTCTATCTAAGGGATGTCCTACGCTATAAGCTTTAGATCGCCTAGGTATATCTGCTTCTCGTTAAAGATTATATCATATATATATACTATTTGGTCGATAGTAGGGTTCTAGATACAATAGATGTTCAAAGAATTATATTCTATAAGGTAGCTAATCTAAGCTCTTAGTTAGAACTACTCGAAGCGCCTTTCTTTCTTTTTAGTAGCATTTGTTATAGCGAATACCTTATAACTATAGACCTTTAAATGCCCTTAGTATAGCTTGTACTCTAAGGCTCTTAGGCTATCTCTCTTAGCAAAGAAGGTGTAAAAGCGATCTAACGGCGTTATCCACTCTATTGTTAAGGATAATGTCCTATTGTAAAGATATACTGTAGCCCTTATAACTTCTAGCTATAGTTGCCCTAGCAACTATATACCGATAGCCATCGTTCTAGCCTTCTCCTTGATTATACCCTCTAAATGTTCAACGCCTCTATTCTATATAGGCGTATTAGGCGTTGAAGGCTCTATTTAAATGCCTTATCTCTCCGCCTAGGTGGTAATAGCATTTACTTATATAAATTCATTGTCGTACCCTAGGACCTTGATATATAGCTAATACTGCCTTTTAAGCAGTATAGCAAGGTGTTTAATAGCTACTAGGATGCCTAGCGCCTCGCAATTATATAGATAGTAGTCCTATATTATACCTAAATAGCGATCTATTGCCAATAGCAGATGTCTAAAGCGCTATTAGCCTTCTTAGAAAGGGTATAGATCTAGGGCGATCCTATCGCCTAGGCTATAGTTCAACGGTCTAAGAATATAGTTAGGCCTACGTTTCGACTTGCCAAGGCTATAGCCATTATACTCAAACGTTGGTATACCTTTGATATACCCTCCTTACAAACAATTGACGAAGTATTTAAAGGCCCTTAGGCCTATATAGCTAAGGCGTAGGTACTAAGTTATAGCATCTACTACACTCTCTATATAGTGAGCCCAATGATTAAGTCTCTTCGTTTAAGCGGCAAAGGCTATAGGCGTATAGTCTTTAGATATATATTCGAGGATATATTATTGGAGCTTCTTTATAATATATCTAAGGAGTATATAATCTTAGCGCCTAAGTAGGTAGTTCGGTGTACTCTCTAGCCTATTGTCCTACTAGATCCCTCGTCAATTAAGCTACTCCAACAATACAATATTATATACGAAGGTTAGGCAATAAGCTATATTATATAGTATAAGGATTATAATACCCTTATCGTTCTATAGTTTAATATCTATCTCGCTATATTTTTTAATCTAAATAGGATACTCGCCTATTTAAATATAGTCATTAGGTATAGCTAATTTAGAAGGCCTTTTGAACTTACTTAGATAGTTGACGATATAAATAGTTGACTTTAAATCTAGGATTACCAAGTTGATTAGGGGATATCTTTAGCTAGTCTAGAGTATAGCTAGGATTGTAGTGAAGCTCGCTATATATTTGCCTATAGCTCTCTACCGCTATATTCTCGTAATATATTAGTAGCTAAATATCGCTATAATGTTAGTATCTACGTTGGGGGCGTTGTCTATATTAAGGGCGATACCTATTTTAGGAGCGGTACCTTCTTCTTAGGTGGTGCTCTCTTTAGGAGCAGTGCCCTCTTTAGAGGCGTTGGCATCTGCTATATCTACTTCGAGGACTTTGAGCTCCTTCGTTGAGAATGTAGCTATAGCTCTTTTAGAGTAGTTGGCTAGTCAATATAGTAGTGGATCTTCGCCTATATTGCTCTTTGCGTCGTTAGTAAGGCTACTTTTAGACCTCTTTATCTAGAGTCTATTAGCCTCTGCTTATAAAGTTGAATTGGCCTTTAAATTAGCCTCTATATAAGCTTTAATATATTCTTTAGGTTCCTACCTAAGCGGGATACTCTTAGAGTTTAAGTAGTAGTACCGCTAATACAGGGTAGGAGGAACAGGGGGGTTATGTAACCTATATATCTATATACGTAGATTAGATAAGGGTGCCCCACGCCCTATATTGCAGAGTTTACAACGCTAGGCCCGATCGGGCAAGCAGGGTGTGTACACGTATTCTGCCCTATAGGCACGTATTTCTTAGCGCACCGCCGCTTAGATCTTCGATCTACCATTATTATCAATCGACATCTTGTTATTCTACACATCTATAGCACTTCTCTACATTAAGTAGTAGCTACGACTTCAAGATCATTGACCTAATTATTCTTTTATCGTCATCAATCGACTAGCCTATATAGTGGCCTTGCCGACAGCAGTAGCCGGTTAAACCATTGCTTTCTTCGTATAGCGACTTAACGAGGTCGATAGCGTTGGAAGTACCTAATCCTACCTTCGAACGACGATTTAGTCGAAAAGCCTCGATTGTATAGCGGTTCTACCAATAGCGATTACAATCTTTAGCCATCGATCGATTAGTCTATACAACAGCGATCGCCGATAGTATCGCCAATAGCAGTGGCTAATCAACCATCTAGTTCTTATATAGCGGCAATGGCCAATAGCGATTAGAACGCCCTTTTTCCTAGCCCAACGACGAACCTTTTATTAGGCCTTTGTCAACTATTAATATATTAATAATACACCTATTCGACCTAACTTCCCTAGTTTAAACTAAGGCGATAGTTAAGATAGCCGATCATAGCTACAATACTCGTTTTCACGCCTTTTCGCTAGCTAAGCAACTCTTTAAATATAATGCCGCCCTATCTAAGAAGATCAAGGAGACGATACGTACCCTATATAAGGGATTTATTCCTCCGGCTCTAAAGCCGCTAGTTCCAAGGGATCCTACTTATTGTAATATTGGCTAAGATAATTACAACGATATACAACTAGGCGATAAGCTATCCTTCAAAGACGCCTAGAGCAACTCTAAGGAAGCTAAAGACATTCTAAACCTCCTAGAGTATATTAAGGTCAATACTAATCGACCTTTCGTCAAGTAGCTTAGCTAGACTATTGGCGAATATACTACTCTACTTAAAGATACTATTACTATAGTTAATTAACTTTAAGCCAATGTCGCTAAAATTCGACCTATACTCAATAGGTTAACGAGCTTTTACGACCGCTTTAAGGACCTACTAGAGCTTATAAATCAACTTAAGGTAGTTGTTACTTAAACTAGAGAAATCGCCTAATAAGTTTAGTACTAGGATAAGCTCTTCGCTCGATATATACAATATATTAACGATCGGCTAAACAAGATCGATAACGCTATTGCCTAGCTAGCTGCTAAAGACTAATCAGCTAATCCTATACTAGCTAAGGAGCCTCTACTAGCTACTCCTATATCGACTACGGAGCTATAGCTATATACCCCTTCTATTTAGAGCCGCCGCTTAGTAGTAACGGTAGCCTCTCTAATAGAGAGCCTCTATACGCCTCTCTTAGTCTAGCCTACTTGACCTTATATATAGACCGCCTTTCCTATCCCTTTAGAAGGCGTCGATATCGGTATAGCTTATAACCTAGCTATAAGTATATCGCTAGTACGCTAAGCCTATATTATATACTCTAATAATTTACGTTTAGGCGGCTAGTGCTAGACTACATCGCCTTGTAGCGACCTACACTAGGCTAAGTCGCCCTAGGGCGACCTTCGCTAAGGCGAGCTGCTTTAGGATAGCCAACGTTGGGCTATATTACTTTTTAGGCAGCCCCCTAGCGCTAGCGGCTATAATCTAAACGACCTAAGCGATCTAGACGATAGCGATAGAGGGCGTTGTCTAAACGGCCGTTTAAATAATAATTGCCGACCTTTCTTACCACCTTCGAACTATAGCTACTAGGAGTATTCTTACAATATTATAGGTACTAGAGGTAGCTAATCTATCTTTACCTTTAAGATTAAGCGCAATGATATTAGCACTTTCAATCCTAGTTATAAAGACCCTAACGATATAGGTATCGTCATAGATAGTAAGAACGTAATTTTTACTAATATTCACTGCTTTATCTAGCGTTTATCTACTTTTCTAGAGGACCTTGACACTAGCTACGATATAGCTTAGCAAATCCTATACCTTCTACCTATAGTTCTCGCTAGCTAAGCCCTCCTCTAGTAGAATAGCGAAGTTACTATATAGGAGCGCTCGTAGTAGTGTTAAGCAGACCTTTATATAGTCTTTGATCAATTGGTAGAGCGTTTTACAATAGATCGCTAAATGGCTATCGCTAAGTTCAACTAAGGACGGTTAACTATTAGGCATATTATAGAGAACTCTAACGCCCTAATGAACTTCTTTTAGAAGAAGTTACGTTTTATATATATAGTAGGTTAGATCAATTATAACAATTTAAACTAGTACAACGCTATAGGTACTATCTATAACCGTTTAGATTCGACTATTATATCTTTTCTTCTATAGCCTAAGACAAAGTATACTCTAGCGCGCTATATATATAAGATTATAGAAGTATAGCCTATATTTATTACTATAGCTCGCGACAAGTTCCTAGAGTTGAAGAAATCTTCGTTTACTAGTAAGTCTACTATTTCTAATAATACTAAGTCTAATAAGAAGCTCTCTAGACGCGCCAATCGCTATAGCGACGACCGCTAGAACTGTAATAATAACCGCTATAACTAAGATCGTGATTAAGGCAGTAAATACCGCCTAGATAACTACGATTCCAAATATAACGATCGAGCTTAAGACCGAGCGTACCTTATCGACAACGCTAATTTAAAGACGTTATCTAATTTGGAAGCCGACGATGAAGCTAAAGCTAATCGTAAGTCATCTATTTCCAATAGTATCGACAAGTCGGATATCGTCTATATAGCTTATAATTTAAAGCTAACCTATTATAAGTGCTATT
This sequence comes from Thermothielavioides terrestris NRRL 8126, assembly GCF_000226115.1. Lineage (NCBI taxonomy): Eukaryota > Fungi > Ascomycota > Sordariomycetes > Sordariales > Chaetomiaceae > Thermothielavioides > Thermothielavioides terrestris. The sequence goes on along the minus strand of NC_016459.1, from coordinate 141,848 downwards.
AGACATTTAATATAGTTTCTACTACCAATATATATATCTACGCCTATAGCAAGACAATTATTCCTAAGAGTATTCGCCGCTATCGAGCTAATTAGGCCAACCTAGGCTATCGAACCTATAGATATTACAATACCCTATTTAATTCTTAGAACCAGCTCTTTAAACACCTAAAGGTCTATTTAGCAACTGCTTCTAGCTCTATCAAGTGTTTAGAATAGGCAACTGCAGTTACTAACGACGTTTCCAAGGATAATATCCTACTTGCTAAAGGCTCTAGCCCTATAATGAACTTCGCTATTAACCTAGAAGTCTAGGAGGCCCCTAAAGTAGCCGACCTAGGTATCGATAGCCTATATAACGCCTATATATACTTATACGTCAAGGCCTACGCTTAGCCCGACTATAAAGACCTAGAAGTTTACTTTAATTTAGGCGCTAGCCGTTCGATTATTAACAAGACCTTCCTAAGTACCCTCGAGTATTTGATTAAACGTCGTAATAGCTAAATTTATAGTATTGGAAAGACCTCGCCTACCTAGTAGGCGACCTTCGTCATTTACCTACTAGGCATTACCGCTATTAGCCTAGCCCTCCTCAAGTTTATTTAGTCTACCTAGGTAGTAGATAAACTACTTGCTAACCTCCTATTAGGAGCCGACTTCTTAGATCTGTATTAGGCCTCTATCGATTATAGTACAAAGATCGCTAGCCTATACGGTATCCTAGGAGGATTCAATATACTATTCGCTATATATACCTAGACGTTTCCCTATATATATAAGGTTAAGACTATATACGCTATCACCTTATAGTCTAAATAGGAAGCGTTCGTCGCTATAGAATATAAACCTCTCCCAATAGGTTGGTCTATAATGTTCAACGCTCGCTATTCTACTACGCTAAACGCTGTTGTCAACGCTAAGACCCCTAAGGTAGTAGCTTTTAAGAACCTAACTAAGGGAGTTCTCACTATTCTAAAGCGCTACTCTATTAGCCGAATTAAGGATATTGACGATAGTGGTTATATCGCCTATTCCTAGGAGATAGCCTTTATAGTATTGACTATAGCGACCGCCTTGACTGCTATATCGTCTACTACTACGAGCTCCGGTTCAGTTCAGACCGCCGTTCAATATACCAACTCTAATGTGTTAGCCACCTTCGATATATATAGCCTAGTTTATACTATTCTAGGAGACTTAGTGCAACTTGTAAACGATATTTCGTCTTAATCTCTAACATCTTCTTAAGATCCGCCAGAGTCCCCGACGCCTTGTAGCGACGTAGTGTATTAGCTAACTACTTTATCCGAATCTAGACCTATATTACACTAATTGGTATACCTACTAGGCTAGCTAGCCTAGCCTATAGTACGCTAATCGATCTAGGATCCTAGCATTAAAGGCTATACCAATAGGTATAATCTAAGCCCTAAGCCTATATACCTAGATTCTACTAATAGGCGCAATATACCTTCTACGCCAAAGGTTAATAGTTATATCAATAGGTATAATCCTAGCTTTAAATTGCCTACGGATAACCGTAAGCCAATAGTACTAGAGAAGTATTCGACTCTGGGCCTTAAGATACCTACCGACTTACTAGAGATACTTACTTTAGAGGGCGTATACGTATATACCTAAGATTGTAAGCTAGTATAGCGATTTGTCGATATCGTTAAGCGTTATCCCTATTTATAGAAAGATAAGGGCTAGATTGTCTAAGACAAAGAAGATATAATACGAGTGCCTCTTATAGAAGGCTAGTAGTATTAGAAGATCTATATTCGCTAATACCCTCTAAATGTATACGATTATAAAGTTCTTAACGCTACCTTCGACGAACTATATCGGTAAAAGCGCTTCGAATAAGCTATAAAGGCTACTCCTTTTATATACCCGATATTTGTCGTTTAGTATACCTCTTATAGTAAGATCAAAGGCTATATAGTCATCGATTTATACGTTCTTAATAAGGTTATAGTATTCGACAACTACTCTCTGCTACTCCAATTGGACATTATCGTATATCTATAAAGTAAGAAGTTCATTACTACGATCGATGCTACGTCCTTCTTCTACTAATTTAATGTCTATTCTCTATATCGTAATCGCTTTACTTTGATTAGCCCTCGTAGATTAGAATAGTTAAAAATATATCTTATAGGCTACTATAATATTCCTATATATATTTAACGCTTTATAGATCAGTTGCTTCGCCTTTATACCTCTTTCGCCTAAGTATTTATCAACGACATTATTATCTTTAGCGATATAGCTAAAGAATATACTAAGCACTTAGAGACTATCTTCAGTCTATTTAAGAAGAAGAATATCTCTATTGCGCTAGCCAAATCTTATATTATATACTCTAGTATAGAGCTTCTCAGTTTCTACGTCGATAGATTCGAATTGACTAACACTAAGTATTATATAGCCGTTTTTTAGAATTTTGCCTTTCTAAATAATCTAAAGGCTCTAGAGCAGTATATCGGTGTATTAGGATTTCTACGCTATCTGATCCTATATTATATATAGCTTATCGAACCTCTCTAGAACTATAAGACTATACTACTTACGAAAGGCCAAGCTACTGGCTAAGTACAATATAGTAACCCTAGCAAGTGTGCCGCCTATTGCGCTAAGACTTCCTTTGAACCTACGCTAACTAAGAAAGCCTCCTTCGAAGCTGTTTAGGACGCTATCTATAAGCTAGACCTAACTATTTTGGTCTACTTTGATCTTAACAAGACCCTCTTTCTATAGATCGACGGATACCTAGAGTATAGCTTTGGCGTTATAGCGTTCTACCTCGCTAATAACTATAAATAGAAGCCTAGAACTATTATCCTATCGACTTAAGTTCAGCCTATTATATTCCTAAGCCAATGCCTTACTAAAGAGGAACTCCGATATAGACCTTCTAAATAGGAAGTCGCCTACCTTGTTTAAGCAGTTAAGAAGCTATATACTATAATCTATTCGTTGTATAAGCCTATCGTTGTCCTTATAGATTACACCTCTATAAAAGGTATTATCAACTAAACTATTTTAGATATATCGTCTACTAAGCGAGCTAATCGTAGGCTTATCAACGCCTTTATTTATCTCTTACAATACAACTTAGAGATTTATCACCTTCTAGGCTACCTAAATCTTATACCTAATACACTTAGCCGTCTAAAGGCTCTATAGGACGACCCAAGCTATAAAAACAGTTCTATCGACGATAGCGTAGTCTTTAACAACATTTAGTTCACCTTCGTAAAAGCGAAATTAGATAACGACCTCCAAGCTTATTTCACGGCTATATACTCTTGTAACGCTAAGTACGCCGCTATTATCAAAGATCTCAATATCGAATTGGCCACTAAGGGTAGTAATAAGGTTTTCTCTTAGCCTAGCCTCCCGTTTATCCTTATAGATAGCCTTCTCTATAACATTCGACCTAATAGATTACGCTCGCTCTATATACCTTATAAAATAATTTAAACTATCTTAGAAGCTACCTACAATAAGAAGTACTACTTTAGTACTAAGCAGATATTATACAACTTACAAGGTATATCGATAGCCTATAAAACCTATAACGTTAAGAAATACGTTAAATTATACCTAAAGTGCTAAGTCAATACAATGGATCGTCGCCCTAATTTAGACAACTATCAACCGATTCGACTATCTAATACCTTGCTAATATATATTATCGCCATTGATTTTATTCTAGGCCTTCTAAAGGTCCTAGCTACCGATTCGCCTTAGTAGCTCCCGAACTATAAGCATTTCAACAGCTTGCTTATAGTATCTTACAAGTTATCGAAACATACCCTCCTTATTCTAGGCAATTCTAGCTATTTGGCTTAGGAATAGGGGTATATACTAATTCGTCAACTACTTCTTAGTGACTAGGGTATACCTACTACAATTATCTCCGACTACAATTATAAGTTTATTTCCAACCTCTAGCAAGGTGTTTAGAAGGCTTTAAGTACTAAGTTGCTAATAACGATATCCTATTACCTATAGGTGGATAGCCTTTCGGAGTATAAGAACTAGACTATAGAAATCGTAATCTACTTCTATATATTCGAGTGCCCTAAAGGCAATTGGCTAAATATCATTGTATCTCTACAATAGTACCTCAACAACGCTTATATTGAAGCCGTTAAATCCTCGCTTTATAAGCAGCTTTTTAGCTTTAAGCTTCCTAGACCATTGGAAGCTCTTACCAACTAGGCTACTACTGAGCTAGCTACTATCCTAGCTTTGCAAGATGCTCTACGTTAGGATACTCAATTAAGTATAGACTTCGCAATAGTGTACACCAAGTACCGTTACGATAGTAAACACTATAACATTGAGTTCAATATAGATGACAAGGTTTATTTATATCTATACTATAGTTACTATCTCCTAGGCAACCTATCTTAGAAATACTTATAGTAGTGCACTAGACCTTTTCTAATCAAGCGCTATATCGGCTGTCTAGTATATGAATTAGATCTCCTAGCTAATATAGGTATCTACCTAGTTATCTCTATCGCTTACCTTCGCCTAGCTCCTTAGGAAGACAATCCTTTTAGCTATAATACGCTGTCTCCTAGCCCAATCGTCGACTCTTAATTGGACTGCTCCTCTAATGACAATAAATCGGGCGATAAATATAAGGTTGATATAATCCTTAACTATAAGGTTATATACAAAGGCCTTAAATACCTAATCAAATGGACTAGCTATAGCTGAGAAGAGAGCGTCTAGAAGACTATATACGAGCTACGCTATATATAGCGCCTAATCGACGAATACTAGGCTTGTAAAGGCGATTATCTAGATTGCCTAGTCTTTCGCAATAAGCCTCCTACACCTGATTAGGCACCTCGACCGGCCTATAAGCGTGGCTAGCCTCGTAAGAACCCTATTCCTACGGATAACAACCAGATATAGAAGAAGTTAGTTGACTACTATCTAGATTAATCCGATACTACGTTTCTAGCCCTACGTCGCAACGCTCGATTAAAGGGTATTTAATGATATAGAGGATCTAGATAAGCAAGGTAATGAGGGCATTGCCGTTTTTTCTTATAGGTCTAGACTTGATATAGGGCAGGAGGAACAGGGGGGTTATATGACCTATATGTCTATATACGTAGATTAGATAAGGGTGCCCTACGCCCCACATTGCAGAGTTTGCAACGCTAGGCCCGATCGGGTAGGCGGGGTACATACACGTGTTCTACCCTATAGACACGTATTTCTTAGCGCACCACCGCCTAGATCTTCGATCTACCATTATTATCAATCGATATCTTGTTATTCTACGCATCTATAGCACTTCTCTGTATCAACCGCTCAGTTAGATAGAAGTAATTGTAGGTATAGTACTTCCTTAATATGCTCGAGAACCTTATAGGGGTACTAGGAGCTATAGGCGCATTTAGCTTATATTTGGAGTAGGATTAGCCGATTCTAGCTCTCTCCTTACAACTGGTTTAGCGCTTAGGGCGATCCTTCTAATCTTCTAATTGCTTAGGGTCCTTATTTTCTTTCTCTCTAGGGCCGTATATTAGAAAAGATCCTTTTCCTATATAGCTAGGCGCCTTCTTAAGGAATAGGTATATACCTTTATAGACCTTTATAGCTATATTTTAAAAGGTTAGCTTCTTAAAGATCTCTATTTTGCTTATAGTATAGAGGGAAACAAAGCTTAGGAATAGCTTCTCTAGTATAGCTATTAATTCGTTGAACTATAGGCTAGGATCCTTTGCCTTATTTATTTTCTAAAGGGAGGCCTTATTTATTAGGTTCTCCTATTTGACGAGCTACCTCTCGAAGTTAGCTTCCTTAATATATATATTCCTAGGGTACTTAAATATATTAAGGTAGATACGAATATATATTTAAAGCTCTATTATCGTTTCAATAGTTAGCTAAGCGGTCTTCTTAAGGTTATTATACTACGTTCGAAGGTCGGTATATTCTATAAAGTAGATAGACTAGTAGTTGGTTACTACTATAGTGGTTATAAAGGTTAATATCTAAGTAAGGTAGTTAGTCTAGCATTTATAGTCTTTATACTTACGATCTAGGTCCTTTTTAACCTCTATAATAACGATAGTGATATTGTTATTAAACTACTTCTCCCTTTCGTTATAGAGCTTCCTTTAGCGGCCGTTGAGTACCTCGATATTAAGCTGCTCTTATAGACCCTTGTTCTCAGAGAGGGTCTAGGAATCTATATCGTTATCCTAGGCTATAGAAGTAGTGCTAGGCCATTGCTCGCCTATAGTAGGCGCTCTTAGATTGGCTAGGGCTCCTATAGCCGTAACTAGCGTAGAAGCCTATAGTTCGACGATATATTCCTAGAGCTTACGCTAGATACGTTTATAGGCGAGATCGTAGATATTAGCCGGTATAGGCTTCTAGAGGAGCTCCGCCTTGCCCTCGAAATAGTTAAGTAGGTCGAAATGCTTGGCCTTATTGACGAACTTACGATTCTAAGCTACCTAGTCATCTAGGCTAGCTAGGATAATATCGATCTTTATATCAGCTTTCGAAGATATAGTAGTTGCTACTAAACGCTATATATAGGGCCGTATATTTAGAGATAGGGCTAGGTTTTTAAGCTAATAAGACTCTTAATTGTTAGAACCGCTACGTAGGCTTAGGAAGATGTAGCTATCACGATATATACGATATATACAACTGGGATCAATCGTGGTATTGAAGATGTTGTATTGTAGGAGAGGAGGCTCCTAAGGAGCCCAGTCTTAGGCGGCATTTGGGCAGTCAAGCTGGTGGATCCTAATCTCGGTGGGCCGGCCCGCTACCCCGGCCGGGCTTGTTCTGACAGTAGTCACACAAGTGGAGAAGTGGTGTTTGGAGGATTACAGGGACAACTTCCGATTGCTCAGAAACTTGCGGCCGCCCTTGCACATACAATGTCAGCTTCTTTGCCCTTCTAGGAAACGGCAAGTCTTCCACGAAAGGCTGCACATCGCTCCCCTACCTTGCCTGAGAAACGGAGCAACAGCATCTCAAATTTCAGGCACCTCTGCTCTCAATAATCATATCCACGGAAGCGCAAGGCAGTCTCGGTGATGGACTATCGGTCCGTAATTAATACGTATTGGACGCGGTGCTTTGTTCCAGGCCAAACGTCACAACATCAAACACGTGGGATAACCTCTGTCGCAGTGGTCCCAGCGCCGATTAGGCTGAGAACCAAGGCTGACATTTAAGAATCGAACATGTGATCCATAATCAGACTGAACCTACCAGTGGGAGCCAGCTCGGCTTCGACGGTCCACGAGGTGCGAAGACTCACAGATCAGACCTCAACAGAGGACCAAATCATTGGGTTTGGAGCCTTGGACCCGCAATATTATGAGCGCATGATTCCGTGCCGGAACATCCAGTGAGTGCTGAGATAAGTGAATCACTTGTCAAAGGCCAGATGAAGTCAAGCGATCTTCTTCCAGTGACCCGGGCACCCGTCTCGGTCGCTCAGGTGGGAGGATAAGGGGCTGCTTCGGAACGAGATTTTTGCACGATGTATTTCCACTTCATGTGGATGTCATAAACCAAGAGATGAGAGTATGGCGTAATTACATCACCAGCTTATATCATCATTACAGGAGGAGGCTGAGGATGCTCCTGAGGTCCACAGAGCGCAAAGAAAGGCTTTTTTTGTCTCCCAGTCGCTGAAACCACGCGAGTTTAGATTGGTCTATCGCATTCTAGATGAGCCAGGACTAATCTTTCCAGGCCGACAGCAATCGTCTTGTTGGATTTCCTGGTGAGGCTTCTCGTGTCGCAATTTCCGTTGCCCTGCCCACGTCCCCATGTCGTTGTTGTGATGGTTTTCCAAACTATCCCGAGACTCCACAACCAGCGAAGGTCGCAAACGGACGAGAAGCCAAGAGACTTCCTGTGCCCCGCCGCGCGCTATCCGCAAGGTTTTGCTTTGAGGTCGTTCTCGAGTAGGCACGTATGTGACGAGCAAAACCCAAATTTATACCCTTCTGCGTCCCAACATCCCCAATAAGGTGTAGCCGCTCAGGCGCGGGTCGGCGCGGCTAGGGCGGTGCGGGTGGCAGTCGCAGGGGCCGGGGTCTGCTGCAGAGTGGCGAGGGTGAAGCCGGAGAGGACGGTTAGGCCGCTGAGGGCCGAGAGGGCGGCGGTCTGGCGCTTGACGACGGGGGTGGTGCTGGTGGTCGCACCAGCAGTGACGACCGTGACACCGGAGGGGAGGGTGACGCCGGACGGGAGAGTGACACCCGACGGCAGGGAGATGGTGACGGCCGCAGCCGTGGCGAGAAAGTCGAGGAAGGCAGCGAGCTTCATTTTCAATTTGTTTGTGTGGCGTTTACTGAAACGCGCAAAAGAGACGTCCAGAGAACAGACGTGACAGAAATCCCAGGAAGAGAGAGAATGGAGAAAAGAAAAGGAAGATTCCAAGGCGCCCGCCCCCTTGGAGTCGGGCTTTATATGGGAAGAGAGCGTCGCCAGAGTTTCGTCAAATGCTAAGAAAGCCGTAATAGATGGGCTGAGTGGACCTGGTGTGACGCAGGCCCGGGTCAAATCGTCAGGGTTTCTGACAACCTGTGAGGTGTGGAAGCAGAATTTTCGTGAGACGAAGTGGGCTGAGTAGACGGAGTGTGACAGCGGGGTTGCGGACGGTAGGCATATGGGGAGTCGCCACAAGGCTGTGGGAGGAACACATGACGCGCTGTCAGGGCAGACATTGGACCGCTGAGATCATGGTTTCTCCGTTAATGTCCTGTTCGCAAGAATAGCGAACTCATTCCTCTCTTTCCCGAGTGCCAAACGGCAGGAGAAATCATCCCCATAAACCCCGTTCGCTCCCCATTAGCGTAACGCAGCGTCTAGTAAAGAGATATTCCAGCCGTTTACACAGTCATCTTATTTCCGGAATCATATTTCGCTGGCCGTTCGTTGATGGAATCGCTGCGACGAAGGTCAAGGTCAATACGTAGGGGAGTTCTGCCACGATCATCAAGGGCTCCACGGCTCCACACGGGCTTGACATGGAAGTCCTGGGCCGGACAATGAGCCAGCCGTTCTGTTTCAGCACGTGGGTTGGACTGGCGGCCTTGCATGGTGACGATCTCGTTGATCACTTGCGAGTCCGTCAGCGCCTAGCCGGTCTCGGGATCCTGGGCGTTCATCAAGGTCCTCCAGAACAGGTGGCGACGGCCAGATGGGTGTTCGTGACGGTTCTGGATCAGCTCGGCAGCGAATGCCTGCATCGTCTTCGTCGTCTTCTTGATCATGCCGCCGTACACCAGCCAAGCTGCATGTGCCGCTGCCATGACCTTATCAACGGGACAGCAAGATTCAGGGAATTCAAGAGGGAGCTGTCTGAACCAGGCCATAATGCCGGCCCGACCCGGCGCCCCCGGCCGGCCCACCGAGATGAGGATCCACCAAACTCAAACCGGGCGCCCAACTGCCGCCCAACCTTCGCCCTCTCCTCTGCGGTGTTCTACAATACAACATCTTCATCACCACAATTGATCGCATCTTCTGTGGCGTGCCCGAATCGTGATACCTTCATCCTGTTGAGTCTGCGCAATGGTTCAACAGGAGCCTCCCGCGCACGATCAACAAACGAGCTTTTGCCCATCACACCCAACGACTAGGAGAAATCGGCCGGGTCTTAGTTTCCGTCGGCTTGCTCAAGCCGGCGTACTTATCCAGAACACCGCGTAAAGGTGCCCGACCATCGTCCTGGGCTCACCACCACTGGATGGCAGCACCTCCACCATGCTCACTCGAGACGGAAGGCTTCATCGGCAAATAGATGCAATGCTTGTGTGCTGAGGCAATGTGATGTCGAAAAAAAAAAAAAAAAAACCTACCGCTCAGTAGTAAGGCCGCGAGGCCTTGGTGATGGCCGCGAAAGCGGCTTCACACGCACACTGGCGCGCGAGGGCGCGCCGCCAGGCCAGGTCGGAGGCCTCCTACTCCGCCTGGGAGCCGGCCGCGGCGGCGCGCAGGGAGGCGAGCGCGGCGTCGGCGGCAGCCGCGCTCGCAGCGGCGAGGGTGTCACGGGCCTTGATTACGTCGGGGCGGAGCGAATGGCGGAGCCTGTGGACGCAGATGGTTAGCGAGATGGTATCCATCTCCCGAGAATGCCAGTCCAATCCCAACCAAGAAGTTTGCGTCGCTCGAAACTTCAAATAAAAAATGTCTATGGATGGTGCGGTCAAATGAGAAGACATACGTTGGCTCCTGTTGCTGCTGTTGCTGTTGCCGTTGCCGTTGCCGTCGCCGTCGCCGTTGTTGTCGCTGCTGCTGGTGTTGCTGCTGTTCCATGCTGCCGTCGTTGTTACTGCTGCTGCTGCTGCTGCTGCTGTTGTTGTTGTTGCTGCTGCTGCTGTTGGTGATGCTGCTGCTGCTACTGTTGTGAGGAGGGAGGAGGAAGAAAATGAGGGACAAGCGCCGAAGTCTGATATTGATTCTTTGTTAGACGGCAAGGAAGGCACGGCAAGGAAGGTCCTGATGATAATCACTCCAGGGGGGAGGAACGACCGGGGAAGCCTTCGGGAAGGGAGGGGGAGGGGCGGTTAGCAACTGCACCCTTCTGGAGCACTGTGGGCGATTCTGAGGAAGGAGATATGGCACTTCTTGCATCATAGCAGGGCAGCTAGTCAAAGCTCGAAGCACCCCCCAGCCATGTCGTTATTCTCTGCTCCTCAGTTTCTATTGCTTATTTTTCATGAATATCGCGTTGGATCTCTTGAACCTTCTGGGCCCGAACATTATCACAATGCTTCCTTCCAACCTTTTCCGTTGCTTCGGGCCGTTGATTTATGTGCCGCCCCTTCCCCTAATCATGGCCTCCGTCGCGAATCATCTGCTCCATTTGAATCTGCCGCAATGATATGGGCCGAATCACCGAACTTGAAAGATCCAGGTAGCGAATTGCATCGCCATGTGACTTGATCTCAGCGGCATCACTTTCGCTCAGCACCTCCTCGACGGTGGTCACTCCGTTGCTGTTCTGTTGCCTTGCCACTGCTTCCCAAGCGTCCGTCACCGGAGGCCGCAAGCGTGAGAGCTGGGCACGCGTCCATGTTCCCTTCCATGTTATCACAGCGGACCGCCGTGTTCCGGGCAGGGGATGAGGCCGCCGGTGCTGGTATCGAAACAGCATGGCAAACTCTTTTTGTCCGTTCCATATCTCCATGTTCTCCAGCTTGAGCATCCTCAGGGCCGTCGCGGCTGCTTCCCGAAGCATCTCCTCGATCCGCGTCAAACTTGCCCCTGGCACGAGTAGCTGCGTAGTCAGAGCGACGGAAGTCAGGTTCGCCCATGCCCACGATGTATGTTTGTTAGCGCAGTCGAAAAAATGGCTGGCCTCCACGATGAATGAAGCTGACAGCTGTTCGAGTCTGAGGCTAGCGGAGCAGACCGCGTGGCTAACATCAGGGCTCGCGATCCGAGAAGGGCTGCAAAATTCAAATCGAGCGGGGCGAATCAGAGGGATCCAATGCGGAGGAGCCCAATCAGGAGGAACCCAGCTCTCTTCGTTGACGGCCGCCGCGTAGTCTGGTGAGAAGTTCTCAAAGATGACTAGTCTCTCAAGCGGCTGTTGGCTGGAAGCGAGTGACCGGAAAAGCTCTGGAAACAATCGATCCGTAAGAATGTCTTGCGTAGCATCCCATTCCCTCCAGGGCTCGTAGTGGATTTCCTGCAGCCTGGGGAAGCGTGAGAACAGCTGCGCCAGTGCCTGGGGATTCCATCGCCGACGGGTCTGTTGACGTAGAAGCACGCTTGTTACGGCCGGGACCAGCGGCAGTTGGCGCCACCACTCCATCTCCTGTTCTTCATCCTTGAATGGTCCACCAATCATGATTTCGGCAAACACCTTCTGGAACACCTTCCAAGGCGGAAGTGAGACTTGACGGCCAGCCCTCCAGCCATGCCTGAGATCATCATGCTCAGATCGAATGAGCACAGACTGCTGCTCCGCTGACGGAAGTGCGCATTCTTCCGGAGGCAAATCGGGCTCAAACGTGAGATATTTGAACCAGTGCTCCGAGTCGCTCGGGGAGTGGATGCTGATATCAAGCTGCAGCATTTCCCCGCTCGGTCGCGGCTCCCACGTGCCGAGAGTCGAGAACAAGGCCTCGAATCCGTTCACGATCCGGACATTGTCCTCGTCGCTGAACCCCCAGGTCTCTGGATCACGGGACTGAGGCTCGCATTCGGAACAGTCGTACGCATCTAGCTCGATGCAGAACCATATGTAACGTACGAGAGCTCGGTTACGGAACACCATCGAACCGAACTCGGCAAGGCGTGACCCCGGTGTAAGCTTGATCCGGGAAAAGTTGTGCCGCTCGATGACGGTCTGCCATTCCCGCGACACCGTGGCGAAGCTGGCCAGACTAGGCCCAGTTTGCAGCAAGGCTTCCAGGATGCTAAGCCGGATCTCTGTGGGAAAGCGTTGCCAAGAGATGCTGCCGGGGGTTGATGACGCGGTTGCTGGAATAATCCATCGTCGCTCGCCGAGTCTCTTGGGCGGCCGGGACAGCTCGTCGATGCCATCGCTCAGGTATGGGGAAGAGTTACGGGTTCGCTTTTGACCGGTATTCGGCGCCTCCCGCTGCGTGTCTGATTTGCTCAAACCTCCGTTCTCGGAAACATTCGGACCGTCGACGTTCTTCATGTAAGCTGCCTCATCGTCACCGAGGCGAGGGCTACTTCCATGCCCGCCCTGGGACAAGCGCAGGGGTCCGATGAGCTCGGTGGAGTTGGGAGGCTGCTCTGGCGTGTCCAGCATCTCGGGCGCGTTGTGCTGCATGTCTGCCCCCACTGCGAGGTACCCGAAGATAAAGGATGGAGTTGATAGCGGTGTGGGTGGTGCTAAGAAGGAAGAGAGAGACTCTGAGGATGCGGGGGGGTTATTTACTATGTCTGCAAAATAAGCTTCCGTGGCGCACACACCTCCTAGCTCAAAACCTAGAAGGTGACATGTGACGTATAAGATGAGTGTCAGAGCGCTACAATGCAACTGTAGCCGTTGGGTTTGGCTCTATTTTTGACAGAGTCGTAGCTCGAAGAGGTGTGTGTGGAGACATTCAGGTGTGGTGCAATGATGCGTTCCCTTGGGGCAAAGAGTGAGGTAAGGTAGTTTGACGTTACTTGTGCCTGCTTAGCGATAGGTACGTCGGTACCGAGCGTAAACTCAGTCGAAAATACAACAGTGGTAAACCTCGGGCAATGGGATTTTGAGTTTTGGCCGAGTTTACGCTCGGCGCGAGTTATTTCTCTTTCCCTTGCATTTCAATCCCGGCAATGTATCTAACTCAATTCAATCAAATTCAACGCAACTCAACGCAATTCACCCCAGTTAGCAATCAAGTATTGCCCAGGATTTGAGTTGGTTGGGTTGTCTATTTGCCAGGACCGTTCCCTCGCCAAGATGCCTCCAGCCATACATCTAGCCACCACAGCTACTAGCAACCGCCCTGCCTTTCCCACTTTCTAGGCTTGGTATATAAACGGAGCTGGTGATAAAGACGTATTATATCACAACGGCATTAGCCTAAGCCACCCAACTACCCTAGCAAGTATGCTATAGCTCCAGCTATATACCTCTGAAGGTAAGTATGTAGGAAGTATACTTCCTAGGATTATATCAGGAGTTGCTTAGTTAGAAACAACGAAACTGGCCATTCTCGACTTAACTGCGATTTTAAGCAATTTAGCCATTGCGAGTGCCTTCTAGGGCTAGAAAGCCAGGCAGGGTATAGAAGAAGGATGTATAGTATAGACGAAGGAGGCGGGGCACAGAAAAAGGAGGAAAAAAGGAGGGGCCGGCTGCCAGGGTTAGGGATATATATGGCGATTTGCAATTATTTGCGTTGATTCAATCAATCAATCATAAACAACTTCACTATCACCGCGATCTAGGCAACTCAAACCAAATGGTGCCAGATATTTGAGTTGATTGAGTTGTTCGGAGTCTTGCCCGGCATCCTCGATGTAAGACGATGGCAACGGCCGGAAACGCACACCCCGTGCCGAGACGCTGAGGTGTGTCACCGCAGGCAGACTGTCATCCGCGCGATTGCGACAACCATCCGAGGTAACACAGTCAAGAAGCTACCATCGCAAAATCATGGGTGCCAGGGCAGCGAACAAGGGGCTCGCAGAGCATCGCTCGCTGTTAGAACGCGGCATCATAAGCGCGTCCATTTGTAGCGTGTTCAGCATACCAACCACTCATCACAAGGCTGTCATACCATGAGATGCAATGTCTCATTACCCAGTACGGGCATCCGGGAAAACATGCCTGAGATTGGACATGTGCTTACACCAACCAGCAGGCAGTGCATTGCTCATCGAGCATCCAAGCTGCCGTGTCTTTGACAAATATACAAGAGAGAGGTCAATTGCCGTCTAGAGGAACCATGTGGAACTTTGACTATGAAACTGCACATACGTGAACACGGGCGTTGGCTGGCTGACCAGAACCATCAACACCACAGGGATAACGATTGGGGAGGGCAGCAGTGTTCCGACGTTGATATCCTAATTTAACCCCTCAGCGCCCGACATCAAAGGCACCGGTTCATCTGCCATGACAAGGTAATATATGTGTCAGAATATAACGGCCCTGAGCTAAAGTCCCAATAACGAGGAATGGGGCAACCAAAGTTTTTAGCTCAGTGGCTCAACAACATGAATATGTGTACGCAAGAAGAAGTGTACACGCCGAATTACATCCGTCTAGGGACGTTGATACAAACAGAAAATAGGTCATCGACAAACGTCTCCACGGCATCATCACCCTCCTTGTTCACCACCACCTTGGACACGCCCGGGCACATGGCCGTCGAGACCTCCCTCAGCTCGATGGCCCGCTCGTAGCGCGGCGGCGGGTTCTGGCCGCCGCCGCCGGCTCCGCCCTGCGCGCCTGCCCGCTCACCCTGACTCTGATGGCGCGCCAACACGTGTGCGCCGTCGCCGCTGCCGAACGAGTCCTGTCGGTGGTGCGCCGCCGCGGGCATCTCGGGCATGTCATCGTGCACCGGTTCCGCGGCGGCCGCGTCTTCCACGTCGACGGTGATTTCTTGCGAGACCATGATACCGCCGAACGACATTTTGGTGGGGTGCTGCTGTTGCTGCGGCTGCGGCTGCTGCTGTTGTCTCCGCGCGGCCGCCGGGGCGGAGTCTGTGGACGATACCTCGCTCGGAGCCTGCGGTTCGCGGTCCGCAGCAGCAGCAGCAGCAGCGTGGTCCGGCGGCTCGCCGCCGTACAGCGGCAGGGAGGAGACGCTGCCGCCGCCGCTGGGCGTCAGCGCCATGTGCTCGCGACTGAGCGACACCAGCCTGACGGCGTCGCCGCGCCGCGGGCGCAGCTGGCTCGGCGGGTGGGCGGCGAGTGCCGAGAGCCGGCCGGACCGCGGGAAGCGCAGGACGCGCGGCATCGTGACCAACTCTCGCAGCCGGCTGCTCGGCGGGAGTGCGCTGCCTGGAGGCGACGCCGAGTCGAGCACCGGCGCGATACTGCGGTGTACTGACCGTGCGAAGGCGGCGTTGTGGGGGGAGTTCTGGTAGACCAGTTGCTGGGTCTTGAAGAAGGGCAGGGGGATGAACTCGTAGGTCGGGGAGTCGACGCGGATGTGGATGGGGATCATGATGGTGAAGGCGATGAGCGAACACGTCGACGGCCGCGTCTCGTGGGCCGGCGGCGAGCAGGGAACCTGCGACACCTTGGTCGCGAGCTTGGCGCTATCGAAGACGGGGTGCTGGACGGAAGTCCGAAGATTCCGCAGCGCATCGAGGAGCAGCCCGGCGAAGTGAGCATCCCGGGGCGGGAGCTCGTTCGCATGCTCGAGTCGCCGGAGCAGGGCGCCGATGGACATGCCGTCCAGCCTGCGCAGGAACTCGGTGTGGCCGGGTTCCAGCCGGTCCAGGGGCAGTTGGACGCTTGGCAGCATGTTCCGGGCCAGCCGCCGAACCAGGACGTCAAAGCCCGACTGGTGGACCTGCGTGCGGACGGCGAACAGGCCGACGTGGATACCGGGTTTCAACATGGCTCCGCAGGCGTACCGCTCCATGTCCCTCAGCTTCTCCTCCACTTTCGCGGTCCGGATCTGCATCTTGGAGCGGATGATATGGGCGACCTGTCGGGGCTCGGCGAAGCAGTAGCCGGCGGCGGCCAGGTGGTCGACGTGGCCGCTGTCAACCCTTCGGACCAGAAACATGAGATGGCCGTGGCCTCCGCGGATGTTGGCCGCCACCCCTTTCTCCACCATATCGCTGAGGTCATGCTTGATTCTCTGCAGGGAACCGCGGGAGCGCGTAGGCGTTGACGTCTGGCTGATGGAGTCCGCCACGGAGTGCCCGCCTGTCGCGAGGATCTCATCCCAGAGGACGCCGACGTCGACAAGTGTTTCGTGCATCTGATTGGCGAGAGCGGAGGCGGCAACACAGAAGAGTTCGCAGAATATGGTGTCGTAGTCGTCAATGACGTGGCCCTCGCTGTCGACGAGGTCTATGCCTGTCCTCATGCTGCGCCCGTGGTGAGGCAGCCGGGCTAGATGGAGTTTCATCTTGTCGAGCAGGCCGGATAGGGTGGCCCAGTTACGAGAAGCCCGAAAAAGCCAGTGAAACAACGGATGGGCCGTGGAAAAGGTTTCGTTGTGTGTCTGGGAAAGTGAGACCCCCACGTCAGCGCGCCTGTCGAGCCGACGTCCACCAGGGAACTGTGCTGCTTACCTTGTGCAGGAACTTGCTGGTGACCACTTCGCTGGGCAGGAAGCCATCAGGGGTGACCAAGACCCTCCCGCGCTCGTCGAAGACTGCTGCCGCCAAGGCGATCCTGTGCGCCCTGTTGGCATAGCCTTTGTGCACGCGAGCCTGGTAGATGGCGAGCCCAGCCATGATCAAGCATGCCGCGAACGACTGATGACCGGAAGGTTGGAAAGTCAGCACTGGACACGGTAGGAGCGAGGAAGAAGACGAGAGTGCCCACCAGGCAGGCGGTCACGATAACCGTCGTGTTGCGGGAGCTGGTGTCGGCGTTCAAGTTCACGCGCATCAGGGTGAACCTGGTGCCCATGACTGCGCACCAGTGCATGCCCGACACGGCGCCAGCCAGCACGACGGCGCATCCGATGCGCTTCCACCACGAGTTGGTCCAGGCGCTCCGGAACACGAAGAAGAGGGCCAGCGCGACGGTACTGGCGACGACGGCGATGACGACGGAGCCGGCCACGAACGAGGGGACGTAGTCGCATCGATAGTTGCTGATGGAGGTGTTGCCAAGGTAGTGCATGCCGCTGATGGCACCCCCCGAGAGCAGGCCCCACACGCCCACACGCCACCAGCTGATCTTGCTGCGGCTGGTTGTGGTACCGGTCACCACGAAGAAGGCGACCAGCAAGACGATGATGGGGAGGAAGAAGGAGGCGACCGTGAACCCGGCAGAATAGGAGATCTGGAGCTCGGGCTCGCCGTCCAACATGATCGTTGCGCGATTGCCAATGTAGTGCTGTAGGAAAGAGAAGGCGTCGACGCGTTAGCAAGAGTCGGGCTGGAGGCCAGTCAGGGACCGTAAGGGGGTTCGATTGTACCATGCTCCAGATGGCGACACCTCCCATCGTGATGGAGGCGCCGAAGAGAAGGAGGCTTCGGCAAGGTCAGCGTGGCCGTTCGCTTAACCAAGGAGAACACCAGCAGGACGCGGTGCGAGACGATACGCACTTGTTGTAGTAGCCCCGCCGTGAGGTGCGGCGGTTGATCAGCTCAAGCGTGGAGGCGGCACCGACAAGACTGATCACGTAGCTAAGCACCACCAGCGCCGGCTCGAGGTTGAAGGGCAAGATCTGGCCCAAGTGCTGGGCCAAATCCCGCCTGGCGGCCATGTCCATGGAGAGGCCGATTCAATTCCACGGCGGCAGTGCCTCGGGTATATACACCACCGGCTAGGCCAGCAGCGGTCGACCCGGAACGGCCCCGCAGAGGAAGACTGGATGCTGCCAATGCTGCTGTTCCTGCTCCTGCTGTTGCTGCTGCTGTTGCTGCTGCTGTCGATGCTGATGAGTCTGGCGCAAAACAAGGAACCGGAAGAGCTTGCCTGAGGCGAGCTCTCGGGGGGGAAGCGAGAGGACGGCGACGGTCCTGCCATATCAAGCGGGTTAGTGGGTTTATTCCCCATGACATGGCCCGTGTGCCCCAGTCATCGTGGAGGGCGTCGCTTGGTGGCGACCCTGGCCGCCAAGCAGGTGCGCGCACAAGATGGCTGGTTGTAAGGATCATGCTTCTCTCGATCTCAGTTCGCATCGAGGCTCGGCGTCTCTGACGAACATGGTGTTCCCTTGTAGGTTTTTGTTTTTCGGGGTCCATGGGTCGCCGATCCGATGCTCAGGTATCAGATGGCAGCAGTCGAGATCGAGAAGAGGGTCGTTCGCCGCTTTTTTGCCCCCAAGTTCGTGCAATGACGCAGAACAGCGGAAACCCTGCGGATGCCTCGCTTTGCTGGATTTTCGTCGGTATTCGATTACCCGGTCGGTGATTTTGGGCTGACTACACATTGTGTAGTTAGTGTGTAATGAGGAGGAAAATCTGAAAGTCTGAGCCGCCGCGGGGTTGGTTGGTGGCTGGCTGGCTTCTCTTGCTGCTCCTCCTCAGCTGTTAATGAATGGTCCTTCTCGGCGGTTCCAAGTTGGGTAACTACAGCCCGGATCTAGTGTGCGTGTAGCTGGGATCACCTTCCCTCACTTTTCCCTCCCTTACGGATGTTTTTCGCCTTGCCGGGTCCTTGTGAAGATCTCGAACAGGAACTAAAAGTTCCTCTTTGGAAAGCACCCCGCTTTCGCTTTAGCCTGGCCTCGGCATCGACATCATTTCTTGCCAAACAAAGCACCAGGAAGCTCCACCTTTTACATGGAAGACGGACAGCTACCAAACATCTTCCCTGCGTTGCCCACGGTCCCGGTGAGTGCGCCAGGATGATGCGCCAAGGACGCTACTGAGGACGCAATCCACACCCTATTACGCATTACGAAGGGGTACTATTCCGTGATCACGGCTGGAGCAGCCCATTGCTCGGCCCGGTCGGCGAGCTGTAATGACCGGCACGTCAGGATACACTACGAAATAACTGCTGTATTTTGTAATCTCACTTCCCACTCCCTCTGCACTCGAACCATCAATTCGACAGCGACCTTCACCATGAGCACAGTTATATGCACACTAACTACTCGGCCTTTCGAGAACACTCTCACAGTAACGTAAAGCTGTGAGGATTAACGACGCGCTACTGGTCTGGAAAAACGCGGAGCGCAAGAAACGTTCCCTGAGGGTTTGCCTCGAGCCGCGCACGTGCAGTGTCATCACTACACAGTACAGACATGCAGCTTCATAACTACAGACATGCTGCCTCATATATATAATACTTTCCTTCTCAATCGAGTCACGGATGACTTTGAAGCGCTGATGCCGCTGCTGCCAGTATGCAACTTGGGAACACGCTCGAAACAACAGTACCTATTTCAACACGCCTTTGCGCTGATCCACCAAGAAAGTCAGAACTGCAGATCAAGCGCATTCTTTCTTCCATTCGGCGGGGTAAGTAGGCTGGAAAAAGGAGAAAAGAAGAAGAAGAAGAAGAAGAAAAGGAGGAGGAGGAGAAGGAGGAGGAGCGAATAAAAGGGAAGAGCAGCGAGACAGAGACCCACGACATGCGACCTCTTAGTCCTCGAGCTGCGGAAACAGGCCCGCAGGGCCGTCTCCGTCCGTCAGCGAGCCCGCGTTGGAGGATGTCTCCACTCCTCGACCATTCTCCTCCTCAACCTTGCGGATCATGTCTTCGAGAATGTCAGATATGAGGCGGATATTCTCGGCATCGCGGGGCACGATGTGGCCCAAGCCGTGGTCGAAGAGCTCCGATTTGGACGGGTCGCAGACGTTGAACAAGGCCACCGCGCTGGTCAAGAAGGCGTCGTCGCAACCCCAGATGTGTAAAGTCGGGATGTCGATGGCAGTTCCCACCTCGTCGGCCAGCAGGCAGATGACACTACCGTCGTCTAGCTGCTTGAACGGGGGAGATCCGGAGATGAAGACGGCGAACTGCGAGGTTCGTTGAGTACAACGTCAGCGAACCGGCCCTTCACTTCTAACCTTGCAGGCGTGCTCTGGTTTTCTTTACCTTGATGCGCCGCGGCCTCCCGGTCCTCTCAGCCCGCATCGCCTCCTCCACCACCAAGCTGGCCCCGATCAGGGCGCCTTCTGAGTAGCCGAGGATGGCGTCGACATCCGGGTTCTCGTCGATCGTGTTGAACACGTCGTCGACCGCCTCGGTCAGGACCTCCTTTTGCCACGACTCATCCGTACTCAGGTTCTGGAACATGCGCATCGCGTCCTCGGCGTCGAGACCGCGGGGCATCTGGATGATGCGTCGCAGGTGGTCGAAGACGTCGCCGTGGCGCGTGTCGATGAAGCGGTAGCACGGGCGGGCACCGAAGTAATTCTCCCAGCCCTTGGGCGGTTCGACCTCGTGCCTCCCCTGGGTGTAAACGAAGGATGCGAGCCCCCGCCGTTCGATTTCCTGGGCCAGCGGGCCCAGCTGCACCCGGAAGTTCTTGGACGCCGTGGAGTCAGCCAGCCAGTCACGCGGAAAACACGAGCCAGTAGTGACACGGCACTGTTCCAGAAAGTAGACCTGCCTTGGCACTTCCGAACGCACCGGGAAGACACAGAAATTGCATGGTGCTATTAGTATCCCAGTGCTAATTTCTACCTGTTTTCCCTATCCGGCAAAGCGCCCGCCGCCTGTGTGCCAACAATTATTATATAAGGGGGAGGACCGTCGCCAGAGCTTTTATTCACACTTCACATGCTTCGGCAGGCATACATAGCCACGAGGGGCATGACGACCTTTTGTGCTGGACGGGGGTAGAGCGGTCGGCACCTAGGCGTTGACGAGGATCAACGTCATGATGCTTTCGGGTCAGGCACGATCACAATCTCTGCGGTATTGTTCTTCACAAGCCCGCCTCCCCGTAATGGGCTAGTCATCAGCTACGTCGGCGGCTAGTTAGCGTTGGCGAACCGCCGTTCGGAGTGGAGGTTAAATACATGCCAGGCGTCCGAACCCGAGTGAGTTTCACGGACGAGCTTTAGGGTGTTTCACATCCCGGGTCAAGACGCGAATGCCATGTCAGTATAACACATGATGGCGCAGGGGGCGAGTGCTGGCGCATGTGGGCCACGGCGCGATATAAGCACAGCCCAGGCGGTTTTTCCTCTTCCGGCTTCCGTTTTCACCCTACTAGACTTGCTCATGGAAGCAACGGCGTTGCTTCGACGTGTCTGCGGGCACGAACCACATTTGTAAACTCGCTCGTTCCTCCAAAACTGCCCGAAGCAACCCGCCATGGGTTCGCACAAGCGTAGGCTCGCCGCCATCATCGGCATCGGCAGCCGCTTGCCGGGCGACATCTCGACACTCAGTGATTTGTATCAGATGTTGTCACGCAAGCGGACCGGCTGGTCGGAGGTCCCCGCGGATCGTTTCAACGCGGGCGCCTACCACCACCCTAATCCCGACAGGAAAGGTTGCTTCAACTCACAGGGAGGCTACTTCATCAGCGGCGACGTGTCCGAGTTCGACGCCGGCTTCTTCGACATCACCAAGAAGGAAGTCGAGTCCATGGGTGAGTGACCAGACGGAGCATCAAGAGCATCGAGCGTATCCGAGTGTGTGACATCAGTGCAATCAGAGGACTGACCCGGGCCTCCCCGCCCCGAATACAGACCCAGCCATGCGGCTATTGCTGGAGTGCGTCTACGAAGCCCTGGAGAACGGCGGCGTGCCGAAGGAGTCCATCTCCGGGAAGAAGGTGGGCGTCTTCGTCGGAGCCAACTACTCCGAGCACCGGACCAGCAACCTGCGCGACCTCGACCACATCCCCACCTTCGACGCGACGGGCAACCAGGGCGCCTTCCTGGCCGGCCGCGTGTCCTACTACTTCAACTTGCGAGGTCCCGCCGTCGCCGTCGACACGGCCTGCTCGTCGAGCCTGCATGCCCTGCACCTCGCGGTCCAGAGCATCCACGCTGGCGAGTCGGACCTGGCCATCGTGGCCGCCTCGCACCTGCTCACGGACCCCGACATCTGGGTCTCCATGGGTAAGCTCCACCTCTTTTCCGACGCCGGAAAGACATACGCTTTTGACCACCGCGCCAAGTCGGGCTACGCCAGGGGCGAGGGCGCTGCGTGCCTCATCCTCAAGCCCCTCGCGAGCGCCGAGGCGGATAATGACTACATTTACGCCGTAATCACGCACACAGGGCTCAGCCACAACGGCCGTACCGTCGGTATCGCCGCCCCGAGCCCGGAAGAGCAGGAGCGGCTGCTCCGCAAGGTCTTCGCCGAGGCCAGGATCGACCCGCGCGAGATCGGCTTCTTCGAGGCCCACGGGACGGGCACCAAGAAGGGCGATCCCATCGAGGCAAGGGCCATTTACCGAGCCGTCAGCCACCTGTTCGACCCCGAGGACCCGCTCCACATCGGATCGGTCAAGCCGAACGTCGGCCACCTCGAGTGCGCCAGCGGCCTCGTGTCGGTCATCAAGGCCGCCTTGATCCTGTCGTACCGGTTCATCCTGCCCAACGCCGACTTTGAGCGCGCCAACGAGAGCATTCCGCTCAGCCAGTGGAACATGAAGGTGGCGACCGCCCAGCGGCCGTGGCCGCCCAAACGCAAGTACGTGTGCGTCAACAACTTCGGCTTCAGCGGGTCCAACTCGATGGCCGTGCTCAGCGCCGCCCCCAAGCCGAAAGGGTACGAGGTATCCGAGAAGAGCCGCGAGAGCCCCCTGAGGCTCTACGTCCTCTCCGCCGCCGACGAGACGGCCCTGCGGAACACCATCAGCAGGCTCAGCGTCTGGATCGAGCGGCACGCCGAGCTGTATCAGTCGACGCTGCCCAAGAACTTGGCCTACACGCTGTGCCAGCGCCGGTCGCACCTCCCGTGGAGGGTGGCCGTCGTGGCTGACATGTGCGGCGGCGTCGCCGCCGCCCTGAACAGCCGCGACACGACCATGGCACGCGCCCCGAGCGACCCGCCCCGCCTCGCCTTCGTCTACACCGGACAGGGAGCCCAGTGGTGGGCCATGGGCCGCGAGCTGCTGCGCACCCACCCCGTGTTCCTCGATTCCATCCTGCGAGCCGACGAAGCGCTGTGGCCCATCGCCGACTTCTCCATCTACACTGAGCTCACCCGGGACCGTGAGGAGTCCCGGGTCGGACTGGCCCACATCAGCCAGCCCCTCTGCACGGCCGTGCAGCTGGCCTTGACAGACCTGCTCCATTCATTCGGCATCCAGCCGATTGCCGTCACGGGTCATTCCAGCGGCGAGATCGCGGCGGCCTACGCGGCCGGTGCCCTGGGGTTCAAGGCGGCCATCTCTGCAGCCTTCTACAGAGGCAGGATGATCACCGAGCTGAAGGCGCGGCACCCCACTCTCCGGGGTTCCATGATGGCCGTCGGGGCCGGTGCCAGCGACTTGGCGCCGGTGCTCGCAACGGTGACGGACGCCTGCGTCGTCGTGGCTTGTGAGAATTCGCCGTCCTCGTGCACACTCTCCGGCGACGAAGCCGCCCTCGACCGTGTGGCGGTGATCATGCAGCAGAGGGGCATCTTCTACCGCAAGCTCTTCGTCGACGTGGCTTACCACTCCCCGCATATCCAACTGATCGCCGAATCGTATCTCCGCCGCGTCGGCCACATCCACCCCCTCATCGAAAGGGGGGCCGCCCCCGTCCAGTTCTTCTCCTCGCTGTACGGCCGCAGGGTCGCCTTCAAGGAGCTCGGCGCACGGTACTGGGTCGACAATCTCACGCAGGCGGTCCGCTTCTCGACGGCACTCCAGGGCCTCTGCATCGAGCACAAGCCCGACATTCTCATCGAGGTCGGGCCCCACGCCGCGCTCCAGGGCCCCATCAAGCAGATCCTGCAAGCGATGGGCATCGCCGGGAAGACCACGTACCTGCCGACCTTGATCCGCGACCAGGACGCGACACGCACCTGTCTCGAGACGGCCGGCCAGCTGTTCGTGCGCGGACACCCGCTCAACTTTTACGAGGTCAACCACCATCACGAGGAGAACGAATCGCCTCAGCTGATCCCGTCGCCGTACACGTACCCCTGGACGCGGCAGAAGTACTGGTACGAGTCGCGCGTCAGCCGCCTGCACCGGCTCAAGCCGTTCGCGCGCCACGACCTGCTGGGCACCATGGCCGACTGGTCCAGCGACCTGGAGCCGACATGGCGGAACGTCTTCACCACGGCCGACCTGCCCTGGCTCAGGTGGTGCCGGGTGCAGTCGCGCATGGTGTTCCCCGCCGGCGGCTTCGTCTCGATGGTCATCGAGGCCGCGACGCAGATGGCAGCCCTGAAGGGGACGCACGCCGCCCAGTTCGACATCTGGAACCTGAAGATCGCCGAGAATCTCTTCGTCGACGACGATCGCGAGTACGAGCTCGTGTTGACCACGCGCTCCTCCAGCTGGCCAAACACGGACGGCAGCTACGACTTCCACATTTCCTCCCACGAATGCAGCCGCGGGTGGATGAGCCACTGCACCGGCACTCTGGTGGCCGCGCCCCGTCGCACGCCGTGCGCCAAGGCTGCGGTCGCCCGGGCGGCGCAAGCAACGAGCGCGAGGGCCCGCCGACGCATGCTCTTTCGCTCGGCGGCCATGCGCGCCCACAAGATCTACGTCAGTCCCGGTGACTGGCGCGGACCCCACGCCGTGCCTTTCCGCGCGACCCTGGCGGGCGTCTACCAGCGCCTCGTTGCAGCGGGCATGGTCTACCCATTTTCGTTCCAGTCGTTCGTCGCCGTCGAGGTGGATGAGAGTGAAGCGAGCGGCCAGCTCCTCGTCCAAGACGGGGCCCCGGAGATGCCGATGAGCCACGAGGCTCGGTACGAGCTCCGTCCGTCCGTGGTAGAAGCCATGTTCCAGCTTCCCGTGTTCAGCTACCAGCTGGATGCCTGGGGCAAGACGACGGTGCCCTACCTTCCCTCCTTCATCCGCCACATGACCGTACACTCGTCGTTGGCCAAGGCTTTTCGCGCGGGCGAGTCGGCTGCGGCGCGCGCCACGCCGGAGCCGGAACCCGGCAGCTTCATGGTCGAGCTCTGGAAGGCCACAGACACCACCGACCCGGCCGCCATTTGCATGTCCGGTCTGAAATTCGCGGCGCTCGAGCCGAGCCGCCCGGAGATCCCCATGCCGCGCGAGCTGTGCTACAAGGCCAGCTGGAGCTACCTCGTGGACTGCATCCCCGACGGTACCGCGGAGCTGTGCCACAACCCCAGCCGCAGGATCGTGCTCGTCGTCCGGGACATGCTTCAGGCCAAAGACCCGCTCGTCGTGGCACTCTCAAGCCTACTCAAGAGCAAGACCGGTGTGGCACCAAAGGTCCGCCATCTCGGGGAGATCCTGGTCTGGTCCCCTTTTTTCTTCATCGTCCTCTCCGAAGTCTGGACGCCCGTGCTGGCCTCCATGGGCGAGGAAATATTCTACCGCGTCAAGGCCCTGCTGTCACAGGCTCCCGGCCTTCTGTGGGTGACGAAAGGCGCCACGCGATTCCCGACATGCCCCAAGGCCAGCCTGGCCAGCGGCCTGCTGCGCACCGTGCGCTCGGAGCGGTGCATCGTCGCGGCCACGCTGGACTTGGATCCGGACTCGTGGCTCGACGCGGCCGCGCAGGCGGCCTTGATCTGGGAAGCCTTCGCCACGTCGGTGCTGTCGGAGGGCCCAGGCCCCACCGAGATGGAGTTCGCCGAGGCCGACGGCACCCTCACCGTGCCGAGAATCGTGCCCGACAAGCAGGCTAACGTCGAAGTCCAGCGCAATCTGGGCGAGTCGGCACCGTACTGGCAGAACTTCCATCAGCCCGGGCGCCCGCTCAGCCTCGCGCCCCAGCGCGGCGGCAGCGGCTCGTCCGGCGGCAACGAGGAAGTCTACTTCGAGGACGCCCCGAAGACGCCGCTGGGGGAGGACGAAGTGGAGATCGCCGTGACCGCGTGCACGCTCTCGGCGGAAGACGTCGCAGCCGGAAACACCGGGCGCGTGACGCGCGGTTGCTGCGGAAGGGTCACGCGAGTCGGCCGCTCCGCCATCATGTATTGGCCAGGGGACCGGGTCCTCGCCCTCGTTGAGGGTCGCTTTAGTTCGCGCGTCCGCGCGAAACTCGGAAACTTTATATGCTTGCCCCGCTGGATCACCAGGGAGCAAGCAGCAAGCATCCCGGACGCCGTGATACCCGCGATTTACGCCCTCGAGCACTTGATAGACATCCATCCAAAGGAGCGCGTGCTGATTGATATGTCCGGACCCATCGGACTCGCGGCGATCCAGGTGACGAGAGCGCGAGGCGCCATCCCGTTGGTGCTGATCCGAAACAAGGAGCAGGCCAGAGCGGCGCAACGCGCCGGCGTGCCAGACCACCGGATCTTGGACGCGCGCAGCGCGTACCTCCGGAAGCATGTGCACGCGGCCACGCGTGGCAGGGGCGCAGACGCCGCGCTGGTTCTGGCCGGCCCAAACACGGCAGTGGCTGTCAAGTGTCTGGCTGACTTTGGGCGGCTCGTCGAGATCCGGCGGGGTTCGCACCCGCGCACGCGCGTGGAGCTCGGCAGCGTCAATGCCGCCTTCGCCTCGGTGGATATGTACGACTTGGCGACGCAGCAGCCCGAGAGCATGCAGCGGACGCTGATGGCAACCATCGAGAACATGAGATTCGGCCTCCTCGACCCGCTGCCCGCCAAGAAGGTCGTGCCGGTGTCGAAGCTGGCACGCGGCCTTCGGCTGGTCCGCAAAGGTGCTGTGGAGCCGGTGGTGGTCCGCGTTGATGGCAGGGGACGGGTGAAGGTAGGTCCCTCTCTCCACGGAAGTCCTCACTGAACTGATCGAGAAGAAACGCACAAGGCTAATGCTCTGAACAAAAAAAAGGCAGTGCACCGCCGACCGAAGTCGGTGTTCCGGAGTGATGCGACCCACATCGTCGTCGGCGGGACAGGCGGTCTCGGCAGATCGGTAGCCAAGTACATGATGGAGAACGGCGCCCGCCACATCGTGCTGGTGTCAAGAAGCGGCCTTCACAGCGGAGTGGTGGAAGCACTCAAGCCCGAGACGGAACGTTACCGGGCCATGTTAACAGTGATGAAGTGTGATGTGGCCGACATGCGCCAGGTCACCGAGTTTGTCGAGGACTGCCGACGCCATCTTCCTCCAATTTGCGGCGTGGTACATGCTGCGATGGTGCTTCGGGACACACTGCTCGACAACTTGACGTACGATGACTACCGGCGGGTCATCCGGCCCAAGGTGGACGGAGCGTGGAACATGCACATGGCACTTGAGGCGAGATATGTGCCGCTGGAGTACTTCGTCGTCTTCTCCTCGACGGCCGGGATCATCGGCAGCCGCGGCCAAGGAGCGTACGCAGCGGCCAACGCATTCCTCGACGCGCTGATCCAGCACCGCGTGCGCATCGGGCTCCCGGGCGCCGCGCTCGATCTGACGGCAGTGACCAACGCCGGCTACCTGGCGGAGAACAAGGGGCGGCAGGAGAGCGTGTTCCGCAATTTTGGCCACGAGACGATCAGCGAGAGGGAGGTGCTCGCGCTGCTGTCGGCGGCGGTCCGGGGGGTCGGCGGCCCGCAGTACCTCACCGGCCTGAAGCTGCGGCCGGCGTGCGACGGAGACTGGCCCTACTACGCCGCCCACGACCGGCGGTTCGACATGCTCAAGGCGGCAAGCCTTGCCCAGGCCAAGGACGGGAGCGAGGCGTTCAACGCGCCCATGCCGACTGGGCAAGCGTTCCAGGAGGCGGGTTCGGAGGAGGAGGCCACCAGCGTGGCGGCTCAGGGTCTCATCAAGAAGCTGTCGGACGTGCTGTCCATCTCGCCCGACGATCTGGACGTGGCGAGGGACATCACGGCGTTCGGCCTAGACTCGCTAACGGCTATTGAGATCCGCAATTGGGTGTCCAAGGAGTACCGCGTCACCCTAGAGATTATGCAACTGTTGTCGAGCGGCACCCTCATGGACCTCGCAGCGAGCATTGTAAAGAACGGGTGGAAGAAGAAGAATTGATTTAGTTGCCAGCCGGAATTACCTTATGCATATAGCACATGGGACTGTACCTGGTATTTTAGGTACCTTAGATTGGGCCGCTGGTCGGCTGGCCAGTCGCGCTAGGAGGTAACTTTGGTGGCGGTAGGTAAGGTAAAGCTCAGGTCGAGGAGCGGTGGTGTCGGTGCAAAGGTAAGCCACCAACCCCTGCTTGGCACTCCACTCAGGGCTACCGCAGTAACGTACACAGGTTACCTTACCGAGAGCAGCCATCAAACAGAACGAGACCCTCTGCAAGGTGGGCCCGGGTGGCCGACCGCTGGCGACTGCGGGGCTGGGCCCCGCGAACTTCATTTTCGTCCTGTTCCTTACCCACGGCACCTACCTAAGGTACCAGGGCACTGCGCTGGAAAGTCGAGAGAGATCCTGGGACCGGGAGCAGGCAAGCCGAGACATGTTGCTGGCCTACATGCATGCCATGCATGCAGCTGCGTGAGTGAGTACGGAATACACTTTACCCCCGACGCAGCCCAAGAGCGGCTTAAAATAAGAAAGTCACCGGGCGGCACAGCCTCCGGGGCGCTGACGACGAACCTTGCTCGCTGGCGGAGGCGACGTCACTGACAGCTGGCGCTTGGCGCATGATTGTGGCTCATCGGCGCCAACTGGAGACAGAGCGCCGGGCAAAATTTGGCTTGAGATGGAGCGGAGAGACATCGGACCGGCCCTGATAGGTTCGTTGGGCCCAGGCAAGTGGCGCTTCGCGGTTGGTGTGGCGCTGCCGGGTTTCGCGCTCTTCTCAACGATTTAATTGGGCATACACTCAGACTCATCGCGATCTCAGCTCTTCGCCGAGCTCCCCATCCTGTTGATTACCTACTTACTCCCCGGCGTGCTTTGCACCCACAACCGCTGATCACAACCGATCGTGCGCCGCCGTTCCGCAGCAGCCGGGGTGCCTTGTCGGGGCTCTAAATCACACCAAGCCAAGACCGCTTGCGGCCCATCCAGCAAGGAAAATGGCGGCCAGGCCGCGCCTGGAGGCGAGGTCGCTGTCGACCGTCAACTATCTCGCCGCAAACCCTCCGCAGTACCCTTACCATCCGGAGCTGCGGGAGTCGCTTACGCTGTACATCTCGCGGGTGCCGGGTACACAAGGTGCGTTCCCAAGCCCCGGGCCCGGGATTCCGGTTGGTGGTTAACATGGCTGATGCCCGGCCGCTGCTCAGACATCATCTTGTCCACGTTCCGGCCACACAAAAAGAATGTGACCGGAGAGGACATCACGAACTCGCTGTACTACGTCCATCTTGACTCACCCGAAGATGAGCTTCTGGCGGCCGCTCAGCGGGCTGATGCTGTCGCTCCGGTCCGCACTAGCGTGGAGAGCGCAAGGAGTGTGATCCCGCGAAAGCCGTTGCCAGCATCTGGGCAAGCCGCAAAACTAAACCCCCAAAGCCGTACACCGGCAGATGCGGCAGCCCCATCGGCGCCTCCACCAATGCTTCACGAGCCTTCTCCGCAGGCCCCAGCATCCGAGAGTAAAACGCAGTCGGCTAGCGAAACCGTGGAAGGCTATAGGGAAAATCCCATGTTCCGGAAGCGGCGATCCGGCGTCCCGTCCGACAGCCCCGCCCCGCCGGCTCAGCCCGTATCCTCCGCGGGGATGATCCAGCGAAAGGCGCTGGGATCCAACTTGCCAAGCTCACAGGATCGGGCCTACATGGCCACGCCGCCAATGCCACCAAACTCAACAGCACAGGGTCGCCCGGCGACCCCAACACAACCCCCAACACCAGCACAATACCCTACCGGGCAGGTTGCGTCTCTAGCGTCACCCGTTTCGCCGATGAACCTGGGCCGGACGCCGTCGCCTGGGAAGCCGGGACGGCGGCCGGCCTCGGTATCCTTCTCGCTCACGCTCATCCGACGCGACCCCTCGTCGGGAACGCAGTGCAACGTTGGCAAGGTCTCTGGGTTCCAGACCAACGTGCCAACGCCCGATAACGCCGACCCAGACCTCGATCCCGACAACATGGGGGGTTTGGCGACACATGCGCAGAGCATCGACATCCGCCTCGAGACCTCGGGCTACGCCAAGTACCGGGACATGCCCAGCCGGGCGGATGTGGAGGGATACCGCCCTGCCCCAGGGTCCTCGTTTGCGCAGCAAGGCCCTCACGGCGCCGTGGGAGACGCCACGCAGGTTGGCAAGCCTGCGGCGACGCTCAAACCTGCATGGCACCCGGCAGAGGAGGGGTTCTCGCGGCAAGTCGTCATGTCGTACGGCCAGAGCTGGAAATCGAACCTCAAAAGGGCCCTGCAGCGCAAAGACCGTCCCGGCAGTCCCACGCATGACGGGCGCACGGCGGCCGAGGACCTACTTTCTGCCCGGCCCTTCCATACGCGCCAGGGCAGCACCTCGACCATCGGCTCCGTCGACTCGGCCGACGGGAGGCATTCGCCCACGCTCATCACACACCCGGGCCCGGGTCTGAAGCCGAAGGGCTACGTGTTCCTGAGCCCGTGGAACGGGCGGTGCGAGTTCCGGACCAGCACCAACGGGCGCAGCCTCAAGTGCCGCCACATCCTCGACCCGACGTCCGCCGCGAGGCTCGACCCGCGCGAGGTGGCGCAGAGCATCCGGGACGCGCAGGCGATGGGCCGGTCGCGCGGCGACGAACTCACGTCGGCCCTGGTGGGGGCCAAACCCGTCAGCGAGCTGCGCTTCAACCTGCCGAGCAGCGGCGCATCACGGGCCGAGGGCGGCGGCAGACACCGCGATGCCAACCATCTCTCGGCCAAGTTTAGCAAGCTGCTGCATCACAGGTCGCGAAGCAGCAGCAGCGACAGCGACGAGGATTTCGACGACGAGGAGGGCGGCGGCGACCACGGCGTCGATGCGCCGATGGATTTGAGCCTGGGCAGGGAGCACGCTGGAGGCGGGAGCCGAGGGAGGAGAGTGAAGTTGGGGAAGCTCATCATCCACGACGAGGGCCTGAAGATGCTGGATCTGGTCGTCGCCGCAAACGTGGGCGTGTGGTGGACCACATGGGGGCGGATGCTCTGAGGTGTCGTCCTGTCCTGTTGTTCGATCGCCCAGGGAACACGGAAACAATTTTAGGCAGACATAGGGAGACACTTCCTTGGCTGAGACCGTGGTTACACTGTGCAAATGGTGACATTGCACCTCCGTACTCACCTTGCTGGAGGTTATAGAGGTCCCGCCAAGACTAATTTCGGCCAATTGTCGGCAATGTTTTTACAACGTTTTTACGCAACCCCGATCGCCAAGGCGTTTGCTCTATCGCCAAGGGTTAGTTCGCCGGGGGTATAGGGGGCGGCGCCAGCCCCCCGCTGGTTAGGGTTCGGGTTAATGGTTAGGATCTGGGTTAAGGTTAGGGTGCGGGTTATCCTCCTTTTCTTTTTTTTCAATTTGGTTGAGGTTTAGTGAAGTTGTTGCTACGAGTCTTCGCGATTGTGCATTGTCGATGTTGCTCTAAGTCGTCGTAGCCCTGCTTACCCTATAGCGATTGTAAATATTTGTAAGCGGCAACCTCCGAAATTAGTCTTGGCGGGACCTCTATAACTACGACCCTCACCTTCTCCTTGAAAAATTTTTTCTTAGCACCCACTGTTAGTGTCAACGCCTAGCACTATAGCTTACGCCTTAACGCGCCCTATCAAACCTACTAACTTCGATTAGGCCGCTAGCTACTGTCGTATTGATGGTATAGCTAGTAGCATTCCTACAACGCCGCCTAGGGCGATATTATAGCTAGATAACATTGTATCGAACGCTATAGGCACCTGCCTTACAGACCCTCCTATAGCCACCAACCTATAGTACACTAAGCGGTATAAAAACGTCGTTTTTACACCTCTACCTGCCCTAGATCTAGCGAAGGGCGCTACTACGAAAATAGAGTCCAATAGAATGGCCAAAGCCACCTTTGGCCAGTACCTCTATAAGGCGAAGTAGAAGCTACAACGTTAGAGGAAGGTAGTCGAGGCCATTGCTAATAGGCTCGATAGTATAGTAGCCTCCTTCTAGAGGCCCTACTAGGAAACGCTATACTAAGAGTACTAGGAGGTCGTTAATAACGTCTTACACTTTATTAGTACCTACATTTTTATTATAACCAATATAGTTGTAGCTCTCTACTAGCTCGATAGCATTTAGAAAGACTTAGATCCTAAAGTACAATTCCTTAGGGCTGCCTAGTGAACCTAGCTAGTACCTATACCCTCGACCTCCTTAGCGCCTATAGGCGAAGCTTCCTAGGCTATAATAGCCTTGTGTACCTACTTCTATACTACTAAGTCAGTGGGCAATAACTAGCTTATAAGCCTTTAGCCTACTTTAAAGAACTCTATAGCGACTATAACGACTATAAAGGCTAACGCTAGAGCCTAGCCTAAGAAAGAAGACGTTAGGGTCTTTATAGCCCTTAATTATAATAAGATAGGATATACTACTAAGGCCCTCTATTAGAAGGCTTTCGTTATATATATAGAGATTATATAAGCTTTATAGCTCGCTACCTAGTAAATCCTAGACTATACCTAGACTAACTCTAGATACGCTATCTATATAGTAGACGTCGCTACCTACGATACGCTCTTCGAACCTGCTAACGCTACTAAGATCCTCTATATCTATAGAGGCACCTCTATTAGCCGCCTAGAGAAGTAGTATCGGTACGCTATTAAGGAAGTGCTATAGACCTTCTATACTACGTAGGGTATAGTCAACACTATAGAAATTATTAAAGAGGAAGTAATAGTATAGACGGGGGTAGCCCTATATAATATCACGCCCTCCTAGTAGAGCCTAGACCTATACTTAGGCTATAGGACCTTTATTGTCTTATTCCTCTAGCTAGTATAGCTATTCTGCCTATTTAGTATAAGCGAGATAGTGTACCTAGTTAATAAAAAGCCAATCCTTTAGATATATAACCCTAGCTACTAGGGTTACTACTCTACTACCAAGTGTAGGCGAGTGCTACTAATATAGGGCAGGAGGAACGGGGGGGTTATATGACCTATGTGTCTATGTATATAGATTAGATAAGGGTGCCCTGCATCCTATGTTGTAGACTTTGCAACGCTAGGCCCATTTGGGTAGGCAGTATACGTATATATGTTCTGCCCTATAGATATATATTTCTTAGCGTACTACCGCTTAGATCTTCGATCTACTACTATTATCAATCTATATCTTGTTATTCTATATATCTATAGCACTTCTCTGTATTAAGTAGTAGCTACGACTTTAAGATCATTGACCTAATTATTCTTTTTGTCATCAATCGACTAGCCTATACAACGGCTTTACTGATAGTAGTAGCTAGTTGAACCCCCGCTTTCTTCGTATAGCGACTTGACGAGGTCGACAGTGTTGAAGGCACCCAATCTACTTCGAACAACGGTTTAGTTAAAGAGCCTCGATCGTATAGCGGTTCTACCGATAGCGATTACGATCTTTAGCTATCGATCGATCAGTCTACGTAGTAGCGATCCTAGTCGTCGACAGCAGTGGCCGATTAACTATATAATTCTTCTTATATAGTAGCGACGGCCAATAGCGATTGGAACGCCCTCTCTAGCCCAACAACGAACCTTTTATTAGGCCTTCGTCAATTATTAATATATCAATGATATGCCTATTCGACCCAACTTCTACAGTTTAAACTAAGGCGATAGTTAAGATAGCTAATCACGGCTATAACACTCGTTTTTACGCCTCCTCGCTAGCTAAGCAACTCTCTAAATACGACGCTACTATATCTAAGAAGATCGAGGAGACGTTATATACCCTATATAAGAGCTTTATTCCTCTAGCTTTAGAGCCGCCTACTCCCTAGGAGTAAACTTATTGTAATATTGCTGCTAGCTAAGAGGATGATCTCGACGATATATAGTTGGGCGACGAGCTATCCTTCGAAGATACCTAGAGCGATCTCGAGGAAGCGAAAGATATTCTAAACCTCCTAGAGTATATTAAGGTCGGTACTAATTGGCCTTTCGTTAAGTAGCTTAGCTAGACCGTTAGCGTATACACTATTCTTCTTAAAGACACTGTTAAAACTGTTAATAAGCTCTAAGGCAATGTCGCCAATATTAGATAAGCGCTTAAGACGTTGACGACCTATTGCTAGCGTCTAGAAGGCTTGTCTAAGGCTATCAACTGCCTCTAGGCTACCGCTATCGACAATGTAGAAGCTATGCAATAGGCTTAGTATCGAGAGGAGCTTTTCATCTAATATATATATAATACCAACAATTAGTTGAGTAAGATTGACTACGCTATTGCTCGGTTGGCTAGCAAGAACTTATTAGCTAATTCTGCTTTGGCTAAGGAGCCTCCGCTAGCTACTTCTATATCGACTATAGGGTTGTAGATATATACCCCCTCGACCTAGAGCCGCTGTTCGGTTATAATAGCAGCCTCTCTGTTTAAGAGCCTCTATACGCCTCTCCTAGTGTAGTATATATAACCTCGTTTATAAACCGCCTTTCCTATCCCTCTAGAAGGTGTTGATATCAATATAGCCTATAACCTAGCTATAGATATACTACTAGTACGTTAAGCTTATATTATATACCCTAACAATTTGTACTTAGGTGGCTAGCGCTAGGCTATATCGCCTTATAGCGACCTATACTAGGCTAAGTCGCCTTAGGTCGACCCCCGCTAAGGCGAGCTACCTTGGGATAGCTAACGCTAGGCTACGTCGCTTCTTAGATAGCCCTCCGACGCTAGTAGCTATAATCCGAACAACCTAAGCGACCTAGACGACAGCGACGGTAGGCGCCGTCTAAACAACCGTCTGAACAACCGCCTACTATTCCTACCTCCTCCGAATTGTGGTTACTAAGAGCATTCCTACGATACCGCCGGTACTAGAGGTAGCTAATCTATCTCTACCTTTAAGATTAAGTGTAATAATATCAGCACTTTCAATCCTAGCTACAAGGACTTTAACGATATAAGCATCGTTATAGATAGTAAGAACGTAATTTTTACCGATATCTATTGCTTTATCTAACGTTTATCAACTTTTCTAGAGGATCCCGATATTAGCTACGACGTAGCCTAGTAAATCCTATACCTCTTACCTATAGTTCTCGCTAGCTAAGCCCTCCTCTAGTAGAATAGTGAAGTCACTGTTTAGGAGCGTTCGTAGTAGCGCTAAGCTAGTCTAAATACAGTCTTTGATCAATTAGTAGAGCGTTTTACAATAGATCGCTAAGTGGCTATTAATAAATTTAACCAAGGATGGTTAACTATTAAGTATATTGTAGAGAACTTTAATACTCTAATAAACTTCTTCTAGAGGAAGTTGCATTTTATATATATAGTAGGCTAGATTAATTATAATAATTTAAACTAGTATAATGCTATAAACACTATTTATAATCGTCTAGACTCAACTATTATATCTTTTCTTCTATAGCCTAAGACGAAGTATACTCTAGCACGCTATATATAAAAGATTGTAGAAGTGTAGCCTATACTTATTACTATAGTTTACAACAAGTTCCTAGAGTTGAAAAAGTCTTCGCTTGTTAACAAGTCTACTACTTTTGGTAATACTAAGTTTGATAAGAAGCTCTCTAGACGTGCTAATCGCTATAGCGACAACCGTTGGAACTACAACTATAACTATAACGATGACTGCTATAACCGAGATTACAATTAAGATAGTAAACGCCGCCTAGATAACTGTGATTCTAAGCGTGACGATCGAGCCTAAGACTGTATATACCTTATCGACGACGCTGATTCGAAGACGTTATCCGATTTAGAAGCTAATAACGAAGCTAAGGCCGATCGCGAATTATCCGTTTCTATAACGTGCTAGCCTTATAGCGTCTGCAGATAAGCGTACAATGTTCTATTCAACTACCTTAAGGAAGGAAAAAGGAGAAGTATAGGCTGTGGTCCTTGCGTATAGAGTTTTTTAGGGGCTCGCGAAGTAGGTTCGGACTGACGTTATTCTAGGCGCGAGGCGGGCCCGCTATAGGTCCGTCCTAGGGCTACTATAGATCCTAGGCGTAGCCCTATATACCTAGCCTAGGTATAGCCTAGTCTATAATATACCCCCCCCCCCGCCCCGTTGGGCGGCTAAATTGGAGTATATATAACGCTATATCGAACGTAGCTCGGGTCCGGTATAGCGCTAGCTGTGATAGACGCTAGCACCTGCTACTCGGTCGTATAGCGCTTGCCTCGTTATTAGGGTAGCCTAGCGTAGTTGCCTACTAAGGCCTTGCCGCTTATAGTTGTTCTATTGCCTAGACTTGAGTTATTTATTTATATCGCCTTGGCAAGTCGCTAATTGGCCTTTCCCCGCTTCGTATATATTTGTATATCGCAACTACGTTGTACTAGGCGTGCTTACTAATTATATATAACCTAGCCCCCTCTTATACTATTAAAACCCCCTTCTCCCCTATAAACTTTGTACCCTACATTTTCTTCTCGCTTCTACTATATACCTTTATCCCTCCTTTGTATTTCTATTCTCTATCCTCTCTATATATTGGCTCTTTCTACTTCGTCTCTATCTTATACCTATTTCTTAACTTTCTTATATATAGCAACGCCTATATTGCTCTCGCTATTTTCGTTGTATCTTTGTTCTACGCCCTATTAGCAATATTCGTCGTTTTTTTATATAACTATTCTATATCTACGACGCTACTACCTCAACTTCGATATAAACCTAATAAGAACCTACTATATACTTAGTTCGTTCTTATAACTCTTTCTCCTTATATATATTTAGCTTCCTACTATTTCCTTTATATATATATCCTATATATATCCTATCTGTTCGCTTTAACCTATATAGTAGCTTTCTATTCTTTTTACAATAGTAATACGTTCTTAGAACTTATTTACTTCGTTCTTATCTATACCCTCTAGAATATCGGCTATAGTCGCTTTGCTTAGTAATAATAGAGAGGGACGCCGTCCTAGAGGAGACGACAACTAGGACTATAATATATATTATCCTTTATTAGGTCTACTTTGGCCCTAGGCTAGAAGTTGACAATATCTTAGATAGAACTATAACAATTGTAATAACTCCTTTTACTACGCTATTAATAGCTATATTGTCGAAGGCGACTTAGATAACGAGGATAACGCCCTTTTTAAAGAGGAAAGGGACGTCTACCTAAACTACGTTAAGCAGCTTATATATAGTAACTTCGTTAAATATATCCAAAGACGTAGAGAGAGCTATATAGAGTATACTAAGTTGTACACTAAGTGCTATTAGGATTTAATACTCTAGGCGACTAACTCCTCTCTATACACTAGCTTAAAACGCTTAATCAAATTCTATATTGACAATAAAGCTATTATAGAGCCTACTTATAAGAAAACTGAAACCAAGCTAGTCCGCTATACTATCTTAAAGACGCTATTTATCGCCTTTATATATAGCTTCTATAGTACAATTGGTATAGCCCTTATATACTAATCCCTAATATACTTCGCCTTTGCCTTTAACGCGCCTCTAGTCATCTCCTCTACGCCTTCGACCTTAAGCTAGCGAAGAGCCCTAGTTCTATACTAAGTTCCTTAGGACAATCTCGCTATATAGTACTATAGTCGCTTTATCGAGTATATAGCGTAATATCTCAATTCCTCCTAATGGGAGAACTAGCGTATTACAAAGGCTATCTATACTATAGTACAATCTTAAGCAACTGTCCTTAAGACGAATTTATACTTTATAGAGTATATTATTATACTTACCTCCCCTTCGCCTATCTATACCCTTTAGGGGTCCTGCCCCCGCTACTTACCCTATATATATACATCCCCTTATAACCTATACTATAGGCGACGCCTATCCTTCTCTATAGAGGATGTTTTATACGCTTATTAAATGTGTATACCGCCCTTGCCCTATACCCCTTATACACCTATTCCGCCTCTACATATACCCGCCTCGCCTATATACCTATTTAAGGATAAGGAGGAGGATCTACTAGATATAGGACCTATTATAGAGCTAGAGTAGATAGCGCCGCTTATATATTTTGTTTTCTTTTTATATATAGCTATATTCTATTTAGTTTTAGGAGAATAACTAGACTTAGATATATTATAGTTTCCCTATACTTAGGTAGTTATATTTATCTAAGTTGTTAGTCTTTATAGGGTAGTTTATATATAAATATAACATTTCCCTTTCCTCCTCTAGTTCAATACTAGCCTATTATTGTACTATATATCTCCCTATTCTCGTTTAAACTCGTTAAGCGTAGTAGTATCTAAGAAGTTCTCTAAAGGCTCCTATATTGGTTTATTATAATCTATCTACTTAATATATACGTCGTAGTTGTTCCCTTTCCCCCTTGTGTTCTAAGCTTTAAAGATCGCCTCTACCCTATAATCTTACTAGGGAATATCCTCCTCTGATATAACTTATATAGGGTCTAGTTGCTTATTTATAACTTTCTATAAAGGGAGTAGATCGAAGGCTATTTACTTGACTAGGTTAATATAAAAGGTTGGATATAGGCTATTTAGTATATTAAGCATTATTATTAGGGAGGTAGGCACTACAACTACCTTGTACTTAGCATTTAGCTAGTTGAGCTTCTTACTAGGGTAGTTCGTCTTTATATTATATAGAGAGAGCTATACCTTATCCCTAACCTAGAACTGCTTAGCTAAGCAACGAGAGCGGTTTATATTCGTTTATTACCGCTATTACGTATATACAATAGCTACTTAGGTCTACTCTATTCTCTTCTTTAGATAGTGAAGGAACCTAGTAGTATAGCCTTCTAGAAAGGCTATAGGCACTATTAGAATTATAATAAGTTATATAGGACTTATATCGAACTTATAGAAAAGGTAGTTCGAACTTACTCCGGTTATAGACAAGTCCCTATTATTAAACGTAAATTAGTAAGCTAAGAGATATTTAGGCTAGTTGTACTATATAAAAGAAACGAAGATCTAGAGGATTGCCTATACCTCTTAATTGACTTGCTTTATCCCTTTATCCGTCTAAGGATAGTAAGACGTCGATAGAAGCTGCTCTACCTCTATCGCCTTATATAGTACGATCTAGAACCTATTTAGCTAGTCCAACCTATAGTCGGTTATAATTTAAGTTAAGAACCTATAGAAGCGCTACTATATATTATAGAACCGAAAGGCGTACTTTTCTACTCCTATTAAATATATTGCTTCGAGCTATATATATTTAGAAAAGTAGTTGGTAATCACTATAAAGTAGCTAGGTACCCCCTTATCCCTTATAGGGAGGTCGGTTATAAAGTTAATAGAGATCTACTTCTAGAAGTAATTAAAGATAGGTAGAGGTTGTAAAAGCCTTTGATATAGCTATCGAAAGATCTTGCTCTAATAGCACTAATTATAGTTCTTAACGAACTACTTTATATTAGATAATATAAGGTCCTAGTAGTAATCTCTCTAAAGTATTTTAAATAGCTTATTATACCCTAGGTATCCTAATATAGCTAAGTTATAGATCTACTAGATAATTATAGTAGTTAAAGGCTCCTATATAAGGAGCTAGAGACGGCTATAGAACTAGAGTACACCTTATATATTAAAGGAGTAGTCTACAATCTAGGTCTATACTATATTTGCCTCCTTTAGAAACTTCTAGGCTCCGTTGTAAACGGCTTAGAGCTAGTAAATATAATACTCGTCTTCGATAATACCCTTATCCTATAAAGTAGTAAGCTACTTATTCTTAAAGAGTGTCTCTCTTATAGGTAACCTAGCCTCCTCCTATACACTAGTCTAGTACACTTTGATCAAAGGGAGTAGCTAGACGATATACTAGCTATCTTTAGGCTTGTCCTATTTATATTAAGAGAGTATATTAGGGCACAAGGCCTAGGATCCTAGCTAGTACTTTAGCTCAAAGTTAAATAGGGAGAGCGTCTTGGCCTATTAGGCCTGTCGTTCACTAATTAGATATAGCTAAGTAAAGTACTTAAGGTTCTTATAGTTGATTAAAATAGTAAAGGGGGCTACTATACTCTAGAGCTCTACTAACTAAGCTTTAAAGTAAAAGATAATAGCTAGTAGCTTCTTATTGTAGATAGTATAGTTACGTTTAGTAGAGCTTAGCTTTATAAAATAGTAGGCTATAAGGTAGAGAACCTTATCCTCTCTCTACTAGGATAAACACCTACTAAGCGCTATATTGGAACAGTCTACTTTTATAACTATCTCTCTCTTAGGGTCCTACTAAGCAAGGATTAGCTTTAATATAAATATAGCCTTAAGTATATCGAAGGCTTCCTATTCCTCTTTGCCCTAGTAGAATAGGATATTCTTATAGGTAAAGCGTACTAGTAGGGCTACCTTTTTAAAGAAGTTAAAGATAAAGTCGCAATAGAAATTAGCGAATCCTAGAAAGCTCTATATTCCTTAGACTTTATAGGGCGCCTCCTATTTATAGATAGCCTTGATCTTCTTAGGGTCGAGGTAGATATAGACCTTTACCTCTATAATATACCTTAGATATTTAACTTCTTTTACTATAAATATATATTTCTTAAGGTCTAGGTTAAGGCCTATATCCCTTAGTCTTTAGAGAACTTTATATACCTTCCTTATATAGTCCTTTTAGCTCTTATTTAAGTATATTAAAATGTCGTTAAGATATATTGTTATATAGTCTCTTAGCATTGGACTAAGGGCATTATTAATATATCTCTAGAACATTGTAGGAGTATCTATAAGCCTAAAGGGGTAGACTAGCTACTTAAATAGTCTAAACCTTATATAAAACACTATAAGGTGCTTATCCTCCTTGGCTATTCGGATATAGTAGAATATAGCTCTAACGTCTAGCTTTATAAGCTATTTGGCCCTAGCTAGGGACCGAAGGGTCTCCTTAATTAAAGGGAGTAGGTACTAGTCCTACTTAGTAATCTTATTTAAAGCTCGGTAGTTTATATAGAACCTCTATCCTCCTCCTAGCTTCTTTATAAGAAGGATTAGGGTGGCTACTAATAAAAAGCTTACCTAGATCTATCCCTTATTTAATAGGTCTATAATCTATTTTCGAATCTCTAGGAGGTAGTCCCTTAGTATATTGTATAAGGGTCCCTATAGGAGTTCAAAAGGTTTTCTGTCTAGGCCCATCTTAAGATAGATATAATGATCGGCCTCCCTTTGATAAAGGGGTAGGCTATTCGCCTTCTCTTTGTCGAAGAGGTTAGCGAAGTTATATAGCTCTTTTGGTAAAGCGACCTTCGGGTCTAGGTTAGTATTAGGCTAGGAGATAGCTACTCCTAATATAGTAGTTATCTTATAGATATTAGTAATAAAGAATATATCTTATATCTTTTTAGACTTCTTCTTTTATACCCTATAGGCTATACCTATAAATACTATACCTATAACTAAGGTAGTGTTAGTTTCTTTCTACTATAAAGAGCACTTATATACCTATAGGCCACTTTACGAATTAATAGTAAAGACTTTGTTAGCTAGGTCTAGTACAATTCTATAGTAGTTTATCTAAGGGAGCCCTAATATAACGTTGTAGGCTAGCCCTAGGACTATATAAAATATAGTAGCACTGATCTACTTATCGATATCTATTGTAATATAGGCGATATATATAATTTTCTTTATAATTTATACCCTTTTAACTACTATACCTAGGGTATAGAAAGTTAATAAGCTTACCTACTCGATCCCTAACCTCTAATATACTCTTTTACTAATAGCTCTATAGCTTTAGTATCTATTATCTACTTATATATTTATAAAACTAGAGGAGTTTAAGAAAATAGAGATAAGAAAGGAGGGCTTATCTATTCTCTCTCTAATCTCTATAAACTTGTTTTATAAATAGCTAGGTCCTTTTAGCTCTTATACAAGACTTTGTATAGGGGCTACTCTTTTCTCTCCTCCTCCTTAGAGGGGGAGTCCTCCTTTACCTATTCCTTAGCCTCCAACTTATTAATATCGACCTAAGGAGCTAGTCTCTTAGCTAGGGCAAAGAGACAAGTAGCTACAAAGTGGCCTTAGCGCCTACAATGGATATAAGCTCTAGCTTATTAGTATACTATATATACTTTGTTATTTACCTATTTCGCCTATAGTACACTTATACTTCGTTTTCCTCTATTCTACTACTACTTTCCTCTACGACCTTTATTAGCTTCCTCCTAGGCTAGGGCAATATAGGTTATATTAATCTTAATTATCGATATATCTCTATCTATATCCTTCTCTACGTCTATATTAGGCCTAGGTCGCTTACCTTAGGACCATTTATATTATTCCTCTAGATAGAGGGCCTCTAGGTCAGTAGCGATCTTATAGTACTTTGTAATAGCTATAGTATAGTCGTTCTATAGGACCCCCTATCCTATTGCAATATACTTCAACTTTAAAAAGAGGTATCGTTATAGTCTAATAAGTTATACTTCATTGCTCTAATTAAGTCCTTTAGCCTTTAATAGCTTTACCTTAAAGCGAATAATAAAAGAGGAGAATAGCTCGTTGTCTCCTTAGCGAAGTATATCTAGCTCTATTAAGGCTATAACCTATTTATAGAGGTCTATATAGACTATTGCAAAATACTTAAGAAACGTTTCTAAGTCGTAGTTATAGCTAGGTCCTCCCAACTTATAGAAGGCTATGACCTTAGCCTAGACCCCCTAGCTAAGGTTCCTCTAAATAAATACCTATTAGTCGCGAAGGCCCCTAATAAAGTCCTAGTCTACTACTAGGATATACACTATTATAGCCTTCTAAACGGCGAAGAGCTCCTTTTTATCGTCGAAGAGTTGTCCTATAGAGAGGCGCTTCTACTATATCTAAGGAGCTACTAGAGCTATAGCGTTAGTCGTTAGAGCTAGGGCGTTAACTACTATAAAGGCGTTTATAGCCTAAGCTATAGTAATCTAGGCTATATAAAGTTCTTTAATAATTACGTTCTAATATACGATCGTCTCTTACAAGAGTTGGAAGTGTTTATAGACCTAATCTAGGTCTAGGACCTATAGGACGTCTAAGTTGTTTATAGTAGCGTCTAGTCTACTCGGTACTAGCGTCGAGACGCCTAGTGTACTGCTCTCATCTACGCCTAGAAGTAATAGCTACTCTATCTACGCGAAGGTAGTTGAACTGTAATGTACTAGCCTTATAGCGTCTATAGATAAATGTACAATGTTCTATTCAACTACCTTAAAGAAGGAAAAAGGAGAAGTATAGGCTACAGTCTCTACGTATAGAGTTTTTCAGAGGTTTGCGAAGTAGGTTCTGTGACGGCACAGCACGCTGACCACCGTCACATGACTTGCGCACAGACCTGTCACGTGACCACACACTCACGTGACCTCCCGAGTTGGTGGATTTGCAAGATTCGAGTCGACTTCCGGATTGGGAAGGAGGGGTTGACTTGCCGATAAGGAAAAACGCGCTAATAAGGCGAACCGCGTCTTACCCCGCAGCGCACAAACTTTGTAGCCCCACTGCAAATTGTCTGTGCGCACCACCCAAGGTATTTGAGCACGGTTTTCTACCTAT
Organism: Thermothielavioides terrestris NRRL 8126; assembly: GCF_000226115.1. NCBI lineage: Eukaryota > Fungi > Ascomycota > Sordariomycetes > Sordariales > Chaetomiaceae > Thermothielavioides > Thermothielavioides terrestris. The sequence continues at coordinate 98,151 of NC_016459.1, read as the reverse complement.
ATATTGCTAGTTTTCCTCTCTCTCTCCTCAGACTTGAAGTCTTCGTCAATCAAGGATCAATTCCGCTGCGAGTCATCCAGCACTTGTTTTGCCTTGCCGTGACAGGTTCGGACCAAGGTTATTCTAGGCGCAAGGCAGGCCCGCCACAGGTCTATCCCAGAGCCGCTACGGATCCTAGGCGTAGCCCTATATACCTAGCCCAGGTACAGCCCGGTCTATAACAGTTTCTAACGACACTAATAAGTCGGATATTGCCTATATAGCTTATAATTCGAAGCTAACCTATTATAAGTACTATTAGACCTTCAATATAGTTCTTGCTACTAATGTATATATTTGTATTTATAGTAATACAATTGTTCTTAAAAGCATTTGCCGCTATTGAGCTAATTAAACTAACCTAGGCCATTGAACCTATAGATATTGCGATACCTTGTTCGATTCCTAGAACTAGCTCTTTAAATATCCAAAAACTTGTTTAGTAGCCGCTTCTAGTACTATTAAGTGCTTAAAGGGTATAATCGCTATTGCTAAGGACGCTTTAGAGGATGATATCCTACTTGCCAAAGGCTCTAGTCTAGCTATAGACTTCGCTATCGACCTAGAAGTGCGAAAGGCCCCTAAAGCGGCCGACCTAAGTATTGATAGCCTATATAGCGCCTATACCTACTTGTATATTAAGGCCTACGCTTAGCCTAGCTATAAAGACTTAAAAGTTTACCTTGATTTAGGTACTAGCTATTCGATTATTGACAAGACCTTCCTAAGTACTCTTAAATACTCGACTAAGCGTTATAATAGCCGAATTCGTAGTATTAGAAAGACCTTGCCTACCTAGTAGGCAACCTTCGTCATTTACCTACTAGGCGTCACCGCTATTAGCCTAGTACTCCTCAAGTTCACTTAGTCTGCCTAGATAATAGATAAGCTATTCGCCAACCTCCTATTGGGAGCTAACTTCCTAGATCCATATTAGGCCTCTATCGATTATAGTATAAAGATCGCTAGTCTATATAGTATCCTAGAAGGATTCGATATACTATTCGCTATATACATTTGGATGTTCCCCTATGTATATAAGGTCAAGACTATACGCGCTGTCACCTTATAGCCTAAATAGGAAGCGTTCGTTGCTATAGAATATAAGCCTCTCCTAATAGACTAGTCTATAATGTTCAACGTTCGCTATTCTACTATATTGAACGCCGTTGTCAACGCTAAGACCTCTAAAGTAGTAGCTCTTAAGAACCTAACTAAGGGAGTTCTTACTATTCTAAAGCGCTACCCTATTAGTTAGATCAAAGATACTAACGATAGTAGTTATATCGCCTATTCCTAGGAGATAGCCTTTATAGTATTAACTATAGCGACTGCTTTAATAGCTATATCATTTACCGTTATAAGCTCTAATTTAGTTTAGATAGCCGTTTAGTACACTAGCCCTAGCGTATTAACTATATTCGATATATATAGCCTAGTTTATACTATTCTAGGAGACTCTACGCAACTTGTAAACGATGTTTTGTCCTAGACTCTAGCATCTTCGCAAGATTCGCCAGAGCTATCGACGCCTTATAGCGATATAGTGTATTAGCTAACTACTTTATCCGAATCTAGACCTACATTATACCAATTGGTGTACCTACTGAGCTAGCCTGCTTAGCCTATATTGCGCTAATCGATCTAGGATCCTAGCTTTAAAGGCTATACCAATAGGTGTAATCTAGGCCCTAAGCCTATATGCTTAGATTCTACCAATAGGCGTAATACACCTCCTACGCTAGAGACTGATAGTTATACTAATAGGTGCAATTTTAGCTTAGAATTGTAGTCTAATAACTATAAGCCGGTAGTGCTAGAGAAACATTCGACTCTAGGCCTTAAGATACCTACCGACTTACTAGAGATACTCACTTTAGAGGGTATATATATATATATCTAAGATCGTAAGCTAGTATAGCGATTTATTAATATCGTTAAACGTTATCCCCGCCTATAGAAAGATAAGGGCTAGGTTGTCTAGGATAAAGAGGATATAATACAAGTGCCTCTCGTAGAAGGCTAGTAATATCAGAAGATCTATACCTGCTAATACCCTCTAAGCACTCGCGATTATAAAGTTCTTAACGCTACTTTCGACGAACTATACTAGTAAAAGCGCTTCGAATAGGCTATAAAGGCCACTCCTTTCGTATACTTGGTATTTATCATTTAGCATATCTCTTATAGTAAGATCAAGGGCTATATAGTTATCGATTTATATACTCTTAACAAAGTTATAGTACCTAACAACTACCCTCTACCTTTGTAATTGGACATTATCGTATATCTATAAAGCAAAAAGTTCATTACCGCTATTAATACTATATCCTTCTTCTACTAATTTAATATATATCCTCTATACTATAATCGCTTTACTCTAATTAGCCTTCGTAGATTGGAATAGCTGAAAGTATATCTAATAGGCTACTATAATACTCCTATATATATCTAGCGCTTTATAGATTAGTTGCTTCGCCTTTACGCCTCTTTCGCCTATATATTTATCGACGACATTATTATCTTCAACGACATTGTAGATTAGTACACTAAGTACCTAGAAACCGTCTTTAGCCTCTTTAAGAAGAAGAATATCTCTATCGCTCTCGCCAAATCTTATATTGCATATCCTAGTATAGAGCTACTCAGTTTCTATATCGATAGATTCAGATTGACTAACACTAAGCACTATATAGCTACCTTCTAGAACCTTGCCTTCCCTAATAACCTAAAGGCTCTAGAGTAGTATATTAGCGCCTTAGGATTTCTACGCTATCTGATCCTATATTATATATAGCTTATCGAGCCTCTCTAGAACTATAAGGCAACGCTGCTTACAAAAGGCTAAGCAACTAGCTAAGTGGAAAACAGTAACCCTAGTAAGCGCGCTGCCTATTGCGTTAAGACTTCCTTTAAACTGACGTCTACTAAAAAGGCCTCTTTCAAAGCTATCTAGGATACTATCTATAAGCTAGACCCTACTATTTTAGTTCACTTCGACCTTGACAAGACCCTCTTCTTATAGATTGATAGATGCCTAGAGTATAGCTTTGGCGTTATAGCGTTCTACCTCGTTAATAGCTATAAGTAGAAGCCTAGGACTGTTATCCCGTTAACCTAGGTTTGGCCTATTATATTTCTAAGCCGATACTTTACTAAGGAGGAACTCTAGTATAGACCTTCTAAATAGGAGGTCGTCTACCTTGTTTAAGTAGTTAAGAAACTATATACTACGATCTACTTGTTATATAAGCTTGTCGTTGTCTTTACTAATTACACCTCTATAAAAGGTATTGTTAACTAGACTATTTTAGATATATCGTCTACTAAGCGAACTAATTATAGGCTTATCAACGTCTCTATTTACCTCTCGTAATACAACTTAGAGATCTATTACCTTCTAGGCCGCCTAAACCTAGTACTTGACGTACTTAGCCGTTTAAAGGCCCTATAGGATAATCTAAACTATAAGAATAGCTCTGGTAATAGCAACGTAGTCCTCGACAACATTTAGTTTACCTTTATAAAAGCGAAGCTAAATAACGACCTTTAAGTTCGCTTTATAGCTATATACTTTTATAACGCTAAGTACGCCGCTATTATTAAAGATTTTACCGTCGAATCAACTACTAAGGGTAATAGTAAGGTTTTCTCTTAGCCTAGCCTCCTATTTATCCTTATAGATAGCCTTCTCTATAATATTCGATCCAACGAATTATACTTACTCTATATATCTTACAATATAATTTAAACTATCTTAGAAGCTACCTACGATAAGAAGTACTACTTTAGTACTAAGTGGATATTATACGACTTATAAAGTGTATCGATAGCCTATAAAACCTATAACGTTAAGAAGTATATTAAACTATACCTAAAGTACCAAGTTAATATAATAGATCGTTGCTCTAAACTAGGCAACTATTAACCAATTCGACTATCTAATACCTTACCAATATACGTTATTGCTATCGATTTTATTCTAGGCCTACTAAAGGTCCTAGCTACTAGTTTACCCTAGTAGCTCCTAAACTACAACCACTTCGATAGCTTGTTTATAGTATTTTATAAGTCATTGAAGTGTACCCTCTTTATTCTAGGCAATTCTAGCTATTCGGCTTAGGAATAGGGGTATATTCTAATTCGCTAACTGCTTCTTAGCGACTAGGGTATACCTACTACGATTATCTTCGACTATGATCGCAAGTTTACTTCCGACCTTTGGCAAAGCGTCTAGAAGGCTTTAGGTACTAAGTTGCTAATAACAATATCTTACTACCTATAAGTGGATAGCCTTTTAAAGTATAAGAACTAGACTATAGAAATTATAATCTGCTTCTATATATTTGAGCGCCTTAAAGGCAATTGGCTAGATATTATTATACCTCTACAATAGTACCTTAATAACGCTTATATTAAAGCTATTAAATCCTTGCTTTATAAGTAGCTCTTTAGCTTTAAGCTTCCTAGGCCTTTAGAAGTTTTTACTAACTAAGCTACTACTAAGCTAGCTACTATTCTAGCTTTGTAAAATGCTCTATATTAGGATACTTAATTAAGTATAGACTTCGCTATAATATATACTAAACGCTGTTATAATAGTAAATATTGTAACATTGAGTTCAATATAGGCGACAAGGTTTATTTACATCTATACTATAATTATTATCTCCTAGGCAACCTGTCCTAGAAGTATTTGCAATAGCATGTTGGGCCTTTTCTAATTAAGCGCTACGTTAGGCATCTAGTATATAAACTAGATCTCCTAGCTAATATAGGTATCTACCTAGTCATTTCCGTTATTTACCTTCACCTAGCTCCTTAGGAAGACGATCCTTTTAGCTATAATACGCTATCTCCTAGCCTAATTATCGACTCTTAATTAGACTGCTTCTCTAATAGCAACGAATTAGGCGATAAATATAAGGTTGATATAATCTTAGACTACAAGGTTACATACAAAGGCCTCAAATACTTGATCAAATAGACCGGTTATAGCTAAGAAGAGAGCGTTTAAAAAATTATATACAAGCTACGCTATACGTAGCGCCTAATCGACGAATACTAGGCTTGTAAAGGCGATTATCTAGATCGCCCAATCTCTTAGGAAGAGCCTCCTATACCTGATCAGGTATCTTAACCGGCTTGTAAACGTAGCTAGCCTTGTAAGAACCCTATTCCTATTAGCGATAACAAGATATAGAAGAAGCTAGTTGATCGCTATCCAGATCAATCTAGCACTATGCCTCTAGCCCTACGTCGTAGTACTCGATTAAAGGGTATTTAACGATATAGAGGATCTAGATAGGTAAGGCAATGAGGGCATTGCCGTTTTTTCCTATAGGCCTAGACTTAATATAGGGTAGGAGGAATAAGGGAGTTATATAACCTATATATCTATATACGTAGATTAGATAAAGGTGCTCTATATCCTACGTTGTAGACTTTGCAACGCTAGGCCTATTTGGGTAGGCGGTGTACATATATATGTTCTGCTCTATAGATATATATTTCTTAGTGCACTACCGCCCAGATCTTCGATCCACCACTATCATCAATCTACATCTTGTTATTCTACGCATCTACGGCACTTCTCCGCATTAGCTACACTATAATAGGTATAGCAATAGACTTGACTATTATATAGACGAACGTATTACACCTATCTAATATACTAACTATCTAGGACCCTTTATATTAGGCTATAAAGACTACTCTACTAAGCCTACCTATAAGAATAGGCACTAGGTCCCCTTTAGAAGGAAGGCCTAGGCTATAGTTAAGGCGGCTAGAAGCTATCTCTTTGCTAAAGCTAACTAATTATAAGATATAGAAATAACAACCTATTACGCTAATAAGAGACTCTAGAGCCCTAACAAAGAGTAGAGCAAGGAGTGCTTTACAGCTATACCTACGCTTATACTAAATACCAATAAAGGGGTTATATATAGCGTATCTAAGCCCCCTCAACGGTTAGTGGAACTAAGCCTACCTAAGCCCTTAGGCTTAGGGGAGCTACTAGCCTCTAATTAAAAAGCCTAGGCTTAGGCCTAGGTACAACCAACGATTATAATTAGGGCCCTGCGTAGGCTATATATAGTTAATACAGTCCCTATCGAATATAACCTTAGGGCCCTAAGTAGCTTGCTAGCTACCTAGGCCGATAAGTAACGCTAAGTAGGCCTACGACCTCTAGGTTATCTAGGCGAATATACAACGTAGCTAGGATATATATAAGGTCGCCCTCAACGTTAGCTAGGATAACTAAGCTAATATTATCTACCTATAGGAGCCCTGCTAGTAGCCTAGCTCTAGGACAAAGATATACCTAGAATACAATATATTCGCCCTAGTCGAGACCTAGGAGACTGCTAAGGACTGACTATAAGTCTTTACCTATATATAGAAAGTATACTATATCTAGGCATTGCTATAATAGCCTATTTCCTATAATATACTATAGGTATAAGTCAACGGCATTGACTTCTTGAACTTCTATTACTAGCTAGATACACTAGAGGCGATCGACTATGTATATAGCCTTAAACCTACTATAAGATATATAATAGGCAGGGATGCTAACGCCTTAGATCCTATATAGGAGTTTAGCATTGCCTACCCAATGTATAGGGGGCAACGTCTAGCTAGCTAGTTATAGGATATAGGGATACTATATATAGAAGAGCTAGGAATAGCTACCTATAAGTAGGGGTACGTCCTAGACCTCGCTTTTAGCAATATCCCCTTTACTTAGACCTTTATAGACTACAACCTACTTATTAGCTCCAACTATCGTACCCTCTTAACTATTGTCCTAGGCAAGGGCGATAGGCCCCCGCTCTAGCCAAAGTACTAGGTCCTAGACTCTAACCTCGACCTATTTAGACGGGTACTAAGCTACTCGCTAAACTAGCTACCGAGCGTAACGGACATCCCCGATAGGGACTATAAGGCGATTAACTAGTTTATAGAGCAGCTTAGTAGCGCCTAGAACTCTGTCTTTATAGCTACGTTGGTCTACTATAGGCTAGGCGGCAAGAGTGCTACCTAGTGGACCAACGAGTACAAAGAAGCCTAGAGACAGTGGAAGATAGCCGAGTAGCAGTAGGCCGAGGGGCCTAGCGATAAAGACGACTATAAAGAGTGTATAAAGGCCTAGAGGGCCTTCTACAAGGTGGTTAAAAAGGCGAAACGGCAATATTAGATTGATTAGCTTGACAATACTTATATAGACTTAGAACTTTATAAGGTAGTTACCTAGTATAAATAGGTATAAAATAGGAGGTCCCCCCTAATCAAGGTTAGCGAAAAGACTATCTATAACCTAGCGTATAAAGTACGCTATATTATAGGGGCCCTCTTAGAGCGCTTCAATATAGTAGATAATCTAGATAGCGACCCCCTTAAAGGCTAGTAGCTATATAAGGCGAAGCTTAAGCTCCAGTGCCTAGGCAACGTCTCGCTAGAGGAAGCTACTATATATACTATTAGAGTTAAAAGCACCTCCTCTAGCATTGATAAAACTATAGTACACCTAATAAAGAGCTGTTAGAGGGTATTTAGTAGGGTTGTAATAGACCTCTTTAACAAATGTATTGTATTATAGTACTACCCAAAACTATAGAGGGTTATAGAGGTGTCTTTTATTCTAAAGCTAGGTAAAAGGGACTTTTTAATACCTAAATTTTACTAGCTAATTGCTTTAATCTCTTGCCTAAGTAAGGGCCTTAAGCGGGTTATAGCCTAGCGAATAACCCTCTATACCCTTAAGGCTAAAATTCTAAGTCCTTAATATATTAGTGCCCTTCTACAAAGGTTAGTACCCGACCTAGCCGCCTACCTAATATACAATATTAAGTAGGAGCTTACGATAGGAGGCGTAGCTACCCTAGTTACCTTCGATATTTAGAGCGCCTTTGATATCCTCCTACCTAGGCGTTTATTAGCCTATATATACGAATAAGGCTAGCCCCTTAGTGTTATACGACTTATAGAATCCTTCTTTAGCGAATAGAAGATTAGAGCCTAGATTAATGGAGAGTATATAGAGGAACTTCTTATCCTCTATAGGACCCTCTAGGGCTCCCCCTAGTCCCTAATCCTCTATATCCTCTACTTAGCGAAGCTCCTCTAAGCTAAACCTACCCTTTAGTTTAGTTATATCAACGACGTTAGCTTAGTACAATTCAACTATAGGAGGGACCTATAGTAGAATATATAGGATATAGGGGATATAGTTAAAAAGGTCTTAGAGTAGAGCGATTACAACAAAGTATAGTTCTCTATAGATAAAATGGAGCTAATCTACTTTATAAGACAACGAGACCCCTAGAATCTTCCTATTGTTGTTAACGACTATCTAACGATATACCTAGCTATAGCCTTAGAGCCTAAAGAGGGGGGCCCTCTACTTTAGGTAGTAGTATAATAGCTTAAAGTATAGTTTAATAGACGTCTTACCTTTAAGAGGTATATCTATAAACGATATACAAAGGCTAAGAAAGTAGCGCGCTACTTATATAACCTCGCTAATATCTAGTATAGGCTCCCTACTTATATACTATAAAAAGCTATAATAACGGTAATTATCCCTATAGCGCTATATAGTATAGAATACTAGTATAGTAGGTGTACTAAGCCTATATATAGTAGGGTCTATAGTAGGAAGGAGAGAACCTTCGCCTATATAGGATATTATATTAAGGCGATTCAAAGGGTTATAAATATAGCTATAAAGGCTACCTTCCTAGTATAGCGTACTATGCTAAACAAGGTTCTTTACTAAGATATAAGTATATTAATAGTAGAGGTAGCCTTAGAGGAGGCCTAGCTCTACTTTGCTTTCCGCCTATATATAGTAGATAAGGACTATCCCCTAGTTAGAAGAATAGAGATCCTAGCCCAATAGCAGGGACGTAGGGTAGGTATAGTATATTGCCTATGTACCTAGCTCTAATATATAGGACTAGAGTTCCCCCTCTTCGATAGGCCTATCATTCCCCTAATTCACTTTACCCTAGGCTATAGGGAAGATCCTATAGGGGAGCTCGATAAAAAGAAGGCTATTAAGCGTTTCGACGCCTAGTAGTAGAGACTACTACTAGGCGATATTATAGCCTTCTCTAATAGCTTGCTAGAAAAAGACAATAGTATATAGAAATTAGGATATAGCTATATAGTCTTTAAGGTAGGCGACATAAAGGAACTAGTCGACTCTAGCTACGTCTCCCTTAACCTATATACAGTGGTATTCGATATAGAGGCCCTTAGGGCGAGGAGAGCTCTTAAGACGGTCTAGCGGGTAGTAGCATCTAGGGACCGGATCTAGGTCTGCCTCGACAATATAGGGGCGATTTAGTACCTATATAGTATAGCTTCTAAGACTTTATAAGCCTATTTCCTAGCCTTCTATAAGGCTATAGAGGCCTATAAGGGTAGGGTCTAGGTTAAATAGAGCCTAGGGCATATAGGCATTCTAGGCAACGAGATAGTAGATTGGTTTACTAAGGCGGGGGCCTCGGTGGACTAGGACCTAGAGAGCCAACCTATACTCTCTAGGGTTAAAATAGATCTATATAAACGTCTAAAGGCTTTTAGGGCTAGACAATAGAGCGAGCTATAATAAGGCCTATCGTAGCACTATAGGACCTAGGAACTAGAGTACAACGTTAGGTGCCTACTAGAGCTAGAGTATCTCTCTTAGGGAATACTATACTACTTTCTAACGATATAAATAGGGTATAGGGACTTTATAGTGTACTATCGCTAATATAACTATATTGACTATAAACTAGCTTATAGGCACTATAGCGAAGATAAGAGGCTAGAACACCTAGTATTTTACTAACGAATACTAGTATACTTTTTAGAATAGCTATAGTTAGATAAGTAGAGGGATAGACAAAGGCCTTTAGATATAATAGAGAAAAGGCTATACCTATAGAACTTAATATATAAGCTAAAGCTCTTTTAGGAGTTTATAATAAAAATAGGCTTCTATTAATATACAATGACCTTATAGATTTACAACAACCTTATAGATTCTAGATTACAACTTAGTCTCTAGCTAAGGCTTTAGCTTCTATAGCTAGTGTCTAAATACGCTAACTCTGCTTAGGCCTTATTATTGTTATACTATATAGATCCCCTAGTTTCCTTTGAGGTGTCTACTTGCTAGGGCCCCTGCCTCTAGCAGGGTAGGTAGGTTTCTACCTAGGTATAAGACTATAGTAGCCTTCTAGGCTAGTATAGACATATTGCCCTAGGGGGGAGGTGTACTAGGGAAGATAGGCGTTAGGCTTATACTAGACTAGTAGCCTAGGGCTAGCCAACAAAAAAGGAGATAGAGTTAGAGTATAAAGTATAAAGCGAATAATAGCGCTATAGTAGGGGTAGTAGGCTTTATAGATCCCCTAGATTCCTTTAGAACTACCTGCTTGCTAGAGCCCCTAGCCTCTAGTAGAGTAGGTAGGTTCCTACCTAGGTATAAGACTATAATAGCGACCTAGGCTAATATAGGCGTTTTACCTTAGGGGGGGAGGTAGGCTAAGGAGGTTAGGCTATAGGCTTATACTAGACTAGCGGCCTAGGGCTAGCTAACGAAGAAGAAGATAGAGATAGTATATAAGGTATAAAGTAGTAGATAGTACTTCTTTTCGCTCTTTATTGTTGTTTCCTATATATATAGCTTTAGGTCTAGCGTTAGGGTCTCTTTATAATAGGTTCTTTCGTTTATTTTCCTTTCCTTTCCTTCTACTCTCTAAGTTGCTATAGCTACGCCAACGGCTTGGCGTACTATATTATTGGCTAGGAGTTAAGCCTAGGAAGGCGTATACTATCGTAGTAGCTAGGATAGGCGAAAGTCTTAGTAACGTTGGCCTATATACCCTCCTAAATAGAGGGGAGGGGAGCGGCTAGCAAGGCGGTAGCTACGCTGCCAAGGTGCCCTATAGGCTTGAGTCGCTATATAGATAATACGGGGAGGAACTACCCTTTTTATATATATCCAGCTTAGCGCGTCCATATATGCTATAGGTATATCGTGGGGCCACTGTATAGCCCTACATCGGACGTTAAGCGCTTACAACAACAACAACAACAAGCACCTCCGTACTCCGTCCTGTGCTAGCGGCGGCTTCTGCTGCCATCACGTGATTCTCTTGATAGACCCCACATTCGGCTTTGCGCCAATCAAAATCCAGGAAATGTAATCGCGCCAGTGCCAGCTCCAAATCCCCGAACTGCTCCCAAAGCTCCAGGACCAAAAGAGCCGACGTCAAGTTGCGACCACTGTGTCGGAGTCGGACGGAGCTCAGAAAGTCGCCTCCCACATCTCCACTCTCCCTCTTTGTCCCGACTGGATGCAAGCTCGGCCTGGCCGACTCAATTGAGTCTGCAGCAGCCATCCAACTCGAATCCTGCGGTTGTCCGAGTCTCTGCGCCAAATTCGGCTTGCGCGAAAACTGGTGCAACCCGCTCTGCTGCGAATCCCGAACACAGCGATTTGCCGTAACCTCGACCCCTCTGTCCCTCAACCCCCGCCGTTCCTGCGATCGATCGCCGCCGTTCCCCTCACAATGCTCGCCAGCTCAGCCGTCTCGATGGCCTCGCGCCAGATGCCGCTCGTGCGCGTGCCGTCGACGCTCCTCCGCACCCTTCCCTCGCAGGTGCTGGTCGCAAGGAGAGGTTACGCGACGCCGGCCGGTCCGCCGCCCAAGAACTTCCGACTCAAGCCGCCAGCGTCGTGGGACCAGGAGAAGGAGAGCACGTTCGACAAGGTCGGGAAGTACTTCCTCATGACGGAGATGCTGCGGGGCATGTACGTCCTGCTGGAGCAGTTCTTCAGGCCGCCGTGAGTAATTCCGGGTCACATCCAAGCTTGGAGAAGGAGAGAAGGAGGTCCGGCGTACGCGTGCTGACGCTCTGATGGCACAGCTACACGATTTACTACCCATTTGAGAAGGTGCGTCGCGGACCGACCTGCACTCGGCACGCGGGAGAAATATGACTTGCGCCCATCGGTCGTATGCAATCTCGTAGCTCGTGCCAGCGCTAACCGCCCGCTGTTTAGGGCCCGATTTCTCCCCGCTTCCGCGGAGAGCACGCCCTGCGCCGGTACCCCTCGGGAGAAGAGAGATGCATCGCTTGCAAGCTGTGCGAGGCTATCTGCCCCGCGCAGGCCATTACGATCGAGGCCGAGGAGCGTGCCGACGGCTCCAGGCGGACGACTCGCTACGATATTGACATGACCAAGTGCATCTACTGCGGCTTCTGCCAGGAGTCATGTCCAGTCGATGCCATCGTCGAGTCCCCCAACGCCGAGTATGCTACCGAGACCCGCGAGGAGCTGCTCTACAACAAGGGTACAAAGCCTTCAGAGTCTTCCACTCTTCTCACCGTGCAGATTCGCTAATTCCTTCCGCAGAGAAACTCCTGGCCAATGGCGACAAGTGGGAACCCGAGCTGGCCGCGGCCATCCGCGCCGATGCTCCCTACCGATGAGGAATTGCGGGTGCTGGAAGCAGAGAGAGGAATGGGGGATTTGTCGGGAAGGCCAGGGACTGTCATGGACATATTTTGTAGAAGCACTGTAAATACCTCTGTCTGCGAGACTAGAAAAGCAATCCTCTTCTTTGTCGCAGCCGACTGAACTGCAATTCTGAACCGAGTTATTCCAGCCCCTGGAACTCAGGACGCTGGGCCGGTGGAGTCACGTGTCGGAGCACGGGGCACCGAGCTACTCCGAGCCTTGGCGCATGGCAATCCGAGGGTTATGGCTAAAGAGGTCCCGCCAAGACTAATTTCGGAGACTGCCGCTTACAAGTATTTACAATTGCCACGGGGGGTGAGCGGGGCCACGACGACTTCGACGACTTCGAGCAACATCAACAACGAACAATCGCAAAGACTCGTCGCAACAACTTCACGAAACCTTAACCAAATTGAAAAAAAAAGAAAACCGAGATAACCCGCACCCTAACCATAACCCGTATCCTAACTATAACCCGAACCCTAACCAGCGGGGGCTAGCGCCGCCCCCCGTACCCCCGGCGAACTAACCACTTGGCGATAGTGCAAACGCCTTGGCGATAGTGCATACGCCTTGGCGATCGGGCTGCGTAATAACGTTGTAAAAACATTGCCGACAATTGGCCGAAATTAGTCTTGGCGGGACCTCTTTAGCCATCAGCAATCCGAGCTCTCCAGTGCATCCCGACTCGGGCGAGAAAATTATCATCTCCAGCATTGCTCCCCGTCAACCGTCTATTGCACCTTCGATTCCCGTGCCGAGTCGGCCCAATTGCCATCCCTGCGACGACCGTACCTCCGCACAGCTGCAACACCGCCAACCACCATGTTCCGCACCGCGATTCTCCGATCTGCAGCCGCCGCGACGCGGACGGCCATGCGCCCCGTCCCCTCCGCCGCCGCGAGAAGGGCAGCTGTCGTCGCGCTCCCCAGGACCGCCCCTTCGTTCGTTCCCAAGCCGCTCGCCTGGCAAGCCGTGCGGTGCTACGCCTCCGGGAGCGGCCTGGACAGGACCGAGGTTTACGAGCGGATCAAGCAGCTGCTGTCCGGCTTCGACAAGGTGGGTCGAGTTTCCGCCGTCTTCTTGTTTATCACCCTCCATCAGCCCCGGCCACGGATGCTCTCCGGATGCTCTTCATTGAGCACACGTCACGCTCTGCCAGACTCGGTTCGCGGGTCTCCATGCAACGAAGCTAACGCGCTTGCGTCCCCAGGTCAACGACCCTGCCAACGTGAGTCTCCTGCGACCTTCAGCCACCACGAGTCTTCTCCTCGACCTGTCCTCGTCCGCGTCTAACCTGGCCGTTCTTCGACGTTGTAGATCACAGAGACTGCGCACTTTGCGAACGACCTCGGCCTGGACAGCTTGGACACGGTGGAGGTTGTGATGGCCATCGAGGAGGTTAGTTTCCGCCTGCTGGCATTCAAACGAGCTGCGAGCGCTGACCAGATTCCACACAATACAGGAGTTCAGCATTGAGATCCCCGACAAGGATGCGGACACGATTCACAGCGGTACGTTCGCGCCCTCTCACCGCGCCATCCGCGCCATCCGCGCCATCCGTGCGATCCGTTTCCCGTGGCGTATTGCTGGAGACTGACCCATCGTTCCCCCAACAGTTGACAAGGCCGTCGAGTATATCCTCAGCCAACCCGATGCGAACTAGACCTGCCTCCTGTTTTTTTGCCTGTACAATATCATGACCATCGTCAAACCACCCGGCATGCCACACCTCTCCCTAGTCCATTAGACGGTGTTGTTCGGCTTGGGGAAGAAGGGATGGCTTTTAATCTGTCACATTGGGCTGGCGTGTATCAAATGGACTGCTGACGGCTGTTGGCATTCTTCCCGTGGGTTCTTTGGGACACAAATATTTCCTTGGATCTGTGGTGTGTTGTGTGTCCATCTCTCACATCCCTCAACTCCCCCTCGACCGCCGTGCTCTTGACGCCTCGGTTCTTGCATCCCGAGCACCTCGTCAGCCGAGACACAACTGTCTCGCGCCGTTGCAGCATTCGGCGATGCCATGTGACCTTACCTTCGTGCCGTTCTTGCAAGCCCAGGTCCGTCGCCCCAGGAACTGAGATGCCTTCCACACGATGCATCTGGTCCGCTCTCCCTGCAACATGCACGCTTCAAACACCACTTCCCATGCCGCGGCCCGTCGCAGACAACCGCACGTATCAGCGACTTGACGTCGCATTACCCATTCTCCAATTCCAGTTCGAATTTGCATAGATGAAAAAGCATGGCTACGTGGTGAAGTACATTAGGGCCCGGCCTGCCGGCTGGCTAGCGGAATCAGGAGCCGCACCCGGTTCCCCCTCGCCCAAACGCCGGCCGCAAGCCGTCTATACAAGATGCTCCATCCTAACATGGGCCGCCAGATGTAGGAGAATGAGGTGCAGTGTCACCGGCCGACCAGGGGCAAGCGCCCTTTTGTGTATATATCAACGCCGAGCCAGCTGCGAGCCGCCGCTTGGGGCGCGCGCCCCTGCTGTTTACCGTGCGCCCCCCCTCCAGGAAACTCAAAGGGCCACAAGCAAATGCACACGCCGTTTCCATGCCAAAATGTAAATCGTTATCGTCATGGTCCCAATCATCCCATTAGCCCGCTCGCTCGCCCGCTTGGGATGCGGCGTGGCTCACCGCGCTCCGGCGGCCTCAACGGCACCGCTCCCCGCCGCGGGCTTCCCGCCGCCGTTCGCGCTGGTGCCGGCGCCGGTACTTCCCCTGTTGCTGGCGACCACATTGGCATAGCTCCACACGCCGCTGAGCGGGCTGGCAACGCCGGGGTTCCCTCCGGACGCGCGCTTACGGGCCGCCCGCGACTGCGTCGTCCGCGCCTGCTGCGCGTCGTCCTCCTCCTCCATCCGGAAGACGAAGGACGAGTCCTCCTCGTCGATCGGCGTGGCGAAGCGGCCCGTCGGGCCCGAGCTGGTGGAGCCGCTGCTGACGTGCCGCTCCAGCGCCCGGTCCTTCTCGCGCTCCCGCCCGATGATGCCCGCTCCTCCCGAGCCGCCCGTCCCGCCCGTCTTACTGCTGCTCCGCGGCACGGTCGGATGCGTCTGGGGGCCGGGGCCGGCACTTCCGGATCCGCCCTCGGCTAACCTCGTCTCTCGGAGCTGCCGGGTCAGGGCGGAGATTGACTCCATCCCGTTCTCTTTTTCCCCGTGTGTGTCGCTACCGGCGGCCGTGTCCGCGCGGGATTCGGCTGTGATCGCCGAGGCCAGGCTCGAGTTCCTCAGCGGGCTTCCCACGTGGCCAAACGCCGAAACGTGCTTCATGGACCTGGCGGGGCTTCCAACGTCGAGATCATCGTCCTTGTGCCGTTGGAAAAGAGGCCCCCAGCGGCTGGGGCTTGCGGCCATGCCAGGACTGCCAAACTTCGTAGCCCCGGCGGGCAGGGATTCCACAGCCGGCTCGAGAGTGTCCGTCATGCGCATGGTATTCGCGGTGTTGGAGCCCCTCCTTGCCTTCTCGGCCGGGGTCAGGACCTCGTTCGCGAGCGAGCCCGGGACGTAGTCCTCCTCGAACATGAACTCGGCCTCCCAATCGCGGTCGATTTTGGGGACGCTGCTGCTCACCAGCCGCGGCTTGGCATATCGCAGCGAGGTGCTGTGCATCGTCCGTTTCCCAAAGTACTCGTCACTTCCGTACGCGGACCCCGGGGCGGCCGAACCGACGGACGGGCTGCTCCCGAAACCATTTGCGTCGGCGGCGCCGAGGGCGGAGGGCGAGAGGTGCTCGCTGCTGCCGAAAGCCGAGTTGTGCAGCATCTTGAGCGTCTCGGACGTTCGGCCGTCTCTAGCCGCGTGGAGAGATGGCGAGGGCGATTCGAGACCGAACTTGGCCGGTACCGACGCCGGGAACGGCCCATAGCGCGCCGCAAGCGATATGCCGTTGCTGTCGAAGGACGCCGGGAGCGGCGCGTCTAGAACCGAGAGACCCGCCGTGTTCACGGGCGAGAGGCCGAGGCCAAGCCGGTTCGTGTCCTCGTCGCGCGGGGAGCCGTAGGCGGAAGCGGGGTTGGAGCTGTAGGTCGTGTCGATTACGGGCAGCCCGTTCTCCATGCTCGGCTGCCGGCCCAGCTGGTGGCCGTAGGGATCGTCCTGCGGAGCGTAAGCGGAGGTTGGCGCGGCGTATGGGGGCACGGCGGAACCGGCGCGCAGGAACGAGTTGGTCAGCGCGCTGTTGGACGGCGGGTGATAGGTCGTAGGGTTCACGCGGACGCCCAGGGTCACTCCCGGGGGAGCACCGATCGTCACACCGTTCTTGCCGTAGTTGATGCGGCGGCCGTCGGGGAGGACGTGGATGTTGGCGCATTTCGGACCGAACTTGCAGTTCCCCTGCGGTGACCGCGTGAGGCACGCTGAATCAGTACGACCATGTTTGAGCAACTAACGCTCGGCCACCGTCGGCAGAAACGCAAACAAGCGCCAGGCGAGGGGTTTGGGGCGGCCGGGGCGCCAAACCTTTGCGAAATACTTGCATATCGTCTCGGAGGCGGCGCTGATGTCGTGGCTGAAGGGGCAGGCATTGCCGGCCTGGCAAGCGCCCTGACGGAAGAATTTGCAGGGCACGTGCGACGTGTCTGTCGAGACGGGTCGAAGGAGCAAGGCCTCGAGTCAGCAAGAGCTTGCAAGCTGTGCGCGGCGAGGTCGCCGCTGCCTGACGTCCGGCGGCACCCCCCGAGGGACGGGCGCGCGCCGTACAGCAGACTTTTGAGGGCCAAACGGCGACTTACTCGGAGGGCTCCGCGGCCCATCGAAGCGGGCGCCGTGCGGCGGGCCCATCATGCCGCCGCCGGAGCGGCCGCCATGTGGTGGGATGTTGAGGCTGCCGCTGCGCATATGTCGATGTTCACTCAGGTGCGAGGCTGCCATTGCCGTTCTCTCGGACGAGGCGGGTTTGGGTGCAGGTTATCGAGCTGCGGCAGAGGAGAGATTTGAGCCAGTCCCGGTGGCCCGTGGGATGGAGGGGCGGCAGCCCGATGCGCCAGGCCCGTTCGGTGAGGGGCAGCGCCCGGGCCAAGCACTGCACTTCGATCCCGGTCGCTCACCTGCCCTCTCCACTCTGTTGGTGCCGAGAGACCTAACCACTTCAGCTCCCTGCTAGAGCGTACGGGGTGCTATTTTTGACAGCGATTGTTGTTGCCGGTGTCCTGAAAACCAATCCGCCAAGGCAAAAAAAAAAAAAAAAAAAAAAAAAAAAAAAAAAAAAAAAAAAAAAAAAAAAAAAAAAAAAAAAAAAAATTAGGCGCGCTACCTTACCTAACCTACCCGGTACCTTACCTACCTTATCTAACGGAGGCTACCTGAAAGTACCGAGATACCTGAATCCTCCTATCAACAGTCGGCACATGTCTGCTGACACGCCAGCGAGGGGCAGCCACACAACAGTGTTCGACATTCGTTAGTCACAGCTGAAGCGGGAACACGACTTGGTGAAAAGACAACCCGAACAATTTTCCGTTCCAGGCCAGCCTCTACGGCGCTCAAACTGAAGCTCGCGATGTCCACTGCAACGGCCCCCTCAAGCCGACTCGAACCATGTCTTGCACCTGGAGAAATGCGTGATAATTTGTTCAAGCTGACGATTTGTCAGGCTCCCGGAGCGGGCGGGGTTTGCATCCCGCCTAGGATCCCGGTGCCGCCGCGATTGCTGCGACACAGCCGTGACGTTATGGAAAGCTGACGGCTGTTTTTTCCCTTCCGGCGATCTCACTCGTATCGCGGGCTCTGCAACTGAACAACTCGTCGGCTGATGAAAGAGCGGCGCAAACTCCCCTTGCATACCATACCAAGGTCGCAACTACTCGGTGGCACGACACGAGCGCAATGTTAGTGCCCTGCTGGTGCTTGCTTACCGGTTGGGGTAGGGTGGGGGAGATGGGGGATGGGGGTGTGGTGGGTGGTGTGGTGGGCGGGTCAAGCATGGGGGCCGCGTGATGCCGCGTCACACGGGCATCGTGATCAGGGAACTGACCAAGAAGGGTGAGACTTACATGTCCTAGTTCCGGATTGCGAGCCAGCCGCGCCCAGTCGCACCGACGCGACGACAATGATGACGGGACCTTCCCAGGAGGAGCATACTCTAGCATCCGTTCCTCGCCAAGTGACTGCCCAGGGAGGCCTGCGTGGTTTGCCTCGAGCAGTCGTGTCCCGCTGCCAGAGAAGCCGTCGTATAGGTGTTGCTTGTGAGGGAAGTCAGAATCTGAACTTTTCTTCGTTCATTTCTTCACTCTGCTCGCCAACTGAAGACCTTCCGGCTCTTCTGCGTACACGCGGTTCCATATGAACAGCACTACCTTGGGTACATGTGTTTTTCAATTACTATGTTAGGGCTCATCGATCCGCCTTGAGTTCTTGTGTTAGTCCGCCAAACTCCTATTTTTCTGAGTACTTAACTGTAATTTTGTCTCAGGAGACCACCTACTTGAATGTCAAGCTGCAGGATCTTGATGTTACGCAGCCCGGCTTCAACCGGATCCCGTGGTAAACATGGATATATGCCGGCCGTTGAAGCCGCGTATGCACTGGTGGCCTGACCGTACCATGTTGTCCCTTCTCTTGTAAGTCCAGTGCTTGGCCGCAGTGGAAATTGTCTTCACGACCCTCTGACTCCGGCGCCGAAAGGTAGGTATTGGTGTTGTTTGCGCAACATGGCTTGGCTCAGCAGGTGTGTGTGTCAGTGATGGTGCTATGCGAATCATGGAATAGCAAAATGGCACGCCCCCAAGTAAGGGCGCACAAGACCAGGACTGGGTCTCGCGGCCTCGCCAGGACGGCTTGGCCGGTCAGCTCGCCGCTACTGTTTCTGCTGCCCTGCGCAATGCCTCGAAACCGACCCCCACGTCCGCGTCCGAATGTCGTCATCTATAAGGGGCTGTGCTTCCTCTTCTCCCTCGTGTGGCAGCCTCGATGGAGCCCTGAGGCTGTGTTGACTAGCGGTACCTCCGTAGACGAAGAACATCAGCCTGACGACTGGGAACCTAGGAGTCTCTTCCCGCCTGGCCGATCGTCCGCTAGTCCTATCTTTCCTATCAGACTCACGTCTGTTTTGCGCTGCACTTCTCTGCGCCTGGTTCATGAACTAGGCCCCAGCAGAGCTGGTCCTTCAATGGACCTGCTTCTAGCTAGTAAGGAACACACGCCAGCACACGCAACACGTCGAACATGGGGCTCGAGTTTGAAGTTTTCAAATTGTTGACAATATCTTTATGTCTCCCTGTTGCTTTGGTATCTCCTTGTCTGGACATTCCCTCACTTACGTATCTTGCATAGGGGCCTCGCGACCTGGGTCATGGTTCGCTAGTATGGATGGCATCCTCAAAATAGTCATGTTTCGCTTCACTCACCGAGTTCCTTCAACCATCTCGTGGTCACCGAATACATTCAACAGCGCGCGGCTCAAAACTGACCTCAAGTCAAGCAAATGGAAACACCTCTCGTACTCGGCCGACCTACCCTGCACCTCCCATACTATGAGTCTCCCACCCGACTTGTCTCGACATGGTAGGCACTGGAAATATGTGTCCCCGGTACATCGACGTGCGGTTGGGGCATATCGTAGCTGAATCGGACGGAAAACCGCTCATGGTACCATAGATAAGAACGGAATGCATGATGTCGATCATTACTCATAGTCTTGTGCGTTGCCGAGCATTCAGTCCTGCGCCGTCAACGGAAAGCGGAGTTAGGCTCCCGAACACCAGTCTGATGCCGCCTGCAGCACCTTCAATATTGGCAGGCCTGCATCTGGTCTCTTTTTCGAGGGGTCAAATACCGAATACCAACAAAGCACGGAGACATTGGCCCTTCTTTTGCTGTATCAGTCCCGACCTAACATCTGCAGTGCCACCCGGAAACAATGGAGGTTGTTCACATTGCACGGAATAATCAGCAGTGCCAGTGAAGGTGGAAGTGAAAGCCAAACGGTCGCTGAAGCATCGAACACCATGTTCCGTCATGCCCATACCAATCTCGGATGACCGTGGGCCCCATCTGCGCTTCCCCGAGATTTTTCCCTAGCTCCCTGTGCCCCTGAATCTTCCTCGGCGAAATGAAGGGGAGAGGCGCCGAAGGCGGAATTCCAGCCCAGTGGTTCAGCCCGGATTTGCACTGCAGCTTGGGGAAACCGGGAACGCTTGCCTCGGTACTTACGTTCCGTTGACGGCGGCGAGCTAGCGTAGCATGTCCAACCCCCCGTGCCTCCACCGCGGGCGTGGGGCGGCCCCTGTTCGGGGACCACACGAACGAGGAGTTCTCCAGGGCTTGTTCCGAGATAGCCAAGATGCGGACTAGTCTCCGCCTCGGTGCGTAGCATTTTTGGGCTTGACGGCCCGTAAACCAGGTTCTTGCCGAATCTGAAACGGAACCGGCTCCGCGGATGGACTGCGGCAACAGTCAGCAAGGGCCCGGGATTGCTGGAAATACTGCTTGTGCAGCCAAGATAAATATGAGAGCGATCCCCGCGAGACCCTGGAAAGGATCTCCTCCTCGACGAGTACCTCGCCAGCCAGCTTTTCCCCCTGTCACTGTTCGTCCGCCGTTGTCAAGATGGGCCAGAAGACGCTGCACGGATTCGCCGCCACGGCTTTGGCCGTTCTCCCCTTTGTGAAGGCTCAGCAGCCCGGCAACTTCACGCCGGAGGTGCACCCGCAACTGCCAACGTGGAAGTGCACGACCGCCGGCGGCTGCGTTCAGCAGGACACTTCGGTGGTGCTCGACTGGAACTACCGTTGGATCCACAATGCCGACGGCACCGCCTCGTGCACGACGTCCAGCGGGGTCGACCACACGCTGTGTCCAGATGAGGCGACCTGCGCGAAGAACTGCTTCGTGGAAGGCGTCAACTACACGAGCAGCGGTGTCACCACATCCGGCAGTTCGCTGACGATGAGGCAGTATTTCAAGGGGAGCAACGGGCAGACCAACAGCGTTTCGCCTCGTCTCTACCTGCTCGGCTCGGATGGAAACTACGTAATGCTCAAGCTGCTCGGCCAGGAGCTGAGCTTCGATGTCGATCTCTCCACGCTCCCCTGCGGCGAGAACGGCGCGCTGTACCTGTCCGAGATGGACGCGACCGGTGGCAGGAACCAGTACAACACCGGCGGTGCCAACTACGGCTCGGGCTACTGTGACGCCCAGTGTCCCGTGCAGACGTGGATGAACGGCACGCTGAACACCAACGGGCAGGGCTACTGCTGCAACGAGATGGACATCCTCGAGGCCAACTCCCGCGCCAACGCGATGACACCTCACCCCTGCGCCAACGGCAGCTGCGACAAGAGCGGGTGCGGACTCAACCCCTACGCCGAGGGCTACAAGAGCTACTACGGACCGGGCCTCACGGTTGACACGTCGAAGCCCTTCACCATCATTACCCGCTTCATCACCGACGACGGCACGACCAGCGGCACCCTCAACCAGATCCAGCGGATCTATGTGCAGAATGGCAAGACGGTCGCGTCGGCTGCGTCCGGAGGCGACATCATCACGGCATCCGGCTGCACCTCGGCCCAGGCGTTCGGCGGGCTGGCCAACATGGGCGCGGCGCTTGGACGGGGCATGGTGCTGACCTTCAGCATCTGGAACGACGCTGGGGGCTACATGAACTGGCTCGACAGCGGCAACAACGGCCCGTGCAGCAGCACCGAGGGCAACCCGTCCAACATCCTGGCCAACTACCCGGACACCCACGTGGTCTTCTCCAACATCCGCTGGGGAGACATCGGCTCGACGGTCCAGGTCTCGGGAGGCGGCAACGGCGGCTCGACCACCACCACGTCGACCACCACGCTGAGGACCTCGACCACGACCACCACCACCGCCCCGACGGCCACTGCCACGCACTGGGGACAATGCGGCGGAATCGGGGTACGTCAACCGCCTCCTGCATTCTGTTGAGGAAGTTAACTAACGTGGCCTACGCAGTGGACTGGACCGACCGTCTGCGAATCGCCGTACGCATGCAAGGAGCTGAACCCCTGGTACTACCAGTGCCTCTAAAGTATTGCAGTGAAGCCATACTCCGTGCTCGGCATGGCTCCAATCTGTTTGAAGGACTTAGAAGTCGGCAGAACGGAGGGAAAGGGGTAAAATTCTGTTGTACATAGTTTGCCAGACCAGTATACATATGACTCGTTGTCCCATCACACTCCGTCCACCTCAACAGCCGGACGCTGCTTGCAAGGTGCTTCCGCTGACTGACCCGCGATCAGGCGCGTTGGACCACAGCCCACCTTCCGTGTGTTATTCTGCCGTGGAGATAGCAGGAAGTCATCGTAGGACTCTCGATTTATCACCGCATCATAGGCATGCCAAGTACTAGTATTAATAACCATCGCTATATCGAACGTTCGCTGCCCGCTTTAGTATGCCTTACGCCACTCAGTGAATGTTCACGTCGATATTTAAGCGGCCCAATCATCTGAAGGCTTCCGAGGCTCGCTTGCCTCATATGTGCTGTGACGCCCCGCACATCCTGGGCAGCGCGTCTCGATCAGGTAGGACTCGCCGTAGATCCGGCCAGCGTTTTCCATCGCGTTGTGGAAGTTCAGGCCAAGCAAACCCAGTGAACATTTCGACACAGAATGGACTGTCCACCAATCAGTGGAGTAAGTGATACTCATGCCTGGGTCTTGCAGCAGTGCCCCCGCCCTTCAGCCCAGCCGGGAAGTCCTGAAGCGGAAACTACCTAAGGTACCTAGCCTTCCCTTCCGGAACGCGGGCTCAACCGCCTTGTTGGAAGAAAAGATGTTACGGATTACAAAGCCACTCTCTGTGACTAATTACAAACCCACACTCGGCATATGTTCCGCGCCCTGTGAAGAGCTACTCGTGGTTACTTCGTGTCTCCACCTTGCGTGCAGCTCTGGGACTTCGACCGAGATGTAACCGGGCATGAAGGGCCGTCAATACTGCCGTGATGGGTGTACTGGGGTATAAATTAAGGGGGAGTCTGGCTGTAGGGCAGCGTTGGCAACCAGCGAGCCGATGCACACTTCAGGCTAACGGCGGCTATGGGCACTAGGGCGCGTTCGGCCTCTGCTGTCTGTCCATCTTGGAGACCATGGTTCGTTGGCTCGCCTCGTCGCTTGCTGGCGCCGCCAGCTTGTGCTGGTTCGCGCTTCCAACGGACGCACTGCCTGCACACCACCAGACATCTGCCCCGATTGTCAAGGTGAAGAATGGCTCGTACGCAGGGATCTACTCGGCTGAGTACAACCAGGACTTCTTCCTCGGCATGCCCTATGCGCAAGTACGTCGACCCTCTCTCACTGACCACCTCCTAGCTCCACGCTCCGGTCATGATGCATGGAGATTATGACTTACACTGGTGTTTCGTGTTAACAACAGGTAGCGCCCCGGTTCACCGTCTCGCAGCCCCTGAACTCGTCGTGGGAGGGCGTCCGGAATGCCACGGCCTATCCGCCCCATTGCGTAGGTTACGGCGGAGACGAGGTTGGGTACCCGATGTCCGAGGACTGCCTGTACCTTAACGTTATCAGGCCGGCGGGTATCTCTAATACCGCCGGGCTGCCCGTTGCTGTATGGATCCACGGCGGTGGCTTGGTGAGCTCCCCCTGCTTCTGGTCCAGAGATCGCGACTTTTGCAGCCTTGGCTGACTCGTTTCTAGTATATGGGCGGCTCCGCGGACCGGCGGTACAACCTCTCATTCATCGTCCAGAACAGCGTGGAACAAGGCACACCCATGATCGGCGTTAGCCTCAACTACCGCTTGTCCGCCTTCGGCTTTCTGTGTGGCAAGGAGGCCATGGATGCCGGCG
Source organism: Thermothielavioides terrestris NRRL 8126 (assembly GCF_000226115.1). Taxonomy (NCBI): domain Eukaryota; kingdom Fungi; phylum Ascomycota; class Sordariomycetes; order Sordariales; family Chaetomiaceae; genus Thermothielavioides; species Thermothielavioides terrestris. The sequence continues at coordinate 73,788 of NC_016459.1, read as the reverse complement.
TGGTAAATTTTGGCTTCAAAGACCAGCGGTTGGCCCTCCGCTGGATCCACGAGAACATCGCAGCGTTTGGTGGTGCGCCCGACAAGGTTACCATCTGGGGCGAGAGTTCTGGTGCCGAGAGCGTGAGCGCGCAGACCCTGGCCTACGGCGGCCGTGACGACGGCCTCTTCCGGGGCGTCATCGCTGAGTCTGGCTACGGCGGCTTCATTGGGCGGTACGCTGGCGGCCTGAACGCCAGCGACGCCATGCAGAATACGTACGACACGCTCGTGCGCAACACCAGCTGCGCCCACACGGTCGGCACGCCAGCCTCACTCTCCTGTCTGCGTGATTTGCCCCTGGACGAGATGCATAAGGCACTGAATAGCACGGCCGCCAATCCCTGGCCGCCCGTGCTAGACGGCGACTTTATTTCCGACTACCCCTCCAAGCAGCTGAGCGAGGGCCGCTTTCCCAAGGTGCCCATCCTCATCGGTTGCAACTCGGATGAGGGATCTTCCTTCGGCGTCGGATACGGTCCTAACGGCGGCGGCGTCAACACGGACGACGAGATGCGCGCCGCCATCGCTTCCATCGTCGGGCCCGATGTCGAAAAGATGACCGGGAAGACGGTCAAGCAGGTAGTGGACGAGCTGATGTTCCTCTACCCCAACATCCAGGCCGTTGGCGACCCCAGCTTGGACAAGTGGCCCGTCATCCAGCCAGGCGACGACGTGGCTCAGTCCATGGGGGCACAATACCGCCGCACAGCTGCCCTCTTTGGCGACTTGTGAGTTCGACCACGCCTTTTCATCCTCTTACGATTTTCGATTGTGAAACGGGCGAGGCTGATCCAGTCTGTCCTTAGCACGATGCAATACTCTCGACGGCGCGCGAGTCTTGCCTTCGCCAAGCAGGGAATCCCTTCCTGGAGCTACCGTTTTGATGTCGTGCTGCCCAGTCTCCCAGGGTACATCGGAGCGACGCATTTCCAAGAAGTCGCGTTTGTATTCGACAACACTCGCGGCGAGGGCTATGCCCAGAATCCTTTCGCCAACAACACTCGTGTCTTGACCGCGCTAGCAAAGACCATGTCGACGGCTTGGGTGAACTTCATCACTGGCTAAGACCCCAACGGCCGAAAGGGCCTTGGCCTGCCGGGCGGAGCGACATGGCCCCCGTACAATGCTAGCGCTGGTGGAGGAGTCGGGCAGAATCTCGTCTGGACCGACAAGGGCAGCTATGTAGAGATGGACAGCTGGCGCGCGGAGGGCATCAACTACTTCATCGAGAATAGCTTGGCAGTGTTCGGGATGTAACTTCGATGCGAGTACCGATAAACAAACGCGGAATATACAGTCATGACCGCATCTACCATGGTTCAAGAGCACCCTGCACCCCAGGGCGCAACCACTGATTTGGGCATCAAAAAGCATTCCGGTGCACGAGGCATGCAGTCCTCACACGGAAGCACCGAGATCCGGAACATCTGGGGTCGCACAGTCACAGCCGTCGTATGAAGAGGGAGTCTTATATGGCCGAGCTGCCTTAGTTTTTCCCCACAATCTCGCTGTAGCTAGCGTACAAGTCGTAACTGGGAAAATGAAAGATCAGTCTCTCAACATTACTCAGGGGATCCAGCGTACGACGTACCTGCGTGCGTGCGTCAATCGTTCGGCCAGGGATGCTGGTGCCTCTGGCGCCTGGGCGTCCAGATACGGTTTCAACTCCTCCACAACCACACTCGGGGTGTCGCAGCTCTCCTTGACCTTGGACAGGATCTGGATCCGCGCAGCCCGGTTCTTGCGGAGGGCCTCGAAGCGGGCAAGTGAAACTTCGACGCTCTGGCTCTCGTCCTGGAAAGCGAGACCCAAGCCGGCGCCGTCCTCGATAGCCTGGCACGCGCCCTGGCCCAGGAAGGGTAACATCGGATGCGCGGCATCCCCTATGAGGACCACGCGGCCACGAACCCAGGTCGGGAGCGGGTCGTGCACATAGAGGGGCCAGCGCTTGACGTGGCTGGAGAGCTTGACCATTCGTCCGAGCCTCGGGTCAAAATGGCTGAACTCGGCCATCATGGCGTCCTTGAGCTCTTCCCCATCGTCGACGGTGGTCGACGAACACGGGTGAACGCCGGCCACGTTTTGCAGTTCCCCACTTCGCTCCCAGCATCAGCACAAACATGCAAAGGTTCAAAGGGAAGGAGAAAGACGGGCCGTCAACATACTCGCGACATGCATACCACACGATCTGCCTGATCATGGATGGATCCTCGGTTGCCGCGGTCTCCTTGTCCGCGATGATGTTCACAGCAGCGGGCCCTGTGACGTCTAGCAGTGACCGAAGAAAGTCGTCCTTGCGGCACGTCTCCGTGTCAATGAGGAAGCGGAAAGCTGCCAACCCCGAATGAACGGCTTTGGTAGGCCTTCCATTCAGAACATATTCTCTCGCGAGCGAGTGCACCCCGTCGGCGGCGACAACGAGATCAGCGCGTAGCTCCGTCCCGCCCTTGAGCACAACAACGCCGGTCTCGTCCACGCGAACCACGGTTGTCGCTAGGCGGATTTCGGCGCCAGCGTCGGTAGCCAGCCGCAGCAGCTCTCGGTGCAGGTCGACCCGGTGCAGCGTATGGTTGCCCGGGTTAGGCGACGGTATGGCATGGAGCTTGGCCAGGTCCGTCTCGCGCAGCAAGTACGTGGTGCGGATGCGGCAGGCGCGGGCGCGCTCTAGATCGAAGCCCAGGTGGGCTAAGATCAGAAGAGCGTTGGGGCTGAGGTTGATGGCGGCGCCGATTTCGGTAGCGAAGGCTGACTTCTCGAGGACGAGGACGCCATGTCCGGCGCGGCGCAGCGCAATGGCCGCCACGAGGCCGGCGAGTCCGGCGCCGATGATGATGACGTCTAGCGGCATGGGGTGTCCTGGGAGGGGCAACGTGGCAGGATTTTTTTTGTCGGAGGCGCCGCGTTTGGGTGCGTGCGTGCGCTCCGCTCGGGGGTATTATTCGGCTGGACGGCCGGCCCCAAGTAAAGCCCGTGGCCGTATCCGCCCCGGTTTTACTCGGCGCCGGCCCGGGTTTCCAACCGGACGGGATATATCTGTGCCACGCAACAAGAGGAAGCCGGTGTTTTGTGAACGCATCAAGCTCCAATCGCCGCGATTCCACCATGACCAGCAACGGCACAGACCCATTGACTGAATTTCTCGGGGCCATCGAGGGCGTTAACCGCACCTCGTTCGCGGAGGATGGAGACCGCATCCGAGCGCTTCAAGCAGCATACGCTCTCGTCAGTCGGCTGGAAACGTCGTGGGACACGGTTGCGCGCCTTGTCCTGACCGAGCCGGCGCTGGGAGCGGCCTTGAAAGTGGCCCGAGACCTGCAACTCTTTGAGAAATGGGCTAGCGAAGCCGGGCAGGAAAGCGCGCGGACCAGCGCTCAGCTGGCGGAACTGACAACTTGCGACGAGATGCTCCTCGCCCGCATCCTCCGCCACCTCTCGGCGACGAATATGCTGGACGAGGTCCAGCCGGGCCTGTACAAACAAACAGCCTTCACCAAGTCGCTGCTTGAACCGGTATTCGGCGCATGGGTTGACTACCTCTACGACGCGACGCTGCCATGCTTTTACAAGATGCCCATCTACCTAGCTCAGCACGGGTACCAAAACCCGACGGATCCCACCAACGGCGTGTTCCAGTACGCCAAGGGCTTCAAGGGCTCGCTCTTCGACTACTACGACACGCACCCCGTTGAGGGCGCCGTCTTCAACTACATGATGGGCGGCGTTATGGCCAAGCAGGCCGGCATGCTGGACCTGTACCCAATTGAACGGCTGCTCGACGAGCCCGAATCGCCATCGCCGCCGCCCCTTCTGGTCGATGTGGGCGGCAACGTCGGCCACGATATCAACAAGTTCCTGGCGAAGCAGCCGGGTCTTGCATCGAGGCTCGTGCTGCAGGACCGCCCCGACGTCGTCAAGGTCGCCAAGTGCCCGTCGACGGTGCGGGTCATGGCGCACGACTTCTTCCAGCCGCAGCCCGTGCGAGGGGCCCGCGCCTACTACCTGCACGGCGTCATCCACGACTGGGCAGACGAGCCGGCTCGCCGCATCCTCGGGCACCTGCGCGACGCCATGACGCGCGGCTACAGCCGCCTGCTGGTGCACGATCACGTACTGCCCGCCAGCCGCCCTCACCCGCAGGCAACTGCGTACGACCTGACCATGATGGTGAAGGTGTCGGCCTTCGAGCGGACCGAGAAGATGTGGGAGGACTTGCTGGGATCCGTGGGTTTCGTCATAGTCAAGATTTGGAGCTCGCCGCTGGCGACGCAGAGTGTGATAGAAGCGGAGCTAGCATAGGTAGATGAAAATGATCTTTTTTTTTTTTTTTTTTCAAATAATCATCTAATTAACAAGCTACTTTTTTCACCACGCAATTTCCAGCTCGTGCCCCTTGATCTCGGCATTGAACCATTCGATGAGTCTGATGCGGTCCGTACACGTCCTCGCGCCCTCGAGCACGCCGCTTGCTAACACGGCCTTGACAACGGCATGCAGCTGGTGGTTGGCCAAGTTGCGGCCCAGACACGCCCGCGGTCCCAGGCCAAAAGCGAAGGCGTTGCGCGCCTGCGCGTCGGTGCTGGCCTGGCCAGCCGCTAGCCAGCGCTCGGGCCGAAAGACGAACGGGTCCGGGTACACGGCGGGGTCGTGATGCAAGACATAGGCGGCCGCGCCGACTTTGGTCCCCGCCGGAAGGTAGGTGCCGTCCGCCAGGCGCAGACCGCCGGTAGGCACGAGGCGAGTCAGTCGCGCCGGGTTGGCCATGGCGACGCGCAGGCCCTCGCGCACGATGGCGCGCAAGTAAGGCAGGGATTGGGGGTCCGCGGCCGTTGAGGCCTCGGCGCGTGCGCGCTCTCGCACCTGCGGGTTCTGCACCAGGTGGAACAAGATGGTGGCGAGGACCACGGCCGTCGAGTCGGCACCGGCAAACATGACGGCCTTGCACTGGACCAGCGTCTCTTCGCGGTCGATGCCGGCATCCCGCAGGCGCGACTGATACGTGTCGGCCTTGCTGCTCGGGCCATCGACGACGGACTCGGCGAAACGCGATACGGCCTGAAGCGAGGGGGCCAACTCGGGATCCGACCGCATGCGATGGTGGAATAACACCGAGAAAAGCAAGGTGAAGAGTCGGTTGGAAAGCAGGGAGAAGCGGCTCAAGGCAACGATGGTCAGCACAAAGGGCGTGGCCGACAGCTTGTCCTGCGGGCGGCGGCGTGGCTCGTCGAGGCCTCCGTAGACGCAGCCAAAGAGATAGGCTGTAAGGATGTCGATGGACAGCCGCGAGCAGAGGTCGAGCACATCGATCTTGGCGTCCGGTTTGGCCCTCGCCTCCTGCAGCTGCGCGACGAACTTGGCGACCAGCGGTTCCATGACGCCGTCCGTCTCGTAGGCCGACTGGATGCGACTGGGCGCGAATAGCGGCAACACCGCCTTGGCCCGCCGGTCGCGGTAATTCTGATCTACTGCCGAGAAGATGGTGTCGTGGCCCTCTACGCGGAAGTTGGAGTACCGTGCGTCCTTGGGCAAGCCGCCGCCGGCCACATAGACCTGGTGGAGTGCCTCGCCGTCCGCGATGGACACGGAATCGGGCCCGATGCGAAGGACGGCCGTCTTGTACTTCCTATGGTAGTCCAGCAGAACGTGCCCCTCGACCCCGAAGTAGCATATTGCGTGCATCCAGACGGAAGAGACGGCCGCGAACCATGGGCCGGGGATGTGCGAGAGCGGATGGAGATGGAGGCGGTAAAAGGCCACGGCGAAAAGCAGCGCTGCCACGGCCAGTGCGGCCGCGTTCAGCGAGCCTATGGATAGCAGAGTCTGGACCAAACCCATGTTTGCACGTTGAATATCTCCGTGAGAGAAAGGGAAGCAATATCAAAAGAGAAAACTGGGAAAGAAAAGATATGGGCGAGGTGTTGAGGTAAATGACGGGTTTATGCGACTTGTTTGGTGTTTATTTTTTTTGTCTCTTACAAGCTTCACCAAAAGTTATGTATCCAACTATCGTATGTACGTGAATGTGATGCCATGATAGGTGTGGAGAGAGAGTGGCTGTCGGCCCCGAGTATTTGAGTCTCCCTCTACCCGGGCCCCGTCCCCACCCCCAGTGAGTGTCATGACAGTACCCAAGTCCTGCAATCAGTCCTCCGGCCAGCACAAGCACAACACATAGCGGGAAAACTCATCATCCAGCAGCAGCAGCTCGTATTCGTCCTGGTACAAGTTCGTGACGATCTCGACGCCGCCCGTCATGTGTCTCGGCAAGATGTTGCACAGTCTGGCGGCGGGAATGTAGGCGTCGAGGAGCGGGCGCAGCGCCTCTACGAAGCCCCTGTTGGCAAACACGGGCCCGTCGCCAAAACACATGCTGTCCATGGACACGCCGATGAGCGACGAGATGAACTGCAGCAACGTGCCGTCGGCGGCTCCCATGGCCGGGTGTGCACGACCTAGCTCATCGTAGCTCGAGAGGGCGTCGACCAGGCTAAACATGTTCAGCAGGTCTGCCGAGCTGACGGCTTCCCAGTTCCGGCGCAGCAAGGCCGCCACGGTGCCGAGGGGCGTCTTGGGATCGACTAGCTTCTCCAGAGGGAGCGTTGAGATGGCGTGGTAGGCAAGGTTGCCGATGTACGTTTGCGGCATCGCCGGCGAGTAATTGCCGCGCCCGTCGTTGATTTGAAGGAGCACCCCCCGCGCATCGGCAATGCTCACACCCTGTGCCCGCATGGCCGCCGCGCGAGCTCGCATGAGGCAACGCCAGAGGAGGGCGGCGATGGCGTCGTTCACCGTAACGCGGCTCTCTGCACCGACTTCCCCCGCCACGTCCTTGCCTAGCGCCGCGAACCGCTCGGGGGACACGTAGAACACGCCCGACTTCATCTTCCGCTCACCTCCTGTATTTGTCACATGGGCAGGCTTCGCAGGGGGTGGCGGCAGAGGTGGTTGCTCAGCATGGAGTTGGGCATCCGCCTGGAAACCACGGGGGTCAAGCCCGATGAGCCGCCAGCCCTCGGGGTCGGTCTTCGCTGGCTTCTCCTTTTCCCATATCTCGCGCAGAATGCGCCGATCAAGACTGCCGGCCGGGAGAGGCTCGGGCGGCGGGGCACCCGTCTGGAGCGACGCGCAGTGCCCACCCCAGAGGTTCAGGATACGGAAGAACGAGCCCTCGTCGCACACGACGTGGTGGATCGCGGCCACGAGGAGGCACCCGCCGGGTAGAAAGTTGGCCTGGGCGGCGAACACGTCGCAGGGGGCCGTCGCAGGATCGGTGGCGAAGGAATCTGGTCCATAAGGGGCCAGTTCTGCATCGCTGAAGGCATCAAGCGGAAAACCAAGCTCTCGGAGCGTCTCGTAGTCGAGATCGGTGGCGAGCTCCTTGAGCCGCAGCTGCCTCGGCCTTGGTCCGTCGGCGGTAATGGTCGGCCGGTGGCGGATTTCGAGCTGCCCCGGTCGCCAACCCGGCGTCGATGGGGCCTGGGCGCCCACCTGTCCATCAAGCCAGGGCTGCTCGACGAAGACGCGGTGCAGACCTTCGTGGAGGAGGTCGAAGGCCTGCGCGACCGTGACGCCGGTCTTGAGCGGCAGGTAATGCGCGACGTGGAAATAGCCACGGGGGACCCTGTCGCGGTCGAGACAAGCCACGAAAAGTCAGCTTCTCGGAAAGCACGCAGAGGATACTGAAACTCGACGCTTACCAGTGGTCAAAGGGCCCGAGAGGCACGTGGGTTAGCTCAGGAACCGACATGACGGCCGAACTTCGGTTTGCTCGCGACTTGTTGCATGGCCGTCATTCCCTTATAAGAAATTGCCGGCCGATAAATTCTTCATGAATTGATACCGTCGGCCTGAACTCGGGGCCGCGTCCCCAAGTCGAGGCTTGTGCTGCGCCTTACTTGGGACTTGGCTCACCCCACCCAGTCTCGTCTCCCCTTTTTCTCCTGAAGGCCCTGCACATTGCAAGGGAAGACCGCGCCGATTAAACAGCATACAAGCGAGGCACAAACAGAAAATGACAGTGGCTTGGCCTGCTTTCCATGGTACTGGAACTGCGGTGAAACCCACGCGCATGTCGTCGATTGACGTACGTAAAACGAACGATTTATTGCCGTGGATGACGTGGCTGCAAGATGAAACATTTGTGTTTGGCCGTCTTTGTTGCTGTCGATGATGTGACTTCAAAATGGAACATCTGCTTGGCCGTATATTGTTGATCGAGTTTGTCTCTTGAAGGGGAGGGAAGCCAACTGTCAGAAGCTCAGATCCAGAGGTTTGGCTCGGCCCAGCCCGGCACCCCTGGCCCACTGATACAGGGCTGGTAGAAAAGGGGGGTGTCAGGTGATCTGTAGATAAGATAAGGCTCCTTGCAAGGCAGGTGGTCTGTGCCCACTGTGGCCCAGATTTACCTGCAGGCCTTGCAGCCCTGTGGTTCTTCCACACTTTCCAACCATCAACCACCACAATACAGAGAGCATTTGACACCCATTTGAACAGCCTTTTCCTTTCCGTATCAAAATATTCTTGGCAGTGTGTGTGGGGCGCATGGGCCATGCAGGGCAAACCCTGCATGGAACAACCCTAACCCAGAGCCTAACCCAGATGGGGTCATCATCTATTTACATGAACGAGAGCATCCGGTATCACCTACGGTCCGGAACTCCGAAATTAGGATCCACCAGGTCCGGGGTCTCTGCCGTCCGACGACCGCCCAACTTGCGCCCTCTCTTCCAGTCTTCTTCTGAAACACAACGTCTTCAACACCACGATTGAACGCATTGCTATCGAGTGCTCAGATTGCTATAGCTTCCATTGATCTCTTCCGCGCAGTAGCTCCAAACACCAACCGTTGAGAAGATACGCGGAAACCCTCAGTACCTAGTCGAGCAGAAAGATCGAGATCATGAAATTGAAAACGCCGCTGCGGAGAATCTAGCCCTACGACTCCACCATTAAGAGCGACCCACATCTAACCACGGCTCACGGGAATACACAACAAGAGACGGATCATCGCAACCCTTCCAGATAGGAACAAAAAAAAAAAACACCACGCTTCACGACCTTCAGCCTTTACGCCTTCAGATTCTCCAAAACGCCGGGCTGCACCCGCTCCAGCCTCTCGCAGAGCGCGTCCCAGAACGCGTTGATCTTCTTGTCGTCCTTGGCTATGGGGTGGTACTCCTCCAGCTTCCTCTCCATGTAGCGGCCGTGCGTCTCGCGGCCGCTGGCGAGAGCGGCGACGACCAGGCGGGCGCCCTCCTCGCCGGTGCGGGCGAGGGCGGCCTCGAAGACCTTGAAGAAGGCCTTCTCGATGCCGGCAGCCTCGCGCGCCAGATCGGTCTTGAGGAAGAGCGGGTTCATCTGGTTGATGACGATGGGGTGCGGGTTCAGCGTTCCGGGCGGGTCGACCAGCTGGGCCAGCTTGATGACGCCGTACAGCACTAGCAGCTTGGAGAGGTTGTACTGGGTCTGGATGTTGAAGCCCTTGGGGTTCTTGGACACGGACAGCACGTCCTCTCCGGGCGGGATCTTGGGCCACTTGGCGATGTCGTACAGGGCCGACGTGATGGTGGTCATGACCGGCGTGGTGTTGTACCTGGCCGCCGTCTCCTTGAGCTTGGGAATCATCTGGACCGCGAACAACAGGGTGCCGACGACGTTGACGGCCATGATGCGGTTGCAGTCGTAGGCCTCGTGGATGGCGAACTTGGTCCCGAGGCCGGCATTGTTGATGACGACGTCGACCCGGTCCAGCGTGTTCACCTTCTCGACGAAACTTTTGATGGATGCCGGCGACTCAATGTCGAGATCCCAGAGCTGGATGATGTCGGACTTGCACCGGGTGGCGGTCTCGATCTCCTTTTTGGCCAGCCTGCCCTTCTCCAAGTTCCGCACGCCAAGGATCACCCGCGGCGCACCGAGACGAATAAGGTGCTTGGTCGTCTCCCTGGCCAGAACGCCGCTGCCGCCCGTGATGACAATTGTCTTGGACGCGAAGGACGCCGTGGGCACGGGGATTTTGGCGAACAGCTGGCCATAGAGGAAGCTCCCGGCGGGAGGCATGACTGCAAGGGCGAGTTAGCGAGGGACGCCCTTCCCCATCCAGTCTGGTCAAGGGCTGGTTGACAGGGGCAAGTTGGGTGGGCACACATACTGTGTCACGTAGGAATGAATCGACGGACAAATGGGTAGTAAAGTTGGTGTAGCTTGGCAACCTGCCGCAACAGCATGATGAAGCAGAGCAAACCAGACATTATGTAGCGAGCAGAAGGCGCGTGGTATTTACACGACGGTGAGCTGCGTGGTGTTGTGAGACAAAGGCCGCCAATCTCCGCGGACATGATGACATAAGAGCCGGGAGGACTCAAAGAAAGGGGGGCGTGCCGGGATCCCGTTGGCTGCAGGCCGCCGCTCGTGCCGCCGCACTCGGGGTCAGGCCGCTTGCCGACGGGAATGTCAGACGCACCGTGTCCACTCCAGCTGGAACCTATCACTCTGCATTGATCCAGTCAGTCAGTTCGGCAACCTCCTCGCTGACGGTCGCAGTCGACGTTCAACCCAAGCTCCACGCCGCGCTTTTCAACACCGCGGACATGCAGGCCATGCAGTCGCAACACAGGAGCCGGCGAGCGCGTGTGCCACTGTCGTGCGATCCTTGCCGCGCAAGGAAGCTGAAATGTAATCGCGAGTGGCCGTGCCAGAACTGCAGCGCGCGCGACGAGCCGGCAGCCGCTGCCGTGGCCTGCAAATTCCGCGGAGTTGCCCCCAAGAACGAGTCCGGCTCCGCTGCCGCTGCTGCTGCTGCGGCTACTGCCGCTGCCGGCGCTGCGGTCTCGACCACGCGCCCGGCCCCCAGCAGCGACGGCAGTCTGCGCCAGCGCATCAACGACCTTGAGGCCTTGGTCAAGCGTCTGATTGAGAGCCACAGCCCCAACATCCCGTCCCCCAAATCGTCCAACGGCCCCAACACACCCGAGAGCGCTCGGCTGGTGGCCGAAGCCGGTGGGGACGGTCGCACCGTCTTGGACCGCGATGGTCATTCCGTCTACCACGGAGGCGATGCCTTGTACGCCATCCTCGAAGAGGTAGACAGACCATTCCTGCTATCTTTGTCCAGTTCTTCTGTTCTTTTTTTCCGCCACTGCCTGTTGTTGGTCTCTGACCTCCGCTATGGACCAACAGATCAATGGGCTTAAGGACCATGTCATCGACAGCGGCTATGTCCCTGCCATCTCCAATACTGTCGACGGTCCGAGCCTGCTTTTCACCCAGCCAAAGCCGATCGAACGCCTCATTTCCGATCTGCCTCCAAAGCCCCAGGTAGATGCACTTGTCTCTCACTTCTTCTCCCTCACCCAGCAGGCCTCTCCTCTCGGCGTTCCTCGTGAGTGCTTCCGCCGCCTTGAACACGTCTTGAACACGTCAGGAACTCGGACTGACGCATTTCTTGCAAAGCCATTTTGCACCAGCCCACCTTCATGCGCGAGGTTAGTGCCCCTCCTACTACCTTGCTGATGCTCCCCACCAGCTTACTGTGTCTTAGTACAATGAGAACTGGAAAGACCTGTCGCGGGTAAGCTTTATTTGGCTGGGCCTGCTCTTTTCCGTGCTCGGCATAAGCATGCTCGCCTACCGCGAGTACGGCGAGCCCCCGGAATACGAGGGCAAGTCCGAAGCGCTCCTCCAGCTCTATCGCAAGCGAGCAGCCCAATGCCTCCAGAGCGGCGACATAGCCAAGTGCCTGCCCTACACGGTCGAAACCCTGCGCCTCAATGCCGTTGCTGAGGGCCACCGCAGGGACGACAACCAGCGAGGGCTCTGGATCAGTAAGACTCGGCGCCTCCCACCCTCCCACCTGGGTTAACAGTGTGGATGAGTTAACACAACAACACAATAGTGGCTGGCGTCATCGTCCGAACAGCGATCAACATGGGCTACCATCGCGAGCCGTCGCCCGCCATCCCCGTTCTCCAGGCGGAATACCGGAGGCGCATCTGGTACTCGGTCATCAGCATGGACGAGATTTTCTCCTTCAACGGCGGGTTCCCGTACATGACGCCGGTGCGATACTCGGACACGGCCGAGCCGCGAAACCTACACGACTGGGAATTGACCGAGGACATGACTGAGCTTCCGCCATCGCGACCCCTCAGCGAACCAACCCCGGTCACGTACCAGATCGTCAAGAGCCGCCTGACGCAAGCCCTCGGCCGCGTCGCCGACTACAACTGGGGCCCGGGCTCGTATGAGAGCCTCGTCGAGATCGACCACATCCTCCAGAGCACCTATCACAACTTCCCGCCCCAGATGAAGGTCTCGGCGCTGGATGACGGCGGCGCGGTGTGCACCATGGCCGACTTTTCGAACCTGTCCCTGCTCGTCAACTTCCTCAAGGGCTCCTGCATCCTCCACCGCCGGTCGCTGACCAAGTCACGGGTCGACGCCCGCTACTGCTTCTCCCGGGACCGGTGCGTCTCGGCGGCGCTGGACATCCTCTCCCTGCAGCAGCGCCTGGCCCATCCCTTTTACAAAACGTCTCAAGTCCGGCAGATTTTCACCCTCGGCGCAATGGTCTTGTTCCTCGAGCTGGGGCTGCGCCAGAAAGTCCCCGACCCCAACGCCTCGCCCGCCAGCGGCGTGCTCCTGCAAGCCCTGGAGGAGTGCTGTGCCTCTTGGGCCAAGGCCGCCAGCGCAGGCCATACCGAGGCCGCGAGGATCCACCGCTTCTTGGCTCGCCTGCTCTCGGGCTTCCGGCCGGACGACCCCAACGCCCAATCCTCGGCTCAGGCGATGTCGTTCCAGCCCGTGCCGCTCTCGGAAGGAGAGGCGGCGGTACCCGCATGGTTGAATATGTCGAACGGCATCTTTGATTTCGGAAAGGAGCTATCAAACGTGGACTTTGATTGGGTGAGGCCTCTTCCTCTTCTTCTCTGCTGCCTCATGTACGTCATCGAAGAATGCTGACGGGCAAGCCCAGATGTCGTGGGACGCTTTCATTGGAGAGGCTGGCATGGAGCCTAGTCCTGCTTATTGATTTTGCATGTTGCAAAGTGTCGCTGCGACGACCCTCACGAAAGCCCAGTGCAGACACGGATGTGGATGTGCGGCATAAGAAGCTTGAAAACAATCCGTCAGTTATTGTTCTTTGAAGATGCCTGAACTGCGGCATGAAATGCTACAGGCCATATTGCCCAGGCATAGCCAACAGGAATAGACACCACAACAACAATACGGGGATGGATACACACCGCCCTGTAGGTTTTCAATTTCTTCATTGTAACTCAAAACACACGGTGAATCTACCTATCTTCTACCAAACCACCCCACACTTCTCCGCTGTCATTCGACAACAGAAACAAAATTGACACTGCAGCAGAACTAGTGGGTCTCGATTTTGATTTGCACGCCCAAACCCGTGCTGGCAAGTACCGACATGATGTTGCTCAACTGGCTCGTTGTACAGGAGAGGGTGAAAGAAACGCGGTGCAACGAGCCCTGGGTCGCTGCCGCTGCTGCCGCCGCCGCCTGTGGCGTTTCCCTTGGCTCCCACATGCCCGCCTGGGGCAAGAAGGACGAGGGCGGCGTGGTTGTTGCTGTCATCGTGTCCATCGGTGAAAGCGCGGCCATGCCGCCCGCTGGAGACGGCGCTCCCGGACTTGCTTCGAGATTCAAATCCATGGCAAAGGGCAGGTTGTTGGCAGCTTGATCGCCGCTTGCGGGGTGTGTGAGAAATGAGCCGCCGGGGGGCTCTGGACCGGCGGTGGTTCCTCCTTTCAGCGCTGGGTCGATTAGGTCCCCCATCCACTGGTCGGTGGCCGGCGTTGCGTAGCTAGAGGACCCTGAAGATTTGGTCTTGGGCATTGGCTCTTGGTATGGCGGCCAAGCGTCGGGCGGCCTTTGCTGCTGTTCTTCTGATGATGATGATGGCTTTGTGGCCAACCAGTTGCCATCCAGGCCCCAATCTACTACGTCCATGTCCATGTACACGTTGGCGTTTCGGGCCTCAGCTTCGCCGTCCCCGTTGTTCTGGTCGTCGTCGTCCTCATCGTCATCGTCGTCATCGTCTCCATCATCCTCGTCCGTCTCCTCGCCTGCGGGCGACGGCAGGGCTGGGGTGCTCCGGCTCTTCTCGCCCGGAGAAGGCGCTGGCCGCGGCGACGTGGCTCCGGTCTGGGCCTCGGACCGTTGCTGGCTCTGCGAGCGCAGTTTCCAGTAGCGGTTTTTCAGCGCCAGCGTGGTCCGCTGTGGCACGTGGAAGGAGGCTATGTTGCTCCAGTTGGTCCCGCAGATGCGGACTGCTTCTAAGAGGCGGTCATCCTGCGAGATCGTGTGAGCAGCCAGCGCTTACGAGATGGACGGCAGGGACGGTCGCTTCACACCTCTTCCTTGGTCCAGTCGCAGTAGTTGATGTTAGGGTTCAGGACTTGGCGCCAATGACTCGAGCACTGATCTCCTGGTTTGCCGTGTGGGGTCAGCCTTCCTTCAGCCCTGCGCAGTTCTCCCCGCACCAACCGATCCCACGGTTGTTACTAAGAGACTTAAGCTTAAAACGCCTCGGGGGCGGAGAGGCTCTGCGCGCGGCTTGGCAAACGTCCAACTTACCGGACCTCGTGCCGACGGCCGCCGCGACGCGCGACCAGTTCGTGCCGTATTTGCCAACGGCCTCGACGAGCTTCCTGTCCTCTTCGGGGCTCCATGCGCCCTTTGCCGTCCCGCCGACCAGGCTGTTCCACCACCGCTTGCGGCAGTCCTTGTTCGACCGGCCGGGAATGTGCTTGGCGAGTTCGCGCCAGAGCAGCGGGCGTTGGTTGTCCAGCTCTTCAAGACACAGTCGACGGCAGGTCCGGACGGGTCAGTTATTTGTTTCAAAGTCCAAACACTCGAGAAAGGCTCCAGGCTCCTCGCGCGGCCGCTCAGGGGCGACCCGGGCGGATTATCCCACACGTACCTTTCTGCACAAGATCCCGAAGCAGCGCGTCCTCGCGTGCGGTCCAGCTTCTGCGTGTGCGACTCATGGTGACATTGACAGTGACGCTGGTTCATGTTCACCCTACCTACCTTACCTCTCGTGTGGAACAAGGTAGCTGCTATTCATATAAATGCAGATATGATCATCGCAAAGAGCATGGGCCACCCACCCAAGGAAGCTTCGGCATCCACGCCGCGAGCCTGCTTCAGCTTCTGCTCTGACGCCGCGGCGTGGCACAAACTCAGTACACGCGCTGCCCGACTGGAGGTGTAACATTGTGTCCGAAACCGCCAAGCGGATAATCAGCCTGGTCCTAGCATGTTTGGTCAGCGTTTTCCCCCACCCCGCTCGACAATACAAGCCCCAGGCTGACAAACATGGGACGTAGCATACTCCGCTCACTAGTGTGTGAGCAGAACTATAACCTGGACGT
Organism: Thermothielavioides terrestris NRRL 8126; assembly: GCF_000226115.1. Lineage (NCBI taxonomy): Eukaryota > Fungi > Ascomycota > Sordariomycetes > Sordariales > Chaetomiaceae > Thermothielavioides > Thermothielavioides terrestris. The sequence continues at coordinate 58,352 of NC_016459.1, read as the reverse complement.
TATCTGCGCCGTATGTACAGGTGCGGCCCGGGCAGCACAGCCCCGCCCACTGCCAGGACTCGGAACAGCCTTTGACCTGAGGAGGTTGACAGCCGGGCTGTGTTGTTCCATAGGCGATCTCGGGGAGATCGGAGCACCTACCCAGCTTCCCCGTAGTGGGATGGTCGGAGGTGGCAGCCAAGATTCTACCTGACTCCACCGACAAGGGGCCTCGTACATATTATCTCACTCGCCAGCTGGGGCGGGTCAACGGACCAAAGGCGTGCGCCCTTATGTACGGTACAGTAGGCGCCAAGTCAACACCAAGAAGACCCTTGAAACACGAGCCGCCGACATGAGGGGCGTATGAGATACGCACGGGAAAAACGAGCAGGCCGACCATAGGCTGCGAGGCGGAGGCCGGGCATTGCAACTGATGATGAACTGCGTGGCCCCCGTGGTGTGCGTCCATTCCGTGATGGGTGTGGGGGGATGGCGAGGCGCTGCGTGGGTATGGCAAGGCGGCGGACAAAAAGTGCACTAGCGAGCGATCCGTATATGCGGCGAACCGATCGTATGCATGCATGGATGGATCGCTCCGATACACAACAACTTGGGCCGCAGCCCCTAGCGGCCCCTCTCGGTCAGCACTTCGCTTGGGGCTCATTGCCAGCCGCAGGGTTAGCCTCTCACTGCGCAGGTTTGTCTCACGGTCAGCGTTGTAACACAGCAGTCTAATGTTAGCCGAGATAACGAAAATGCGACCAACTCTTGGCTCGCACCCCAGAGGTTCCCCGGTTCAGGTTACTGGTCGGGGTACGGCTCTTCAGTTCCGGTCAACCACGGGCCTGAGGGGGGCATCCGCGGAGAAGGGCCCGGCTGGCTGGTGAACTGGTGAACCGCCGCGGACTTTACCTTACGGATATGTTGTTTGCACATACGGCTGGCACTACCTCCGTTCCCTCCGGAATCCACTGATCCTTATGTCCGCGGAGTAGGATCCACAGAAAAACTGCCGGGGCCTTTAACTGACTACACTAGTGTAGTGTAATGTACACTATGCACACTCTTCCAGGGGTTGAGCCCCACGGGCCGATCCGTCCAGAAAAAACGAAGCGAGATAAAGGCGAAGCGGTACACTACACCAAGTTAGGTAACTTTCACCAATTCGTGGAATGGCGGATGAGCAATGAGCCTTGATCTCGACACGGGCATTGCTCTCGGGTGAGATTTCAGCCCCTGGTTGCTGGTCGGACGCTGACGTGCTTTACACGAATTGCGTTTCTCACACCTACGCACACCGCTGAACGCTTTCACCAGTGATAGTGTGACGACTGCTGGTCCGGGCCTGACTCTATCTCCGGGGCGCATGTGCTTACTCTCTTGGCTTAAGCAAGCGCGGCCCAATCACGCCATTTGTTCGCCGCGGTGACAGCAAATGCTCACGCTGACAGCGGCTGTGCTTTGAGAGGAAGGATGCACTCCTCCGATGGGCTGCAGCCTGCATGTTGCAGCGTCTATACACACTAACCACTGTTTTCTTCCGCTTCTTCCGATTACCCGACGTGGCGAATGTCGTTGTTGTTTGTCGCATGCTATCTAGTGTACGTGTATCTCCCACGTGGGGCTGAGAAATGCGAGATGGTGGCTTGTTTCAAACATCACTGCTGACGGGGCATTGGATCTATCTACGGAAACAGCGAAACTTCAGTCCCTCAAGCTCTTCGAAATATCCAAGGCAGCAGCAAAATCTTTGCAAAACAGCCACCGCGTCCGCGGCCGCAAGCCCCTGGCTTTCCAGTCGTTGATGGCCTGCGGGAACAAGTCAATGTGGCCCCGGAGGGACTCGTCGTGAGCGAGAATGACGAAGACATTGTCGTTCGCGTCCAGCTCCGTGATCTTCTCCACCGTGTCCATGGCCGCCTCGTGGTCCGGAAACAAGACGGTCGACACGTGGAAGAAGGGCTCCGCAGGATCCCCGCTTCGGTGGATCCTTTGCAACGCCTCCCCCGGGCAGCAGATCCGAGGCGGGGGCTGCGACAACGACACCTGGGCGGGCAGGGGCAGGTACTTGGTCGGCCGCAAGACACCCGGGTGATGGCACGCATCCGCGCCCATGAAGACAAACGAGGCGTCGTCGCCCCCATCGCCGGCCGCCGTGACGCGCGCGAGCGCCGTGAGGTGGCCGACCGAGTGTCCTGGCGCATCCAGGAGGTAGAAAGACCCGTCGCCAAAGTAGTCCACGGCATCAAAGCGCCCGATGCGGAGTGGTGCCGCCCCAAAGTCGACTTCTCGGACCGTCCGGCCCGCCGCGTCTGCGTCGAGGATAAGCGAGTGCGGATTTGTCGGGTAGGCCGGCCAGCAGGCCGCTTTGACTCCCGGCCCCACAACGAGGTCCGTCGAAGCCGGGAAGGTTGATGGGTCGCCAATGTGGTCGAAGTGGTGGTGCGACCAGATGATAGCCTCGATATCGGCGCTCCGCACCCCGGTCAATGCAGCGTGCTCGTCCAGGATCTCGCTCACGTTCTTGTCGGTGCGACAGCGCGTCGTGCGCCGGATGAGATCCACCGTCTTGGGCGCGTAGTGGTGCCAGTCCTTGCGCACGCCAAGATCAAATAAGACGTGGCGGTCTCCATGCGAGATGAGGAAGCAGTAGATAGGCACGTCGATGCCGTCGAAACCGGCCATGGCCGGCTGCCAGAACAGGGGCCCATCCAGCCAGAGAGAAGTGGTGCTGTCTATGACTCGCACAGTCACCGTTGCAGTGGACGGCGGCACATTTAGCTCGGGGGGTGTCTTTGGCCGTGCCAGATAGGGAGCAATCGAGGACGCCATGGTATGGACTGATATTGGAGAAGCACTGAGGACTACACTAGGCTCCTCACTAACGACGCCTTGCACAACTAGCGTATATATTTCGCTGTAGCTTGCGTGGGATCATATCCTAGTGGCCGTGGGACCAGCATAGAAGGCGCGGAACTAGCGCCCACCTTGCTCAACCCGGGACCTGAGCGCAACTTGGAGTCTCGTTTAACCCCGGGTAACACTTGACGGGCCCCAGTATCGACGCCTACTGTGTAGATTGCCTTTCCTAATCATGTTGCAAGTGGCTACTCGGCCGTCTTAGCAATATCTGAGCACCGTAGCATACACATGCTTGTCTTGTACGTCATAGTTCGCCATTCACTTGTCCGCTGGCGCACTTGCAGCCCCGCAACAGGAGAGAACATTTGCCTCCAAGCTGCTTCATCAAGCCTCAACGCGCTTCTTCACCGTAACGTCGATGCCGCCTTGCCGGAAGAACCACCCATTCTCTTTCCAGTATCTCTTGGGATCAACAAGATCGAACTGGTGGTGACCAACACGTCAGTTCCGCGGTTGGTTCTCTGGACCATGCTTTGCTACTCACGTCGTATCGTAGAATCAGCGCAGATACGATCTTCTTCAGTTCCAGCATGGCGATGTGTCTTCCAAGGCAAACGCGTCGCCCGGAGCCAAACTGGGCCAGTTAGCGTGCACCTATGCACTCACACACCACCAGGCACGTGCAAGACACCCACCGTCAAGATGGCATCCTCTCGTTTCTTCCTCAGTTCTTTGGAAACCATCCACCGGTCAGGATTCCAAACGTCGGCATCCTCGCCAAAAGTCGGCTTGTGCCGGTTGATGACGTGGGGGCTCATTCCCACTACTGTGCCTCCAGGGTAGAATCTGCCTCCGATCATAATGCCCCCCTCGGGGACCACGCGTTCCAGGGGCAGGCAGAACGGCGGATGCAGGCGGACGCCCTCCTGCACGCAGGCGTCCAGGTAGGGCAGGTCACATATGTCCTTCCACGACGGATACGGCTTGCTCAGGGGCCCGGACTCAAGCAGCTCAGCGCGCAGGCGCTTCAATGTGTCGGGGTGCGCTAGGAGGTTGTACATGACTTCTTTCATGACAGCCGCCGTAGAGTCCGACCCAGCAATGACATTGGAGAAGGTCCAGGCCGTGACGGCCCTGGTACGGTGAGCTTGCCGTTCTGCATGGCGGTGTTGGTGGAACGCGAGGCTACTCACCAGGGAGGCAGGCTGGGGTTTTTCTCTGTGAGTTCCATGAACTGGGACAGCATGTCACGGTCGCCTGGCCCGTCTCCGTTTTTGCCGCCCGCGGCTTGGGCTTCTTTTCGCTCAGCAATGAAGCGTCCAACATATCCCAGAATGCCCATGCCGGTTGTCTTGCCCTTGATGCTGGTCATCAGGGCCGTCTTGTTCCAGAATTCGTCGAACCAGGGAATTTGCGTGTACTGATGCCCAGTCAGCTCAAGTCACTCAACGCGCAGTTCTGGATGACTGACCGGGGCTGCTGTGCTCATGTAATCCCAGATTGTGCTGAGCATGTTGTTGATGTCCCGGCCCTCCTCAAGAAACCCATAGCGCTTCGAAAAGGTGAGGGTGCCCATGACCTCGAAGGCGAAGAACTGCAGCCAGTTGGCTAGATCAAACGTGACGTCCTTGTCCGCGAAACGCCGGTCGATCTGGGCCGTCATGACGTCGATCGTCCTGTCCACAAACGGTTCCAGCCGCAGCGTGTTAGACAATGAGAAGAGCGGTGCTATTGGGCTCTTGATCTTCTTGTGTAGTTCCTCGTCTCGCGTGTTGAAGACGGCAGGGAGCGCACCCCCGCTTCTCGTGTAGGGCATCAGGGTGCGGTAGAAATTGCTCTGCGACGCGTCGCCGTCGTTAGTTTACTCTAGCACCATTTTCACCAAAACATCGCAAGAAGGCTTGCCTTAGGAAACCCCGGCCGGATGGGATACACGGTGGGAATCCATGCTGGATCGGCCAAGGATACCATGTTGGGGCCAAACCGCACGGCGTCGCCATACCGCTCGTGAGCTCGTTGATGAAACACGTGGGCATTTCGCGTCGTGACCCAGAGGACGCGTTGAACATCGCTGAACTTGGCCCAGAACGGACCGGGAATGTGTCTAAGCCGCCAATAGACTCGAAAGAGGTAGAAGACGAGGCCCGAGGCCACCACACCCAGGATCGCCTGGGCTCCGCTTGATCCCCATCGCCAGAAGTCCATGTCTGCGATGTGCTTGCAAGGCGGTCTTGGAAAGACCCCAACACACAGCAGAGTTTGAGCTTGCTTAATTAGACGTGCACAATTCACAGCCGTCTGCCTGTGCCGGAGGCTTGATGCAGGTGACCACCGCGGCCCTCGGCCGGTCCCGAGTGGACAAGGGCAGTCCTGTCCGGCTTGGGTCCCGAGTAGAAATCAGCAGACTCGGTGCCGGCATTGCTACGCACGGAAGAGCCACCGGGCCCTGTGCCGCCCGCGCGCACAGGTGCCGGGGCCGGTTCATTTGCATTCCCAAATAAGGTATCCCTCTGGATGCCGTGGTTTGTCGTTCGATTCAGACGGACAGACTCCGGACTCTTTGCTCTCCAAATCTCGTGACACACTCGTACAGTCCATACTTGGATTCAACATCTCTCTCTGCGCATCAGACGCTCGTCATGATCCAGTCAGGGAACACTCTCCCGGCCCGTGCCGGGGCCGCACGGGCAGATGGATCGTTGGATGAAGCAACGGCTGTCGCCGTGATCGGCATGGCCTGTCGCTTTCCCGACGCCGACTCGATCGAGGAATTTTGGGAATTGCTCAGCGCCGGCAAGTCGGCCGTGCGGGCGCTCCCCACGCATCGCTTCAAGCCGTCGGACTTGACCCGCGAGCCCAGGGACGCCGGCTACCACGGCAACTTTCTCCGAAACCCCGACCATTACGATCACCGCTTCTTCGGCATGTCGGGTCGCGAGGCGAAGAACATGGACCCTCAGCAGCGGCTGGTCTTGCAGGTGGCGTACGAGACTCTGGAGTCGGCCGGATACTTTGGCGTTAACACGCCGCACGCCGAGCGCGACGTCGGCTGCTACTTGGGCGTAGGCGCCGTCGATTACCAAGACAATGTAGCATCCCACGACGCCAATGCTTTCTCAGCCTTGGGGACGCTCCGCGCCTTTGTCAGCGGCCGCATCAGCCATTACTTTGGATGGAGCGGCCCTTCAATAACGTACGATACGGCCTGCTCATCGGGTGCTGTGGCCATCCACTCCGCCGTCAACGTAAGATATCCCCTTTTTCGGGCCACCCGAGATCCCAAAGCTAACGTAGATGGGCGGTGAAGGCCATCCGAAGCGGCGAATGTGCAATGGCCCTGGCAGGTGGCGTCAACGTCATTACGAGCCCGGCCCTGTGGCAGAATCTGGCGGCAGCCTCCTTTCTCAGTCCGACGGGCGCTTCCAGGGCCTTCGACGCCAGCGCCGACGGGTACTGCCGGGGCGAAGGGGCTGGCCTCGTGCTGCTCAAGCCCCTTTCGCGGGCAACCGCCGACGGCGACGCGATCCTGGCCGTCATTACCGGCTCCGCCGTCAACCAGGGCGCAAACTGCACGCCCATCACCGTCCCCCACTCGGACTCACAGAGCGCCTTGTACAAGAAGGCCCTGTCCCAGGCGGGCACCGATCCCCAAGACGTGACGTTTGTCGAGGCGCACGGTACAGGCACGCCGGTGGGTGACCCCATCGAGGTCGAGAGCATCCGTAAGACCTTCGGAGGGCCCAATCGCGTGCACGAGCTGTTCCTGGGCTCGGTCAAGGACAACATCGGACACACCGAAGCGGCCTCGGGCGCTGCGGCCCTGATCAAGACCGTCTTGATGATGCAAAAGCGAGCCGTGCCCAAGCAGGCCAACTTCAAGCGGCTCAACCCCAAGATCCCTGCTCTTGAACCGGACCGCATAACCATCCCCACGGCGACGCAACCGTGGACCATTCCCCGACCCATCGCCCTCGTCAACAACTACGGCGCCGCCGGCAGCAACGCCGCTCTCGTTGTGCAGTACCATGGTGCCCCCGCCGTTGCTAGCCTTGGCTTGCGCAACGCTGCGCTGCCTTTCTTCATCTCAGCCAAGACGCCCGAGAGCCTGCTCGGGTACTGCACCGTGCTGAAAGCCGCCGTTTCCAGGATGCAAAAAGGCCACGCGTCGCTCGCTTATAACCTCTCGGTGAAGCAGAACCGCAGCTTCGACTACAACTACACCTTCATTGCATCGTCGCTCGACCAGGTGGCAGCCGCCCTGGACCGGGCTCAGGTGACCCGCGTGGAAGCAAAGCGAAGCGTCGTGCTCTGTCTCGGCGACCAAGACGGTCGGGCCGTCGGGCTCGACGAGGCCTTGTTCCAGAACAGCAAGCTGCTGCAAAAACACCTCGGCGACTGTGAACGGGCCTGCCAAGCGCTGCGTCTTCCCAGCCTATTTCCCGCCATCTTCGGCCCGGCGCCAGCCCAAGACCTGGTCACCCTGCACAGCCGCCTCTTCTCGCTGCAGTACTCGAGCGCAAAGGCATGGCTGGACTGCGGTCTCACAGTCGACACTATCGTCGGTCAAGGCTTCGGCCTACTCACTGCCCTGGCCGTCGCCGGCGTCCTTTCGGTACCGGACGCGCTGCGGTTTATCTCGTCGCGCGCTCGTCTGATCCAATCTTCCCTGGGCCAGGACTCGGGCGCCGCGTTGACCGGGCAGGGCAACCAGTGGCTTGGAAGCGGCCTTCTGGAGAGCATCGCTCCCGGCCTGCGCCAAGTGGCAGCCACTCTGGAGTACAGGCAGCCCTCTATTCCCATCGAGGCTCCCTCCATGGTAGACGCCGAGACCCTGGTTCAATACAGCCGAATGTCCGATCACTTCGAGGACGCAATTCAGAGAATCGTGAGGCGGCTGGGACCGTGCGTGTTCCTCGAGGCCGGCTCGGCGTCGCCCATAGTTTCCCTGGCGCAAAGGGCGTTGGCGACGAATGCCGACGGCAAGCATCTCTTCCAATCCATCGACATCAGGTCACCGGGGGCTGGTGTCAGGCTGGCGGAGGCCGTGGCTAGATTGTGGGCGGCCGGAGTCAGGGTCCAGTACTGGCCCTTCCACCGGATTCAAAAGAACGACTTTTCATGGATCAATCTGCCGCCGTACCAGTTCCAGAAGAACTCGTTCTGGATTGACTATGTTGCGCCCAAAACGGCCTCGACGTTGGGCACAGCGCCTACCACACCGCTCTTAGAGCCTTTTGAGAGCGGAGAGGAAGGGGCCGTCACCTTCCTCCTCCACACCACGCACGAAGTGTTCAGGCACTGTACCCAAGGCCACGCAGTGCTGGGTCAGAGCCTGTGCCCGGCGTCCATGTACGTCGAGACGGCGCTCCGTGCGGCAGAGCTGCTCCGCGAAAGTCCCGTTCAATCATCTGCGTCGGTGAAAGACCTCCGCATCTCGTCGCCCCTGACGGTGGGCACGACCCGGACGGTGCTGGTGCAGCTGACGCCCAAGAGCAGCGTGGAATGGGCCTTTACGGTTTTGAGTCGTGCTCAGCCAGACGCCACAGCATCGATCGAGCACGCTTCCGGCGTCATCGACGTGGGGCCTGATCCGCGGCGCGTTCAGTTCCTGCGGCGCCTGGTTGGTCCCGCCAAGTGCGATGAGCTTGCTCACTCCAGCGGCGTCAAGTCGCTCAGCGGCGCCGACATCTACCAGGTCTTCGGCCAGGTTGTCGACTATGCGTCTTACTACCGAGGAGTTGATCGGATCGTCTCCAAAGTCAGCGAGGCCGCGGCCAAGGTCCGGGCACCCGCACGTCACCCCATCATGAACGAGGCCAGCTGCGACCCCATCACACTCGACAACTTCTTGCAGGTTGCGGGAATTCACGTCAACTGTCTCTCGGAGAGGAGCGCCAACGAGGTGTTTGTCTGCACAGAACTCGGCGAGCTGTTCCTCACTGACGGCTTCTTGGCGAACCGGCGAGAGGCGCGACTCTACAAGGTGTATTCCTCCTCCACCACTCAGACCGCCAAGTCAATCGTCAACGACATCTTGATTTTTGACTCTGAGACCGGCGACCTGGTTGTCGTGTTTTCGGGTGCTATTTTCCAGGCCGTTTCCACCAAATCTCTGGAAAAGACGCTGAGGAAGCTGAACAGTGACGTCGACTCCACCGAGTTGTCCGAAGAGCATTCTGTTCCCAGCGCGCCTGACGTGGTGGATTCCAAGCCTCAGCAAGACCAGGAGCTCGCACAACCTACGGTCAATGGGATTTCCACGGCCACTGTCGAGCCTGAAGATGGCAGCGCGCTGCCCCGGGTCTGCGAGCTGTTCAGCCAGGTCATCGAGATTCCCATCGAGGATGTCAAGCCAACTTCATCCCTGGAGGAACTCGGAGTTGATTCGCTTATGAGCACTGAGGTCTTGAACGAGATCAAGAAACAGTTCCACGTGGTGATCCCGGCCGACGTATTCCTCTCCCTGGGCGACATCCAGTCAGTTGCCCAGTTCCTCAGCCATCGTGGGCCTCCTGTGGCCACAGCGCAGCAGAAGCCTCAACCGCGATTGTCGGGAACTAGCCAAACTGTGAATGGTTCAGCCCAGAACCCAGCTCCCGCTGCCGAGACTAGGCATATTCCGACCTACGAGGCCGTGGTCGACGAGCCTCTAGTTAACCCTAGCATTGTCTCCTCAAACGCCCCCGAGATCTTGGCCAACAGCGAGACGAAGTCCGGCATCAGCATCTTGAGCGAAGAGCTTCCCGACCTCCCCGATGTTCTGGCCGCCGCGCTACGCTGTCAAGCCTCGTCTTCCGCCCTGGAGCCCGGCAACTTCACGCCGCCAACGCCTCCATCGCCTCCGACGCCGCTCACGCCGGCCATGGTAGCAGACGAAGACAAACCGAACGGAAACGTGCAGGGCGTGGTCCCAACGAGCGGTGCCGAGCCTAAGTCCTTCGCTGCAATCGCCCACAGCAGCTTCGTACAGGTCCAAAGAGACATTGAGCCTATCCAAGAACAGCTCAAGTTTGCTGGGTTCTACTCTGCAGTCTACCCAGCCCAGATGGAGTTGATTGTCCGATACATCGTCGAAGCGTTTGGCGCCATGGGCTGCTCACTGGACGCACTCAAGCCGGGCGACCGCGTCCCCGACATCTCTGTGCTTGCCCAACACGGCAAGGTCAAGCGCCAGCTCTACCACATTCTTGAGGTGGAGGGCATCGTCGAACAAGACGCGGCGGGCGGTTTCATCAGGACAGCAACCGCGGTTCCAGGACGCCCCTCTGAACAGCTCCTGCAAGAGATCCTGGCAAAGTTTCCGCAACACACATTCGAGTACAAGCTGCTGGCCTCGACGGGCTCGAAGCTGGCCGAGTGTTTGACTGGCAGGGCCAATCCCTTGGAGATTCTCTTTGGCAGCGCCCAGGCCAGGACGCTGATGGAGGACGTCTACACGTACGCGCCCATGTTGGAGGCCGGCACCGTGAACCTGGGCCGCTACCTCGTCAAGGTGTTTGAGAACTTCACGGAGAGCCGCCCAATCCGCATCCTCGAGATTGGCGCCGGCACCGGCGGAACGACCAAGCACCTGATCGAGCAGTTGGTTGCGACGCGCAAGAGATTCGAGTACACCTTTTCCGATCTCTCTTCGTCCCTGGTCGCGGCCGCGAAGAAGAAGTTCGCGCAACACGACTTCATGCGGTACGCCATCTTCAACGTCGAGCAGGAACCCACCTCCCAGTTTGCCCACCAGTACGACATCATCATTTCGAGCAACTGCATCCACGCCACCAAGAATCTGACACAGACCTGTTCCAACATTAACAAGTGTCTCCAGCCGGATGGCGTGCTCTGCCTGGTTGAGCTGACCCGCAATTTGTACTGGTTCGACCTCGTTTTTGGCCTGCTGGAGGGCTGGTGGCTCTTTGACGACGGCCGCCGACATGCTTTGGCAGACGAGGGCCTTTGGCGGAAGAATCTGATCCAAGCGGGCTTTCGCTGGATTGACTGGACCGTCGGCACTTCACGCGAGTCCAACGTCCTGCGCGTCATCACGGCCTCACCCGCCCAGGTCGAGGGTGCCAGCGAACCGGTCACCATGGAGACGGTCACGTTCAAGCAAGAAGGTAGCGTCGCGCTTCAGGCAGACCTGTACTATCCACAGGAGTCCGGCAACGGCAACAAGGCCCGACCGATCGGTGCGTAGACGGGCATCCTTCCGGCTACCACCGCGCCGCACGCTGACATTCGCTCCAGCCCTCATGATTCACGGCGGTGGTCATGTCATGTTGTCTCGCCGCGACATTCGTCCTCCGCAGACCGAAATGCTTCTTGCAGCGGGCTTCCTCCCTGTCAGCGTCGACTACCGCCTGGCACCGGAAGTTACCTTGGTCGATGGCCCAATGCGGGACGTCTGCGACGCGCTGGCCTGGGCACGGGATACTCTGCCTCATCTGTCGCTCAAACGCCCGGACATTCGCGCGGACGGCACCCAGGTCGTCGCCGTGGGCTGGTCCACGGGCGGCCACCTTGCGCTCACGCTGGGCTTCACTGCGCCGGCGCGGGGCATTCGGCCGCCGGAAGCGACGCTGGCGTTCTACTGCCCGACCGACTACGAGGATCCTTTCTGGACGCGGCCAAATCTCCCGTTCGGGTCCAGAGCGCAGCTCGGGGAGTATGACCTGCTCGAGGGCGTCAGCGCCACTGGCCCCATCACAGCCTACAATCCTCCCAAGCGTGCCCTCGGCGGATGGATGAGTCCCAGCGACCCGCGCTCGCGCATCGCGCTCCATATGAACTGGACGGGCCGGTCGCTTCGCGTTCTGCTAAACGGCTTGTCACGCCATGGCCACAGCATCGGCCACGGCGACCCCACCGACACGCTGCCTGAACCAAGCCCAGAGCAGGTGCGGGCTGTGAGCCCTCTGGCGCAGATTCGACGCGGCAACTACAAGGTGCCGACCTTTCTCATCCACGGGACCAAGGACGACCTGATCCCGTGGCAACAGGCGCTGCGGACGCATGAGGCACTCCGGCAGGCAAACGTAGAAGCCGAGATCCGCATCTTGGACGGCGCGTTGCATCTTTTCGACATGTTCCGGACATACGAGGGCGACAGCAATGCGAAGGCGGCCGTTCGCGAGGGGTACGAGTTTCTGAGCAAACACGTGCGATTTTCGCAGTGAGATGAGCCTGGTATATGTGTACGGAGTAATTTGCCACTACAAGGAGGAATGAGAAACTGGCAAGGCGGCGAGGGGAGCGTAGGTCAAAACACACCTAGAGCTGTCTCCTTATGCTCCGCTCGTCTCGATCGAATCCACACATACAAACAAACGAAGTACACAGAAGGTTAATTTCTCCGTCCACTATTCCCACTATTCCGTAGTTGGCATCGGGATACGCAGTAAGCGAAAACCTCCACTGTGTTGGAACTGTGTTGGAACTGGCCAAGGAGGATTGCCAAGCAGCCAATTCTCACCTCGGATCCACTTGCCCCTGACTCAAGTGCCCATCCCTCTTTTCCATCGCCCTTTAACTCAGACGTGGGGAACAACGACAAAAACACGCCGTCTTGCAGTAGGACAGGGGACTCATTATGTACAAGGAAAAGAACAACAAATCCACGGCTGGAGCAAAGTGAGAGCGTTTAGAAGGCAGGCCACGTGCTAGATCGTGTTTGACAGTCGCCGTTGGGTATTTTGTATTTATGTCGCAGTGGTATTTGAGCTGTTTGTGATTGGTCAAATCGGCGTAAATAACTGCAAATCATCATATATATCCCTAACCCTGACAGCCACTCCCCCACTTCTTCAATGCCGCACCTCCTTTTTCCATTCCCACTCTGGCTCTCAAACTCTGGCCCTCAATAACACTTGCAATGGCTGAATAGCTTGAGAAAGCAAATGAAGTCGGGACTGGCCAATTTTATTATTCTTTGACTAAGCAACAAGGTGACATAATGTAAGTTGTTAACCTCCCACGTCGCGTTGACCTCCTTTAAACTTGTTCATGATGTGATGTGTCTCTTCGACTGGCTCTGTTGGCATGCCAGGTCTAGAGTGAGAACAAAACAGGACTGTTGGTAGTGGCTGTGGTGGCTAGATGCATGGCTAGGTGTGATTTTGGGGAGCCCGTGGGCGGTCTTGGCAAAGAGGCAAATCAAACAAATCCAGGTTTATATTTGATTGCTAGCACGGCCGGTTTGGGTTGAATATGTTGAATTGAGAGGAATTGAGTCGGGTGGACTTGAGTTTTTTAGAGCCTTGCTGGAGAAAGACCTTTTGAACATAAATTACTCCTTACCGGAACACAGACTGTGTCCCGTGGAAATTTAGACTCCATGGTGATGAGTGTTTTAAATGGTGACGGACCAGGGCAGCACGAGACTCAGGAGGTTCTCCTGTCCTGGAGACAGACAAGGAAAGCTCCGCCAATCCTCATCACCGGTCACCAGTGGCGAGCCGCTGAGCCAACAAAAGCACGCCGTTTTCGTCATGTCGCTGTTCATCTTTGGCGTGGCACACTCGGCAAACTGGACCATGTCTCGAACATGCCGTCGCTAAGATAGAGTAATTACGAGTCAGGAAGAGGGTGGTGGCTCCGGCAGGACGTGGTCTGCAGAGACTCGCCAGTACCGCGATGGAGCCAGGCTGCAAGCAGCGCAGGCGGTAATCAGGTTGCGGCGAGCAATATGGGGCTGAGTGACGTTGTAGCATCGTTCGCCGTGCTGATGCGGTGCGGAGCCTGAGTGTGCAACCATCTCTTTAGATTACAGACAATTTTATGGACGACAGCGCATTCGGTCTTGTCTGGCTCTCATTTTTCTAAGGAGTTGCGATTCAAGCGAACTGCCCCAGAAGCAAAGAGACCTTAAGCATTGCGTTCTCTCCCTATAACGGTTTCTAAATACAACGAAGCTCTGCCAATCCAGAACAGCATGCCTCAAGAAGATGTAGACGCGCTCAGTATGATGAACTGGCCTTGATCGCATCCGCGAGCTTTTCGGCAAGCATGTAGATGTGGCTCTGGGGAGCGGAGCCCGGGAGAAGGAAAGGGAAGGTAGATGCGTCAACCACGCGCACTACAGCAATGGTCAGATCGGAACACGGGGCTGGCTAGCTTCCTAACTGGGGACACTTACGGTTTGACACGCCATACACCTTGCCAGTGCTGTCGACAACGGCCATGGGGTCGGAGCGTTTGCCCATGGCGTTGGTTGAGTGGGGGTGAGACATGGTACCGCTTGCCCCGCGGATGTAGGCCGCGATCTCCTCGTCCGTCTGCACCGAGGGTCCGGGCATCACTTCCTGGACTACGATGTCGGACATGGGCTTGGATGCTGCCATCTGGCGGGCAACTTTGATGAGAGCCACCAGAACATCGATGTCCGCCTGGGCCGTGAGCCAGTTAGGGTTGAGCACCGGCTTGTCGTGCATGCTCGCGGACGAAATGCTGACACTGCCGACAGACTTGGGCGCCTGGAGAAACGGTATGAAGGCAGCAAAAGCCGAACCTGGCTGCGCGCCGGCGATGGGGGTGAAGTTGTAAGACAGGACACTGAAGCCACCTTCTGGCCAGTCGGCGGGGAGGGCGGCCAGCTGTTGTTTCGTCTCGTCGGACCAGTTGGCGCGGAGCGCCGGGGGAATCTTGAGGAGGGCGCCAAAGTCACCGCCGGTGTTGGTCAAGGGGCCCGCTGCCCTGGTGTTGAACTCCGTCACAGCCTCTGGCGATGAGACGAGGTCGAGGACGTTGTCAAGCTTGACTTGAAAAGTGGCGAAGGTGATGACATGGTCTTGCATGTTTTGGCCAACCCCGCTCAAGTTCGCGATCACGGGGATGCCATGGTTTTGCAAAACGCTGGCGGGGCCGACGCCCGAGACCATCAGGAGCTGAGGCGACTGGAAGACGCCGGCCGAGAGGATAACTTCCTTGGTCGCCGTGATGTTGAAAGTGCCGTTGTTGGCGCTCACCTCGACACCTGTGGCGGCCTTTCTATTGTTAAAGAGAATGCGCTCCGCCATGGTATGGGTGTAGATGAAGAGGTTGCGTCGGTGCTTGACGGGCTCCAAAAAGGCCGTCTCGGACGTGGCACGCTCGCCGGTCGCCTGGTTGGCGGTCACCAGAAACCAGGACGACTGGTTGGCCAGATTGCCGTCGAGGAAGCCGCCAGAAGGGGAGAGGCCAAACGCCTCAGCCCCTTCCTTAACCCAAGTGCTCCAGGCTTCAGCGTAGGCGGGAAAAATGATGGAGAGGGGACCCCCTCGTGCCGTTTGCGAGGTGTCGTAGTCAGGAGTGGCGTTGGCGAAGCGGGTGGCGGCCGGCGCACTGAAATTCATCGACTTCTTGTAGTAGGGGAGGACTGCATCCCATTTCCATGAGTTGTCCCCAACCCTGTCTGCGAACAGGTCAAACGCGCCTTTGGAGGAGCGTGAATAGACCAGTTCGTTGATGGTGCTGCAACCGCCGAGGGCTTTGGCGCGGGGATACGCGGCCACAGCGCCATTCATGCCCTAACGCGAGGTCAGTACCCTGCTAACCAGAAAGATCAAAGGCTAGACCAACTGTTTGGGGCACCGTGGAGAACCCCCATCCCACATCGAGGTTCTGCCCGGCAGCAGCTTGGACTTGGCCGACATAGGCGGGCACAGCGCTGAGGTTCCCCACAACATCTTCGATATATCCGCCGGCCTCGATTACCGCCACGCTGACACCGGGATTTTCTGACAGACGATTGGCGACGACCAAACCCGCCGTTCCGCCACCCACAATCACATAGTCAAAGGAACGTGCCGCTGCCAGGACAGGGCCCAGAGTGAGAGCAAGGAGCTTTCTCGCCGTGGCCATGGTCCAGATAACAAAGGATCAAGCGATTGAAACGGAGGCAGGGAGGGAGAAGACCAGAAAAGACCGTGAGGGCGATGGAGGCGGTGGTCTGCGTGCCGACATGCTCAACATGAGGCAAACGAGAGCATCGAGGTCCGGTTATATAGTTTATGGCTTCGCTAGCTCTGCCCCGGAGATTGTCGGTTCTGCATAGCCTCAACTCGTCAGCCGCTCGTAGCCCTCCGTTCTCAAGAGGGAGTTAGCGGCTGAGCGGCGCAGTTGATGCTTACCGTTCCGTATCCATGCTCACCCCCGATGACATGACCGCTCGCTTGCGTGCAGCTGCCTAGCCTTCTCGTGTAGAGGATCGGCAATGCGAGCCAGGGACTCCTTTGCGTTAGTTGACGCCTCCTGCGAGTGGGCAGGAATTGTTGAATCGGGAGACAGGTAGAGGTTGCTTCGCCTGATGACCGGCAAGCCGGGCCGGGTACTTTCGACCATCACTTCCCCCTTTCAAGGCGTCTATGCTAGTATACATCACAACAATCTAATTCACGTGGCAGTTCCTGTAAATCACTTCTCCTCGTGACTAGTGCAGCTGCAGTACAACCCTTCGCGGATCACCCAAAGCGCCTGAACCAGGTACCCGGGAAGCCGCCGCGTGGCTCATTCCTGCATATGGGGTATGCAACGACAGGGTGTTAACGCACGTGTATTCCGCTTCGAACCCCTAGAAAGCAGCAGGCTGCGGGAATGCGGCGTGGCTCATTCAGTTAGTTACTTGGTGTCGGGTGGCGAGGCTACCCGGGGTCGGCCGTAGTCACAAAGTTACCCGGGGCCAACGCCAAGGGGGGTTGTGCATGTGTCTGCCACTGATACGCCATAAGCGCCATCAGCTGTGGGACATTAGGAACGGAGAAAGCCCCGCCCTGATACGTACCCGGTCCCCGGGCGGCGAGGTCTCGCAACATCGGCCAAAGATACCCGGGGTCAACGCTGAGTTCGAACTTCGCTCGGCTTCTATCCCGGGACGACGGCAAGGGGCCCCGTCCGCGTCACGCCGTTACGGTTTAGCGGCGCTGCATATATGCGCCATCAAACTGAGACTATCCCGTCATAGATATGCATAGCTGCCAGTGAAACGACATAATTGACTATTGTCGGGTCATCCGAGCCTTGGAACGCGGAAGTGGTATTCAACACCATTCTTTGCCCCCCTCGTCAGACCCTCGACCAGCCAGGCGGGCTTGATACAACGACAACAATGACAGGCAACCGGATGACAAACGGCTACAGCAAGAGCAACGGCGCCGGCGCCGGCGCCGGCGCTCCCCGGACTGCAGCACCAATTGCCATCATCGGCATGAGCTGCAGATTCGGTGGCGACGCCACGAGCCCGTCCAAGCTGTGGGAGCTTTGCAAGGCGGCCAAGGATGCGTATTCTCCCATCCCGGACGAGAGATTTGATCTCGCAGGGTTTTACGATGAGCGGAAAGGACGATCTGGGAAGTTCCACGTGAAGGGGGGCTACTTTCTCAAAGACATTTCTCGGTTTGATTCGGCTTTTTACAACCTCACGACCGACGTAGCCGATGCCATGGACCCTCAAGTGCGCATGCTGCTCGAGAGTGTCTATGAGTCAGCCGAGGATGCCGGAATCCCGCTGCACAAACTGGCCGGCAGCAACACGGCCGTGTTTGCCGGCAGCTTCGGTCGAGATTACAACGACATGCTGGTGCGCGACACGGAGAGTATGCACGCCAGCACCATCACGGGCAACGGCATCGCCATGCTGTCCAACCGGATATCCCATTTTTACGATCTCCGAGGGGCCAGCATGACCATCGACACCGGCTGCTCGACTGGCCTGGTAGCCCTCCACCAGGCCGTCCACGCTTTGCGGTCCGGCGAGTCCGACATGGCAATTGTCGGGTCGGCTCTGGTCTGTCTCGGGCCCGAGCTCTTCATTGAACTGATGGGGGCCGGCGTCCTTGGGCCCACCGGCAAGTGCTTTGCATGGGATCATCGTGCGGAAGGCTACGGGCGCGGCGAGGGCGTCGCGTCGCTCATGCTCAAGCCGCTCGACGCTGCATTGCGGGATGGCGACCACATCCACGCCGTCATCCGCGAGACTGGTCTGAACCAGGACGGCAAGACAACAACGATTACGTCGCCTTCTGCTGCCGCCCAAATTGACCTGATTCTCGACGTCTACCGCCGTGCCGGTCTGGACCCGGTCGACACGGGCTATGTCGAGGCCCACATGACAGGCACCCCGACCGGTGACCCGATCGAGGCCGAGGCGCTCGCGCAAACCTTTGCCAAGCACCGCTCCCCGGAGGATCCGGTGTGGGTGGGTGGAGTCAAGCCCAACATCGGCCACACAGAGCCAGTCAGCGGGCTGGCGGCCATCATCAAGACCATCTTTGTCTTGAAGGAGGGCGTGATCCCGCCTAACGTCAACTACGAGAAGCCGAACCCGAAGATCCCGCTCAGCGACTGGCGGTTGAAGGCAATATCCTGTCTCGATCCACAACAGTCCTTGGCTTCCGTGCTAACATCGAAGCAGGTTCCCGTCGCTCTGACGCCATGGCCGGCCGGCAAGCCGCGCAGAGCCTCAATCAACAACTTCGGCTACGGAGGTACCAACGCTCACGTCATCCTGGAGGCAGCTCCCGATGTGTTTGGGTATGGCGGTGCTGGCTTGAACGGCAGAAAGCGCAGCTACCTGAACGGATACGCAAGCTCGGTCAACGGCACGGGCACGAGCACTCCACTGGTCTCAGAGGCGCTGGACTCGTTTGTCTACGTCGTCAGCGCGAAAGAGTCTGGAGCGGCCCAGCAAATGAACCAAAATCTGGCTCAACACATTCGGGACGCGGGGCTCGAACTGGCTCCCCGGGCTCGGGACCTGGCATTTACTCTCGCGGAGCGCCGGTCGCGACTCACTTGGGTCACGGCGCTGCGTGCAGGGGACCTTGCGGAATTGGCAGAAAAGCTCGACAAGGCCAGGGCGTCAAGGGCCAGCAAGAAGCCCAGGCTGGGCTTCGTATTCAACGGGCAGGGCGCGCAGTGGTATGCTATGGGTCGCGAGCTCATTGCGGCCTACCCCGTCTTCCGCCGCTCCCTGATGGCCGCCGATGCCATCCTCAGGGACTATGGCGCCACGTGGTCACTCCGTGAAGAGTTAATGCGCGACGAGAAGACGACGCGCGTGCATGAAATCAGCATCAGCCAGCCTTGCAGCGTCGCACTCCAGCTCTGCCTCGTCGACCTGCTCGCCTCGTGGGGCATCACTCCTTCCGCCGTGGTCAGCCACTCGAGCGGAGAGATCGCGGCTGCCTACTGCGTCGGCGCCCTGTCCTTCCAACAAGCCCTCGGGGTCGTGTTTTACCGGGGTGAGCTGGCCGCGCAGCACGCTGCGCACTCGAGCGTCGCGGGCAGCATGCTGGCTGCCGGGGTGGGCGCCGAGAGGGCCGCCGAGTACGTCAAGAACACCGAGAAGGGCCGCGTCGTCGTCGCCTGCCACAACAGTCCGGAGAGCGTAACTCTCTCGGGAGATGCACCAGCCATCGAGGAAGTCCGAGAGCGACTTGCGCAGGACGGCTTGTTTGCGCGCAAGCTGAACGTGCCGCTTGCGTATCACTCGCACCACATGGAGCCCATGGCTCAGGACTACAGCGACAGACTGCGTGAAATTGTCCCGCCCGCGTCGGCGGCCAAGTGGAACGGCACCCTGTATGCGTCTCCGGTGACAGGGGACATTGTGACGTCGCCCAAGGTCCTGGGGCCGGATCACTACTGCCGCAACCTCGTGAGCCCCGTGCTCTTCGCCGAAGCCTTTGAGCGCATGTGCTTCAGCGACCTGGCTTCGGATGGGACGCGCAATCCCAGCACCGACGCGAATGTGGATATGATCGTCGAGATCGGCGCACATGGTACCCTGGCAGGGCCCATCCGCCAGGTGCTGGGCAAGGACCACCCCATGCCGTACGTGTCGTGTCTCAAGCGCGGTGCCAACGCCGTCCATACCATCCAGGACGCTGTCTGCGCTCTGCTCGCCCAAGGCTACCCCGTCCAGCTGGCGGGCGTCAATGGCCACCAGCGCGGCCACTACGTTCCGGGGCTCCCAACCTATGCGTGGAACCACACTCACGAGCACTGGACCGAGTCGCGGCTATCGCGTGAATTCCGGCACAAGCGGTTCCCCCCTCACGAGCTGCTGGGCAGCCCGGTCCCCGGCATCAACAGGCAGTCGCCGACGTGGCGCAACATCCTCCGCACGGCCGATATCCCATGGTTGGTCGAGCACAAGCTTGGCTCGGATGTGGTCTTGCCTGGCGCAGGGTACATTGCCATGGCCATAGAGGCTATCCGCCTCGTGACTGACCCGAACGAGGCGACCGTGGCGGGATATCGGCTGCGCGAGGTGGACTTCCTGAACGCACTCGTCATCCCCGACCGGGGCGTCGAGACCCAGTTCGTACTCCGACCCCTGAGCGACAAGGAGTTGGACAGTAAGGGTTGGTACGAATTCGAGGTGTGGTCGGTGTCGGTCGGCGACGACGACTCGTGGACTCAACACTGCAAGGGCACCATTGCTGCCGAGTTTTCATCCGAGGCGAAAGAAGCGGCGACTAGGGCCGCTGTCCCCGCTCCGCGCACTGATGCCTTCTTCTCGGCCGCCGACCTGTCGGTGAATGACGTTCATCCGGAATCCTTCTTTGCCGTGCTGCGCTCCATGAAGCTTTTCCACGGCCCTCTTTTCCGGAACATGGTCAGTAGCCGCGCCTCCACCGAGAAGTCTGTGACGACGCTGGCCGTCTCGCCTGCGGCAGGCCAAGGAGAGCCAAAGCCCTACGTGCTGCATCCCACCACGATGGACTCGCTGGTGCACGCCGCGTACGTGTCCATTCCTGCTGCCACCATGCGGGGCTCGATGGTAGTGCCGCGGTCCGTCAGGCATCTTTACGTCCCGCGAACCGTTAATCGGCTGGTCGGCGACAAGATGACGGCTTTCGTCAACTTGCAACACGCAGACCGCCGCGGCGCGCTCCTCAGCGGCGTTGCAGTGAATGGAAGGGGTAACGACCATGACGTCTCAGCTCCACGCCTGGAGCTTGATGGCCTGTACTGCCAAGCCGTGCCGCTCGAAACGGACTCGTCCGATGCGCGGCAGGCCTCGCCCATGTGCTCGACAAACCGTTGGGAGGTCGATATCGCCCACGGGGTACCGCCTGCCTTCACGGCCTCGCTCCGGGTCAGCCTGGACGAAAATGACGCCGTGTTTGAGAAGAAGCTCGACCGCGTCTCCTTCAACTACGTCCTAGACGCCGTCAGAGACCTGAGCGTCGACGATGAGAAGATCGCAAGGCCCCCACATCTTGCCCAGCTCTACACCTGGATGAAGGCAATCGTGGCAAGGGCCGAGACTGGCGAGCTGGTGCCTGGGAGCCGCGTCTGGGCCAAGACTAACGCCGGCCTCAAGCAGCGCCTTGCCGATGAAGTGGCCTCCGAAAACGCGGCCGGGAAGCTTACTGTGCGTGTGGGCCAGCAGCTCGCGGCCATTGTGCGCGGCCATGTGGATGCCAAGGCGCTTCTGACTCGCGAGGAGCTCGACCAGTATTACGAATCTCTGCCTCGGCTAGCAAAACGCAGTTACGAACAGGTGTACAAGATAGCCGTCCAGCTGGCCGTAAACCGACCGAATGCGCGCGTTCTCGAGGTCGGCGGCCGATCGGGCGCCCTCACCGTCCGTGTCCTGGAAGCTTTTGCGGCCAAGGCCCCCGAGGGAACGCTGGGCACGCTGTTGGGCCACTACGATTTCACCTCGCTGAACGGCTCGGCATTGGATGTGGTGCGGCAGAGATGTGTGCCCTGGGACGCCTTGATGGATTTCAAGACGCTCGATATCTCCAAGGACCCGGCGGAACAGGGTTTCACTTCCCGGTACGATCTCGTCATCGTGAACGCAAGCGCCTTGGGGCCAGACCCGGCCAAGTCGCTGAGCCACGTCCGGACGCTGGTTGAGGGCGCTGGCGGTAAACTTGTCCTCATCCTCGAACACGCACGCCCGCGGCTCGATACCCACGTCGTGTTCGGTGGGTTGGCGGGTTTCCAGTTCGGCGAGGTTCATGACTGGCACGAACTGCTCACCGCGGCTGGCTTCGCGGGCGTCGAGTTGGAGGTCGGCGACTGCGACGATGCGCAGTTCCAGGCCAGCAGCGTCATTCTTAGCTCGGCTGTCGAGGCCCATGGCAAGCCGCCCGCTTATCCGACTGCGGTGTCAGTCGTGCACGCGGACAATGTGCGGCCCGAGCAGCAGTGGCTGACGGCGCTCGAGGCGTCCATCGCCGAGGAGTTGGGCGCCACCGTGGCCGTCGCAGCCGTGAGCCAGGTTGAGGCCCGGCCGGACGTCACGTACGTCTTCGTGCCCGAGATGGTCTCCCCGTTCCTCGACGTCATGGATGAGGCCGCGTTCAATCAGCTCAGGGCGTTGCTAGTCCGGGGTCAGGGTCTCCTCTGGCTCAGTCGTAGTGGGCTGATGACGGCCGACAAGCCAGTGTTCGCCCAGTCATCGGGACTGCTGCGCACCGCCAGGCAGGAAGATCCATCGAAGCGTTACGTCTTGCTTGACTTCGACGCCGAAGACGGGGCGGGCATTTGGCCGCTCTCGGCAGTTGAGTACGTGGTCCGGGCCCTGCGCCAAAGCTTTGACGCGCGCCTGAGCAACGCCGAAGTTGAGCACGAATACGCAGTCAAGGAGGGCGTCATGTACGTGTCACGTCTCTATCCCAACCCGGCAGCCGACAGCGCCTCGAGCGAGACGCCGGAAGAGACGGCGCCGGAAGAGCAACCCTTCTGGCAGGCCGGCCGGCCCTTGGTATGGGATACCACAAAAACGATCGGCACACTGAGCAACCTGTACTTCACCGACGACGCCGCCCGACCCGAGCTGCCGTCGGGATTCGTGGAGATCAGGACGCATGCCATGGGGCTCAACTTCCGCGACGTCATGTGCGCCATGGGTCAGATCGATGAGTCGCGGTACATGCACGACGCGGCCGGCGTCGTCACCAGGTTGGGCCCCGACACCGAGGCCAGTGGACTTGCCGTGGGAGACAGGGTCACGGGTGTCTTGAACGGCAAGTTCGCCACTCACCCGTCGACGCACTGGACATGTCTCACCAAGATTCCCAACGACATGTCTTGGGAGGAGGCGGCGTCGCTGCCCATTGTGTTCCTGACATCGTACATGTGCCTGTTCGATCTGGCGCGCCTGCAGCGAGGAGAGCGCGTGCTCATCCACGCGGGGGCCGGCGGCGTGGGGCAGTCGGCCATCATGCTCGCTCGGCTTGCCGGCGCTGAGGTCTTTGCCACGTGTAGCAGCGACGCCAAGCGCCAGCTGCTCATGACGCGCTTTGGGCTGGACGCGGACCACATTTTCTCGTCGCGCGACACGTCCTTCGCGCCCGCCATCCTCGCCCGCACCTCCGGCAAGGGCGTCGACGTCGTCATCAACTCGCTGTCGGGGCCCATGCTCAAGGCATCGTGGGACTGCGTGGCCCGCTTTGGCCGCTTCTGCGAGATTGGAAAGGTCGATATGGAGGCGGCGCGGCGTCTCGACCTCAGCCCGCTGACGCGCAACGCTACCATAATGGGCTTTGACCTTATCCAGCATTGCCAATTCAACCGCCCTGCTGTCCACCGCGCTTGGAAGGCTCTGATGAAGCTCTGGTCTGCCAAGGTCATCCGCGCCGTACACCCCGTCGTCTCGTATCCACTCTCTGACATGGAGACGGCCATGCGCCAGATGCAACGCGGTGCCCACATCGGCAAGCTGGTTCTCATCCCTGGGGAAGACACGCGCGTCAGGGTTCTGGCGGCGCCGTCTTCCGGTCTGAAAGCCCAACTCAACGACCCGACAGCCACGTACTTGATCGTGGGTGGACTGGGCGGCATCGGTCTCGCCTTTGCCCACAGGATGATGGAGTCGGGCGCCAAGCACATCCTCATTATTTCGCGCCAGGCCGAGTCGCATGCCAAGGCGAAGTCTCTGATTGCCAGTGGCCGGGCACAGGGCTGTACCGTCTGGATTCGCAACTGCGATGTCGCGCGAGAGGATCAGCTTGTCCAGGTCCTGGCAAACTGCACGGCCGCCGGAATGCCGCCCGTTCGGGGTGTCATCCAAGCCGCTCTGTCTCTTCACGACACCATTCTCGAGAGCCTCACGTTTGAGCAGTGGCAGGCCGGTATCCGGTCCAAGGTCGCCGGCACCCTAAACCTGCACCGCCACCTGACAGATGTGCGCTTCTTCATCATGCTGTCATCCACTGCCGGTGTGATCGGCCTCGCTTCGCAGTCTGCGTACGCGGCCGGCAACACGTTCCAGGATGCGTTGGCGCGCCATCGCGTCTCCAAGGGTCTGCCAGCCGTTGCCATCGATTTGGGCGGCGTCGACGAGGTGGGATTCGTGGCCGAGAACGGCGGGGCCGTCCGGGAGCGCGTCGAGCGTACCCTCGGCAAGATCATACCCATCGCCCGCGTGCTGCGTCTGATCGAGGCGGCCGTGTGCGAGCCCATGCCACCGACTCCCGAAGCGAGCCAGGTCATCACCGGGATTATCGACTACGACCGCCTCCCGGCCGGCGCGGCCGTCAAACAGGACCCGCGCTTCTCCACGCTCAAACTCGGCAGCAGCGCTGGGCTGCGCGCTTCGTCCTCCGCTGGCGCAGCCGCTACGCACAGCCCTGACGACGCCTTGAAGCAGGGCCTGGTGGCGGCCGCGACATCCCCTGAGGCACGCGCTGCAGTCGTCATGGCCGGCCTGATGCACAAGCTGGCGGCGCTGTTCAACCTGGCCGAGGCGGAGATCGACGCCACCGGCAGTCTGGCCGCCGTGGGTGTCGATTCCCTCGTGGCCGTGGAGCTACGCAACTGGCTCAGCAGCGTCGTGCAGGCCCATGTGACGGTGTTCGAGATTTTGCAGGCGGCGACGCTGCGGGAGTTTGCAGCCCTGGTGGCACGGAGAAGCACGTTGGTTGCATAGAAAAACATCTACAATACTTTTTCGCAATATTGATAGGTGCGTGTTGTAAGAGATTTTGCGGCGTTTCGGATAGAAGGAGTCATGGTGGCTTTGATATGGGATGGGCATTTACTTGTGGAGAAAGCGATCAAAGGAGATGAGCAACATTCCGGCAGCACGAGGGCGGAAAATAGTAATGTACCGCGTAGGAGATTGAACGCTCAGCATCTTCATTCTGTGATGTTCTCGCGCTGGAAGGAAGGGCGTGATCTTCCAGCTCTGGAGAGAACCCAGCGATGGGCGGGATGCGATCCATGCCCTGGCAAATTGACTTTGCACTACATGGTCCAGAAATTACCGGGTGCGAAGGAGTGTCCCACGGATAGACAAGGGGAACGGAGAAGAATATTTGCCTTGTGTCAATGTCACAGTTAAGGTCGGGTAGGTATTGTCGACGACGCCGTATGTCTCCAAGTTTCTGCTTAGAATTCTCGTCTACACCGGTTTCGAGCAAACATAAATCTACTCTAAACCCTGTGCTCATAACCCTCCTAGAACAACTGGTGCAAGGGCTTGCTTGAAGGCGTTTCACGCACCATGCACCTATGCAATTGAAGACGAGTTCGAGTTCTCAACGTGCCCACCGTCCGAGTCAGCCAACTTCTTGACACCCAAAACCCCCTGTCCTCGATGTGCGGCCTCAATCAGGTCAGGCCGCTCTTGCTTCATGCGCGCAAAGGCCGCCTCGGCGTCCCACGTCCACGGCGTCGGGGCCGAGAAAAGCAAGTCAATCTCCTCGAGGGTGCGCTGGTTGGTTTCAGGGTAAAGGGCCCAGACGATGGGGATGGCCACGACGTTGCAGGCGCCAAAGATGTAGAGCGTCTTCTCGCCGATGGCGTTGAACATCACGGGGCACAGCAGAGTCAGCCAACCGTTGCCGATGGACCAGCCGAAGACGCCGAGAGCGTTGCCGCGGGCGCGGATCTGCAGCGGGAAGATCTCGGCGGGGTAGAGCCAGGGAACAGTCAGCCACGTGGCGCCGAAGACGGAGGTGAAGATAAAGACGAAAGACGCAGCGGCAGCGCCGTACGAGCCGGCTTTAGACAGGTCGCCGGCGGCACGGGCATCTTCGCCCAGGCGAGAGAAGCCGCCGGCGAGGAACATGGCGATACCCTGGCCGACAGCGCCCCAGTAGAGCGTCCAGCGCCGACCGATGCGGTCGAGAGTGAAGACGCAAATCAGGGTGGCGAACATGTAAAAGATGTTGTTGAGACCGCTAATCCACTGCGACTTCTCGGTGCCAAAGCCGGCGATGCGGAAGATGGTGGGCGCATAGACGGTGACGCCGGCGATGCCCACCCACTCCTGGATGATCTGCAGCCAGATGACGAGCTGCACGCGCCGGCCGACGTGCAACTCCCCGGAGCCGATGCCGGTGAACAGGCGCCAGTACGAGTTCATGTTGGCCTCTTCCCGCTCCAGGGCGACTACGTTGCGGATATCGTGGTACTCGGCCTGTGCCTGCGCCAGACCCGCCGCGTCGGTTCCCCGGAGCCGCTGCAGGATGAAGAGAGCTTCGTCGTCGCGGTCCATCTTGGCCAGCCAACGGGGGGATTCGGGGAAGAACCAGACCGCGGCGAGGAGAAAGAGCAGCGGGATGATCTGAAAGGCGATGGGGAATCTCCAGCGAAAGGCCGACGCGCCGCCGTCGATGAAGGACAGGCCAAACTCGAGCCAGTAGGCAACCACGACGCCCAATATGTTGAGCGTGAACTCGATGGAGATGAACTGACCGCGGGATGTGTACTCGGCCGTCTCGGTCGCCCAGACGGGCACAATGGCGTTGAGGATGCCTGTGCCGATGCCGTTGACCGCCCGAGCTATGTCGATTCATCAGCACACCGAGGGGCGGAGTCTATCAGCGTATACGGATGATGACTCACCGCAGATCATCCAGTTTGCATTCTGAGCCGAGCACTGCAGACTCGCCCCGACGATAGCCCACAGGGAGCCGAACGCAATGGTTCTGATGCGGCCCGTCTTGTCGCCGACCCATCCGCCCAGCAGACAGCCGAAGAGGGTGCCCAGGTAGTAGACCGAGACGATACCACCCTGCAGTAGGCTATCCGTAACCACCGGCTCGCCGGTCTCTGGATCAACGTAGCCGAAGCCCATCAGATCGATGTAGTGCTTCGCATTGTTGACGCCGCCCATCATGCCCTGATCATAGCCAAAGAAGAAGATGGACAAGCCGGCAATGCAGTTGATGGCGATCAGGAGCTTCCGCTTCTCCAAATGGTTGGCCACGTTGAAGCCCGGGAGCCTCTGCAGCTGTGTAGCCTGTGGCATGGTGGAGGATGAAGCCTGCGGTCTGAGGGTTCCGGTCGACTCTGGTTTCTGGCACTGAATTGTTTTCCACGCGCCATGGGAGTCCGAGGGCGGCCACAGCTGAACTTATATGCGTTACATGCGCCGCTGATCGCTCCCTCCTCCTCGTCTTTCAGGTTCTGGCTGGGCAAGCCAACCCGGCAATCAACGGGCGTAAGGTCCACCTGAGTGGGGAACTTCGGCAGAACAGGGACGTTGAGTTGACAGAGCACTTGGCTGTTGCCGACCGAGGCTGTTGCCGACCCTACGGAATAGATTGGAACAAAAGCGATACAACCTAACCCATTGGGCATTGAGGGTTAGTGCCACCGGTTCCAAGATATCTGCAAACAATGGTTCAATACAAGTATCAACTCAATGCACGACTAACTGTATGCATAGTCAAGGCGCTTTGCCTTGTATACTATCTTGAACCAATGGTTGCATAACAGCTCTCTAACGTGGCTCGGGTATCTCGGGGTATTTCGTTCTCCAGGTTCGGTTATAGAGCGGGTCTGTTTGAGCCCCGCACGTCAACGCTGGTTAGTACCGGAGCTAGGCGTTTTAGCATTACACTAGTTAGAATCCCCCAGATTGGCTGAGCTTAATTATGCGCACCAATAAGAATAGCGAACGTTGCATCACGTGCTCACTAACCTACTTGAATTAGCACTTTGGAGTGTGTTGCTGGACCATTGCGACGCTAAAAGCAAGGAAGGAATGACTCAAAGTCTTACTAGGTAGCCATTGGACTATCTTCGCTTTTCGAGGCACGCTCTGTTGAAAGGTCTCGCCGGGGTCAAGTGGTCTCGACCTGATTGTCCGGGGCTGGGACACACTTAGGGGTGGGTCAGGGGCTCCCGCAGTCGCGGGCGCAGAGCCAGGATATCCCATGGTCATGGATGGTCATATCGTCCGATTCGGCTCCCAACCACCAGACCAGTAATACGCCGCCTTCGCTTCGTATCACCCTCTGGACGTGCCTGCGTTCGTCCAGTAACATGGCGGCTGACTGTTGATGTTAGATGTTCCAACTTATCCAGCTCTTACTTACAAACAACGTAGCGTACTCGGGTTGCTCAAACTGGATCATCATCTCGGATGAGAGGAGTGATGTTTCTGCCGATGCTAAATGGCCATGTCATTCTCTCTAATCTAGATTAACCTGACCTTCAATGCTCGATACAGACCGGCACCGCCGCACCCTCCCCAGCCCTCACTGCACAGTAGCCGCAATCTTTTCAATCAGGGCCTGTGTAAACACCCAGAGAGGGCCCGCAGCAGGTTCGAACAAGCCACCCGTATACCACGTGTTCCTGTAGCCCTGCAAAGATTCCAAGTTGCTGTAGAAACCTTGGCTGATCTGCTCCGCTGGCGGGTACAGAAGATACGGCGAGTGGTTGGCAAACGCGAGGATCTCCACTCCCGATGAAGATGATGAGTTGGTCAGGACGTTGACAGCAGCCAGCACCTCGCGCTTGACTGTGGCCTCGGGCAGCACGCTGTCGCTGGTGTACCAGAACGACCAGATACCCTGCACCGCGGTCGGCTGGATGTGGTACAGACCTGGGGTCGAGGGGATGTGATACTGTGTGCTGAGTCCGGCGTTGATGAAGCTGTGTCCAGTGGGCAGCCCGGTATTGTTCAAAAGTCCGGCATAGAAGCCCGTGGCGTTGAATTGGGAGAACACGAGGCGCTCGGTCCGGTCCAGATCGAACGGGCTGAGGTTGTCGATTGTCTGGGGAGCGGTGAAGAGGATTTGCGAGGCGATGACGAGCTTGTTCCCCGTCGGGGTCTTCACGACAAGGCGGACGCCCGTGCTCGCCGAGCTGTTCGCAGGCCGAGATGCCGCGACAACGGTGGAGTTGAGGAGAACGTCTCGGCCCAGCGCTTCCAGCGCCTTGTCGTAAAGCTGGTGGTTGTTGTGCGCAGCCGTGACGACGATTTTCCCTTGGGACTCCTGGAACACCGGCTCGCTGAGAGCCTTGAGCACGCTGACGGTAGACCTCTGAAGGATATTGCCCAACCCGCCCGTTGCGGAGTGGTGGAAAATGGTGAACGCAACGTCCTGCAGACCGTACTTGGTGATGAAGCGTCCAAATGGGAGGGACAAATCCTCCGGGACCGGGGTGGGAATGTCGTAGCCCCAGGAAAGGTAAGGATACTTGTCCAGTTGCTGACGGTATGCGCTCAAGTCGCTGCTCGGCGGTGTAAAGTTCGACAAGAACTGGCCAGACTTCAGGTCAACGTACACGGTGGTCGTGGCGCCGCCCGACGGCTGGAAGGGGGCGATCGGGACATTGAGCCGAGAAAAGAAGTCCGTCACCACCGACGTGTTCCAGAAGACCTGGACGCCATAGTCAATCGTGGTCCCAGTCCCTGGAACAGTGTACGTCTCCGTTTTTCCCCCAAGCTTGTCCTGCTTCTCGATGACGACAACGGACCGCCCCGCGTCCCGAAGTTTGACCGCTGCATACGTTCCCGAGGATCCACCGCCAATGACTGCGACGTTTCGCGTGAGAACATCCGCAGACGCGTAGCAACTCGGATCAAACTGATCAGCGCATGCGGCCGCGATCGTTGCCGGCAGGCTGGAAAAGACGGAGATAAGGAAGCGGAGACTGACCATGGTGGGCAGCACAAGGCGAGACATGAGCAAGGTGTTCGGTGCTCGGCGCCGAGACACGCAAATCTATCATCACGCTGCAGCTCTTATAGGTTCATTTGACGCCGGGGGAGTATCATCGCGCCATGGTCCGAGGACGTTGTTTCAGACGTTCGAGTCTTTCGCCCGCTGCCCCTGAGTCTCGCGAGCCTTGCTCTGGGGCATTGCCCGTCGTCGACTCCGCTAGGATCCGTATTACGCCCTCTACGAAATTACCTGGGTTGACTTGTTTAGAATGGTTGTGATTAGATTATGCATATGAGTAAGCCAGCATGCGGCTTACGTGATCCATTCCACGCCGCCACGCAGTCCCGCCTTGGCTCATTCAACTGTCGTCAGACTGCTGTGGTCCACGGCATTGGCCGGCCAACCGTGGGAGAGCTCGCGGTAAGCTGGTGACCTGCCGTGTCCGCAACATGTACCACCCAGCCAAGGGGCAAAAGAAGATGGCCGCGGAGGCGAAGATAAATCGCTAGAGATCAGCTTCTATGATCACAAACGAATAAGGAGCAGCAGTTAAGGAACGCCTGGTCGACACTGTCCAGCTCACCTTAGCTGCAGACACAGGTTAACATTGGATCCATCTGCATCTGCGTTTTCCCGACAGGAGCATTAAGGTGCAGGTAGCCATCCCAACCAACCGCATCAGGAAGCCCAGCATGGCAGACCAGAGGGTCCTCCTAGAGTTGGCAGGCACGGTGCATCGCGCTGTTCAAGAATATGCCGCCGACAGCAACATCAGTAACTACAAGGCACTGCAAACTTGCGTACGGCGCCTGCAGATCGCTGCGGCCACACCGGAGGATACTCTCTTTAACTTCCGGCTCCAGGTTGGACAAGATACGATCCTGTGGTGTGTCTAGACAATGCTTCTGACACTGTGCTTAGGTGGTCCAGAACATGGGAATCATGATGCTCGTCGAGCTGGGCATCTTGGACGCGCTTGTCGGGAGCGAAGCACAAACAACTACCTCCTCTGAACTGGCGAAAGCGTCCGGCTGCAATGAAGGAGTCGTGGGTATGTTTCACTCGGCCGACTGTCATTGATCACCGGGCTAACTGGGACTCGTTCAGTGCGTCTGATGCGTCTGGCCTGTTCGTTATGCTTTTGCGATGAAGTAGGCGAACAGACATATCGCGCGAACAAACTCACGTCCTTGCTGGTGCAGCCGGGCTGGAGAGGAGCCATGCGCTGGATGGAAATCATCTACCCGGTAGCGGCCGACATGCGTCGCTTTTTGACCTCGACCAACTTCGGCCGAGTTCTGGACCCCCCGGTCACGGCTTTCGAGTTCGTGCACAAACGATCCATGTGGCAGGTCCTGGAAAACCAGCCAGAGCAGCGCACAAACTTCGACTTGTGGATGCGCGAGCGGAAGAGACATGAGGAAACGCTCTGGCATAGGCGTTACCCAGCCTGTACAGCGCTGTCCCATGACAACCTGAAGAGCGGACCGGATGCGGTCCTCATGGTGGATGTGGGCGGGGCCAACGGCTCGCAGTTGATCAACTTCAAGAAGCAGTTTCCGCACCTCCCAGGCCGCTACGTCCTGCAGGATCTTCCCGAGTCGCTTGCCGCCATGAGGCAGCCCCCGGATGGCATCGAAGTCATGGCCTACGATTTCTTCTCACCACAGCCCATCAAGGGTAGGTTCCCTTGCTGGACAAAACCTTCTTCCTTTTTTTCTTTTCTTTCTTTTTTTTCTTTTTTTCTTTTTTTTTCTTTTTTTTGGTTTTTGGCTAACCAACCCTTTTGAAGGTGCACGATTCTACTACTTCCGCGCCGTGTTCCACAACTGGCCAGAGCAAAAGTGCATCGAGATTCTCCGCAACCTCGTTCCAGCCATGGATCCTGAGTATTCGACCCTGTTGATCGACGACTATGTCCTCCCAAATACAGGTGTCCAGCTCCACAGTGCAGTTGCTGACATTCACATGATGTGCATGTTCAATTCTTCTGAAAGGACCAAGAAGGAGTATGACACTATTCTTGAGAAGGCGGGGCTAGAAATCGTTGCCATCTACCCAGCTGGAGTGAACGAGGAGTGCGTTCTTGAGGTGAGGGTATCCAGCAGCCGAGGTCGACCTGTCCTCAACGGATTCAAAAAGGCGGCACCCTCAAGAGAAGATGAGTGAGCAGGGGGGTGAGGGTCGTAGAGCAGCCAGATGAATACGCATTTTGCTTCATTTGCAAAATAATAACAAACGTCAAATGTGGTGAAAATTCCTGGCGCCGACTGCGAATGAGGTATTTCATCGTAGCGCTGGCTTCCGTGTAAAAGGAAGCACCCATGCAGTTGGGAGTGACGTGGATGTTTCCAGCATGTTCGTTTTGTCGGATCCTGGCGGGTGCCGCATGGCCGGTATTGAGGCCCAGGTTCTGACACGTTTCCCTCGAATACCTATTGACTCTCGGACAGCCCGGGGCGCTCCAAGGTAATTACCCAAAACATCACCAAGTTCGGAGCACGTACGTGGAGGGAGACACCATTCAACATCGCAGTTCTACCATACGTAAGGTTGAACTTATTACACTTTCCTCAGGCTCCATCCAACTTGCACCCACCTCGCAGCAACAAAAACCACAGATCCCGCGGCCATACACACCCCGCAAAAGACCTGCAAGCCGAGAAAGTCACCCCCATTCGCCTTCACAATGGCGCCAGCCAAGGGGCTCCCTGTCAGGGCGGCGAGCGACTGTAAGGCATACGCATTGCCCGTGCGAACGCCTATCTGACGGATGTCCGATATCTGCGCCACGAGCGACGGCCCCAGACTGATGAAGCTACCAGACGAGAACCCGAAGACCATGGCGAAGATGATCAGGGCCGTGTTACTCCTGCCCGGGATCCACAGAGCGAGAACAATCAGGGCGCACAGCGCTGTGATGAAGATCATGACGTTGAACCTCCCGAGACGATCCGCCACAATGCCCGGGAGGATGCGCCCCACGATGCTGACGGCGTTGATGATGGGCAGGAGGTAGTTGGTCAGTGTGATGTCCATGCCGCGCTGCTGCGCCTGCAATGCGATGTAGGTAAAGGGCAGAAACAGGCCCCAGACGAACAGAAAGGATGCCGTGACCGTGAGCGCGAACGGGGCGTCGGTGAAGCCTGCAAGAAATGTCGCCCAGGCGAACGGTCGGGGTTGTGGCGGGATACGTGGTCGTACAGTGGCGCATGTCACTGCTAGGAGGACGAGGAAGAGGAAGCCGAGGACGCGGATGGTCCACGGGAAGCCGACAGTGGGTATCATCTGGGTCAGCATAATCGGCAGCACGACGCCGCCGACAGATGCGCCCGAGATCATGATGCCAAATGCTGCTGCGCGGCGGCGGGAGAACCACGTGGCCACCGAGGACACCAGGCTGTTAAAGATGGCGGAAGAGCCGGCGCCCGCGACGATGCTCTGGGACAAGAAAAACTGGTAGTAAGCGGAGGAGAGGGAGGTCATCATCAGCCCGAAGACGTATGAGAGTGTGCCGAGGATGAGCAGCCAGCGAGGTCCATAGGTGTCAAAGACGGGACCGAACTAGGGAGGAACAGTCAGTTGAGGCTAAGAAACCCATGATGATTTCTGATGTGGAGATGTTGGACGCGCAACGGTGCCTGTGAGTGACAAGTCTCACGATGATCGATGACGAGCCTCAGGATCCCGTCTGTAATACTGCCAGGCGACGACATAGATTGAAAGTTAAGAAAGCGTGACACACGCACCACGACCCCACCGAATATCATGAGCCAAAGCTGGGTTGACGTGATCCAGCTCACGGTCGAGAGACCAAAGGCGGCCAGCGGACCGCGAACGTAGTACTCCTCGAAGACGCCGACGCAATTGAGTAACCCGAAGGTGCAAAACATGCCACACCATCCGCCAAGAACAGCAAACCAAGCTTGCAGACCGCCATCCGGGAAGTCATCGGCGCTGGTGTTGTGTGCAGCGGTCGACGTATCTGCGGAAGCGACGCCATTGATCTTTTCTGCTGGTGGGGATGGCCGTTCCGAGGATCCTACTATTTTGTCCCTGCCATTGCTGCTCTCTTTATCGTCTTGGAGGTCAACCGTGCTGTTGGCCATAGGCAAGAGGGTGATGTGGTCGCGTGGAAGGAGGAGCTGAGTCGGAACTCGGATGATCTGGTCTGTAAGAGGGAAAGGGAGCAGTCCTCAGCTGAAATACCGTGAGCGCCTGGTTGCTGGCTGCTGCTGCTCGGCAAACCGTCAAACAGAAGGATGTCCGCCCGAAAGCGGGAATTCAGCCGGGCTACCAGATGGAAAGCATTGAATATTCGCCCCGGCGCAAACTGACCGGTTCTTCCACGAACCACCGCCATAAAAACGGTTGAGAAACGGACTTGAGTATCCACTCTATATCCGGCCTCCCACTTTCATGTTACTGCCCGCTTGCACCCTGTTCTATGGCGCTTTGCTACACCCCTCCAGCTGGGGAGAGGGTTCAATACCGTACTGTTCACAAGCTCAGGAGGCTGATTCTCCTATGTCCAACTTCGGAGTTAAGGAGATAAAGAAGTCAAAGTCCGTTGCGGCGGGAGGAATTTGTGTAACCTACACATATTGCAGAGCTGCAGCATTGGGCATGCTATACTGTGTGGTCAATATCATATTAGTAAGGCAAATGCTTCTCTCTTATGCAGGTGTAGTTATTCCGAATGTACCAGGGCCCGCTTAGCCGCCAGGGATTTCCCCCGACATTGGCAGCTTACGCTGCACAATGAAAGGATCACTGCTTGGGGGAACAGGCATAGTAACGAGGTGGGATTAGGCCTCGGCAGATGAACATTAGAATTTACACAGTATGTTAACGCCCTTGGTTGGAGCATCATTTGGCCGTCTAAGCTAGGTACCTATACACAGCCTTGCCATGATGGGGTACTCGGCAGTAGGTAGCTTCCGATTCTTCCCATCAAAGCTTTCAATTGAGCTTTTACGATGCCTCCCGCCGAGCTGCGCCTAGCTCCTCCCCGCTAAGCAGCTTCATGCACATCAATGCGACGCTGGTCCGCTTACTGTGCTGGAGCAGTGGGTTGTTCGATGCTAACCCTGTCAAAAGGGCCCAGAGGTTTGGCAACTGCAGAGCTGTTAGTAGTTCCGGTTGCTGTCCGCGTCGGTGCCGTCAAAAGGTCGATGGAATTGTCACGAGGTCTGGAGGCCAAGCCACTCGTGCCTCGACCGCCGTTCCTTGAGGATGAAGGGATAGAGAAATAAAAAAGAAACAAAAAAAAAAGAAAAAAAAAAGAAAAAAAAAAAAAGGACACATGAAAGCATAACACTAACATGATCCTCCAACATGGCCGCGCCATCATCATCCCCGTCCTTTCCCTCGAGCTTTTCGGCCGTCTTCTTTTTGTGAAACTCGATGCACTCTCGCGCACAGATCTCTTCGGCCGCCCTGAGCGTCTCGTCCTGGTACCCCCGGCGCTGTCCGGGGCTCCAAGTGGGCGAGCACTGGCGTAGCTGTGCCAAAAGGGTGGGGAGGCGTCGTTTCCGGCTCAGGCGCTGCTCCAGCGCCAGCGCTGACCCTGGTTCAAAATCGTGCGCATAGTACTGCGTGGCCAGCGCGTCGAAGTCCCAGTCGAACCCCACGCGCCGGGCGCATGCGAGGACATAGGAGAAGCGATCCTCCACGGTCGCATGTGGGCCTGGTATTTTGCTCTCTTCCGAGAGATCTGTTGCCGGCGTTTCCGTCGGGGTGGGCGGTACAGAGTGGGTTTTTGGAGTCGTGGCACTTGTGTGTGTGGATGGATCTTTCCAAGACCCGTAATTGCTAACGGTTTCGTTCTCCTTGGGCAGCAACACCGAGCCCGATTGTGTGACACCCAGAGCGGTGGGTGGGGTAGCGGGTGAGTTCCCGCTGCATGCCCAGGAACGGGTCACGGGCTGAGACGGACCGAGTCCTGGGAAGCTTTTGTGATCACCGTGGCCTTCGAATAGCCACCTTGGTCAGTCGTCGCAGCATACACTTAGAAGGACTGCACAAAGTAACATCCAGCTTACATCAAGATAACGTGCATTTAAGATCCGAGGTATGACCAAGGGCATGAACTCACCCGTATTTTGGCTGTGGAACGAAAGTGCTTCCACTGAGTCCAGACTTGGCCGCAACCCGCTTGGTGCCGCTGTGGTCGACGCCGGTGGCACCGGTGGCACCTCGGATGCCGCGTCCGTAGGCGGTAATTGGGATGGTGGAAGCGCTGGACTCCCCTGTCCTTGAACGAAGTTGTTCCACAAAGACTCACCTGACATGCCGACCCAGAGGTCTGGGAGCACGTCGCAGGCGTTGGAAGCACTATGACTCGCGCTGTCCACAACACCGAGGTTTGGTAGATTGTGCTTGGCCTCAGGGACGGCGGTGCTGTACGGCGAACTGCTATTGCTAGCCAACCCGCTGGCACGTGTTTCGCATCCAATCAAGTCAAACCCAGACTCGGGGTACTGGCTGCGTGTTTCACCGAGCTGTCGTCCTGTTCGCAGGGCGTATATTTCCCGCTGCAGATCCTGCACACGCTGGCGCATTCGACTTCCTGAGTGCCGCAACTAAGTTAGCATGCCCACCGGCACCCCATAGGTACCCAGACCCCCACACCGTGCACGACCCACGAGGCTGTTTCGTACTATATGTTCTTTGTGCAACTCGATTCTGAATACGCTTCTTCGTCTTCCGGTCCATGTCAGGCGTCCAGACGTCTCGGTCGGTCGAACAAGGCTGGTTCTCCGAAGCCGCATTGTTCCCACGCTCAGTGCTCGTGTTGGATGGAACGGTTTGGAATGGATTGCTCCAGCGGTGGCTGTGTGTTTGATGATCCATCTTCGAGGAGGTGCTAGGGCAAGTGCCAGTCCCAACACGTCAACTGGACACTGGGTTCGACACAGCAGCGAAGTGGTTGCAGTTGCTAGGTAAACGTGAGCCAGGTCAGCTACCCGTAGTCAGCCCGAGTCAAGAGGATCATGTGCAGGCAAAGAGGCTACACGTGTACAGAGTAAATAAACCCACCCACTCTCCAGACCCCCGGCCAATTTCGCCAGGTCCCCCACGTGGAAACTCCGCGGGTAGAGCCGCCATGAAACGTTTCGGAACGATTCGTCCGCCGTCTGACGGTGGCGAGGTCGGGACGCAAATGCCCGTGCCAACCTCATGCAGCATCTCACAAAAGGGACTGGCTGCCACATTGTGGGCCCTTTCAAGGGTTTTGTTTTTCTTCCTGAACGGCTATTGCACCAGACCATGAAGACACTGCAAGGCTCTGCCGTAAACTAGCGGATATGTGAGGTAAAGACGTGTTCGCCAGTAGCGCCCGGAATCCTCGCTTCCGCATTTGACTGGCCGCCCAAGAAAGGAGAGGTTTGGAGAGGCTCCGAAGTGGCAATGGCCTGACATCTGCTTCGGGAAAAGGGGCATGGAAGGCAGCTCAGGAGGGCCGCAAAAACAAACAAATCAGTGAAAGAAAAGAGTTGCCAGGGAAATTTCTCCCGAGCCTTGCCTCAACGGGGAGGGGCCAGCCATTTCCCTCCTCACCGCCTTTCTTCCGAGTCCTCCACGGCCTTCTCTGTGACCGAAGCTTCCATCAAGTCAGAGCCGAGGGTTTCTGCTTGGCTGGCGGGCGTAACCGGGACAAGCACGGGCCGTACCGCGAGAAAGGTTCCTCTGGACACGCAAGGGTGAGGGAGGACGTTGCAACCCCCGAGCCGGGAATCCCCCTTCCGCTAAAAAACCAACCAACCCCTCCGCCCTGGCTGAGCCTATGCAACTGTGCTGTCCATTAGAATAAGCTCGATAATGCACATTTATGCATATGCACACTAGGGTGCACTCGCTAAGAGATCCTTCCTATTTCAGCCATATGGACAGTCTGACACGCGTACATGTAGGCATGCATAGAGTGTCGGTGAGGTGTTTGGAACTCCATAACTCTTGGTTGACATTCGTTTGTCTGGGTGGGAAAGGGCCCCACTTTGCGCACATACGTAGTGTAGTATATGTCCAGTGCACAAGTGTACATACATATTTGAGCAGTTCTTCGGCCCAATGTGCCGACAGCCTCGCAGATCATTACCAAACCTGGAACGGATGTGCTACAATTCCTACCCTAGATTGTTTTCTGCTGGCTGTTCTTGGCAAAAGATAAGCTTATTGTTGTTCTTCACCAAGCTTAAGCAGTCTTCATCGCGTGCTCTCGGGTGATTCCGCGTAAGCAAGCTCTTGGAAGCCATCACGTCAGCGCGCCGTCGGTAGCCGAGAAGCAGCCAAGTGCGCCCAGATATCACGATAGGCACCAGATGATAAGTAAGGTACCCGGCGAAACGACCGTGCCACTGTTGCCCACGGGTGCCAGCCCCTTTCCAACATCGATGATCCCCGAGGTGACTTCGGGTTCGCAAGCCAGTCCTCCGCTCGAGGGCCCCTTTGCCTCGCCCTCGACACCCAACATACTCAGGCAGTCCGTCATGGTCGTGCTGCCATCCCCCTGTCCTGCTCCGTTCTCTTCGCTGATCTCCAACGAGCAACCCCCAACCCCGACAGCCGTTAACTTTAGCCAGACCCTGACGGATCCAACGCCGGTCCCTGACTCCCGGCCCCGTATCCTCTGCCTCCACGGCGGTGGCACCTCCGCCGCCATCTTTCGTGCTGTAAGCAGCAAATTTTCGTTTTTTTTTGTTCTCCCCATTCTCGACTGACTCCGAGGGGGGAGTGATTCCCCAGACATGGAGACGTGCCCCCAGAGTGCTCGCATAAGAAATATACTCAGGAGTAGCTGACACCCAGCTTTTGGTGGTAGCAATGTCGCGTTCTGGTGCGGCACCTGCCACATTTCCGCCTGGTCTTTGCCGACGCCCCCTTCCCGTCCGAGCCAGGGCCGGATGTGCTGCCCGTCTACGGGAATTGGGGCCCGCCCTTCCGCCGATGGCTGCGCTGGAAGCCATCGCATCCGGCGGTGGAAGATGCTGAGGCCGCTCAGGCAATCATCAGGAGCCTTGAGTTGTGCAAGGCGCAGGATGATTGGCTTTGTGCCAAGGAAGGCGGGAGTGGTGGGGAGTGGGTCGGGGTGTTGGGGTTTAGTCAAGGTGCGAAGATTGCGGCGAGTTTGTTGTTTGATCAGGACGCGGTTGAAATGGGGCAGCATGGAGGTGTTAGCGGAAGCCGCTCGACTGGGTATAAATTTGGTGTCCTGATGGCCGGAAGGGGTCCTCTGGTGGCACTGAGGCCAGAGAACTTCGGAGAGCCGGCGCTCATGGCGCCGGGGGAGATGAGCCTACAGTGCAGCGAGTCTCGGCACAAGCCGCCGCACATGTTGCGTCTGCCAACGGTGCACGTTCACGGGACGCGGGACGAGGGACTGCAATGGCATCGCAGGCTGGCTCAGCAGTACTGCGACCCAGAGACGACGACGATAGTGCAGTGGGATGGGGGCCATCGTGTCCCAATCAAGGCAAGCGTGGTGGCACAAATCGCGGCTGAGATCTACAGGGTGGCAAGGGAATGTGGCGTTACCGTCTAGATGGCTGAGAGGTACGACTAGTTCACTGAAGGGTCATTGGTGTTCTCATCGATGCACGAGGCCGTGGTGCTACCGTCCCTGGGAAATCCCAAATTTGCCAATGAACTCCCTCTACTTGCTACCTAGTTAAGACCAGCCTAAGACAGGGTCGGGCCGTTTGCCTCAGTCCGTTCCTCCTCTGCCGGCTTGTTCCGGGAGGGGACGAGCGACACGGCCTTGCAATATAAGAAGTTCTCAATGCCGTACTTCCCGTTATTGCTGCCCCAGCCGCTGCCCTTGAAGTTGGTGGCGGGCCCGCTTGCTGTTTGACCGGCTTAGCCCACATCCCGGGGAGGCGACATCGCCCCGCAGGTTCGCGGGCTATGGAGAGGGGAATTGTACTTACGTTCCGCAAAAATTGTCGAATTGTTCACCTGCACCATCCCGAACTCGAGTTCACGGGCAAGACGCAATCCGCGCTCATGGCTGCGAGTGAACACTGCAGCCGAGAGGCCACCGAGACGCGAGTTCGCCTCGTTGACAGCCTCTTCCTCGGTGTCGACGGCGACGAGAAATGCCGTTGGGGCGAACGCCTCACCGCAGGACATGAGGGAATCTCGGTTGACGCCGACCAGGATCGACGGCGCGAGCTGAGCGGGGCCTTTCAGCTCGGAACTTCCGTACACGAACTGGGCACCGCGGTTTACGGCATCATCGACCGTGGCCTTGGCTCTTTCAGCGTGGCTTCTCGTGACGGCCATCCATGCCGGGGCAAGGCGATCGATGGCCGCTGAGAGAAGGCGGCAGAATTCGTCCTGGACGGCCCTCTGCACGATGATGCGTTCCGTGGAGAAGCAGACTTGGCCGTGATGAAACATGGATCCATGGGCGATCAGCCTGGCAGCCTCTTCAAGGTCGGCGTCATCCAGAACGATGGCCGGGCTTTGATCCCCTAGCTCCATGAAGACCGGTTTCAGATGCTTGGCCGCGAGGGTCCCGATAGCCTTCCCCACAGCTGCGCTGCCAATGAACTCAATTTTTCGCAGCGCCGGATGGGCGATGACGGTCTCAGTGACAAGGGCGGCATGGGGACGGTCGGCCATGATGACGTTGACGGCGCCGGGAGGGAATCCGGCCTCATGGAAGGTGCGGGCGACGAGCTGGTGGGTGGCAGGACACAGCTCCGATGCCTTCAGCACCACTGTGCAACCAGCAGCGAGCGCATTCGCGACGCCGCGCACGCTGAGAACCACAGCGGCATTCCACGGCGGAATCAGCAACACAGGGCCCACCGGCTCCTTGAAGACGAGGTGGGTGTAGCCGAAATATGACGGCTGGATGTCCCCGACCAGGGCGGCGGAGACGGCACCGGCAACCTCGCGGCAGAAGGTGGACGTCTGCATGGCCGTGAAGCGGGCCCAGGCTTCATCGCAGCTCGTTTCGCGCATTTGCATTTCGCCCATCTCGACAACCTTCTGCTCGAACAAGTCGGCGGCACGCAGCAGCATCCTGCGCCGCTCGTGCACGGGGGTGCGCTTGTATGTCCGGAACGTGGCAGCAGCGCTGTCAACGGCGCGAGTGGCAACCTCGACAGTAGCGGTCTGGCCATAGTGAACCACTTCTTGGGTCCGCGCCGAGACAACCGGGAAGTTCGCCGATGATGGCAAGGTGATGGGCTGCCCGTCGATGATGTTGTGGATGCAGGGCGTCTCGGGGCTCGCTTCGGCGAGAGAGGTGCCCACTTCGAACGGCATCTTCGAGCTGTGATAACTAGATGAGGCCCGGTAATGCTAGTCTTTCGAAGATGTTGG
The DNA here is from genome assembly GCF_000226115.1 of Thermothielavioides terrestris NRRL 8126. Classification (NCBI taxonomy): domain Eukaryota; kingdom Fungi; phylum Ascomycota; class Sordariomycetes; order Sordariales; family Chaetomiaceae; genus Thermothielavioides; species Thermothielavioides terrestris. The sequence continues at coordinate 17,340 of NC_016459.1, read as the reverse complement.
ACGCGGAGTGCCGAAGGTCAAGACGTGCCAGAAGCTGGTTTACCGCTCCAGGCTCGCGGTCTCTGACATCCGTCGATGCCTCTCATTTTCGCACTTGCTTGCTTTACTCTTCTCGCTGCCCAAGTCACTGAATTTTTCCTGGAAATGTTGTAGACCCGGCTTATTCTCTGACAATCTTCTGAAAGCTTGGTTGCGGGGACGTGCATACAGGCAGTATTGGGTGCCCAGAACGGAGGTGACAGTAACGTTGCCGTGCAAGTATGTGCACGAGAACATGGCCGGGGTCCCTGGTGACTACACTAGCTGTCGGCTACGTTAGCCCTGCATCCTTTCTTACCCCAGGGGGCGGGGGCTAAGTGGAGGCTCCAAATAACTAACCTTCTTACGTTATGTTTAGGTTATTAGCATGAGCGTGAGCTTATTTGCCTTGCATTGCGTCTGCCCACCGATTCCACCGTCCACTGTGTACTGTGTAAGCTGCAGCGCGGTGACATTGCGCTTCACAAGCAAGGCAACGTGCCCGGAAATAGCCATGTTGCCCTCTCACGCCTCTGGGAAACAGCAAAACCCCATTCTGCGAACGGTGCCGGAGTTAAGTCGGAGTTAGCCTGCCGCCTGGACCAGCAGAGAGACTGCGGGCACCCGCCTCGAGGACAAAAGGGGAACTGAGAATAGGCGCGGGCCGGCCATGCACTGGTAATTTTGCCGCAGGTGCAACCCCCCCAACTCCCAGTTGAGATACGCACTCTTAGTGCCCAGCAAACGACCATCGCCCACATACCACATTCGAGCACCAGCCATGAGCCAGCTTCTCGTCGTCTTTGGCGCAACCGGCCAGCAAGGAGGCTCGGTCGCCCGCTTCGTTGCCGCCAGTCCGGAGCTCTCCAAGCGGTACAGAATTCGAGGCGTTACTCGTGACCCGTCCAAAGCCGCCGCCGATGCGTTGCGTGCCGAGGGAGTCGAGGTCGTCCAGGCCGACATGGACGACGAGCAATCGATTCGCAGCGCTCTCGAAGGCGCCCACACCGTGTTTGCCATGACGCGCACCATCTACGATGACCAGTCCAAGGAAAGAGAGGTCCGCCAAGGGAAGGCCATTGCTGACGCTGCAGTCGCTGCGGGCGCGCAGTACATCATTTTCAGCTCCGAGTGCCACGCCGAAACCGTCTCTGGCGGGAAGTACCCCGTCGGCTCCTACGACTCCAAAGCAGAGGTTGAGGACTATATTCGCACCCTGCCCATCAAAAGCGCCTTCTTCGCCCCGGCAACCTTCATGCAAAACCTCAGTGGTATGATCGGACCACCGGGCTATCTCGCGAGCTTTTGAGTGAACCTCATCTAAACTGCCCCACAGGTATGATGGCCCCGCGCCCCGTCGGTGACGGGACGTACGCCATTGCCAACTTTTTCGCTGGAACTGCCTTGTTCCCCTGGATCGACGTTGTCGAGGACACTGGAAAGTTCGTCGGCGCCATCTTGGCCAACCCTGACAAGTACAGCGGCCAAGTTCTCTATGCCGCCTCGTGCATTCACTCACTCGACGAGGTTGCGAAGCTAATCAGCGAGAGAACCGGCAAGACGGTCAAGTACACCGTCATGCCTGAGGAGAAGTACCGCAGCTATCTGCCTCCTGCCGCCGCCGACACCATCGTCAACATGTTCTTGTACATCCAGGATTTCGGTTACTATGGCCCTGAGACTGCGGAACGGGTCAAGTGGTCTGCAGAGCAGGCGCTGGGTAAGCTGACAACGCTGGAGGACTTTATCTCCAGGGCCGTGAAGCTTGCATGAGACAATCCATTGGCCCGAGGAGGGGGCTTGGGGTAAGGGTATCAACTTTGCAATGTAGGAAGTTGGGCTCAAAACACAACTTAGGTAGCTCGTCAATTTGAAGTTCTGGCCGTTTTGAGATTTGCGTTTATCTCCATGTCGAGCACGTTTTCGAACCGTGAAGGATAAGATTTCCGTTATGACCCCTACGATCGTTAGAGACGAACCACGGTTCAGGGACTAGCCGAAAGCACCATGTCACTTTCAACCACAACTCGGAGATGTTAGCTGTTTGTAGAAAAGACTTCTCCCCCCCCCCCCCCCCCCCCCCCCCCCCCGCAGCAGGTCCGGACTTCGGTCGATGAATTACCGATAGGTATGTAAGCATTTTAAACCAACATCTCTGGCCCTCCAGTCAAGCCCAACGGCACTTTACGACCGTTCGTGTCTCTTGATCTGCACCATGATTCCCCTCTGACGGAAGAAGTATGAATTTTCCACCACATAAGCCTTCGGGTCGACCAGCTTGAACTGCGAACCTTCCCTTAGCCGATTCTTTGCGCCCTCATCTGGTGACCACTCACCTCGTAATTCAGCACCAAGGCTGTGACAATCTTCTTGATTTCCAACAGGGCGACATGCTTGCCCAGACAAGTTCTCCGGCCGGCGCCAAACTGTACACCGGGGTGACTCTTCAGCAGCAGCCCCTTTTGTGTCTGTCGGTAATTAAGGTACGTACCGTCATGATAGCCGCCTCCATCCTCCTCCTCCGCTCTTCATCACCCTCCAGCCATCTCTCCGGTCGCCAATCATCCGCATCGTCTCCAAATGTCGCCCGGTGCCTGTTGACAACGTACGGATTCATCCCTACAACAGTCCCCTGTTCGAAGAAGCGCCCGCAGATGGTCACCCCACCCGTCGGCACGACACGCTCCAGCGGCAAGCAGAAGGGCGGGTGCAGCCGGACCGCCTCGTTGACGCAGGCGTCCAGGTATGGCAGGTTGGCGACCTCGGCCCAGCGCGGATAGGGTCGGGAGAGGGTTATGGCGGGGTCAGTGAGCTCTCGGTGGAGGCGAGCGAGGGACGAGGGGTGGGCGAGCAGGTTGTACATGGTCGTTCGCATGACGACGGCTGTTGAGTCGGAGCCCGCGATGACGTTGGAGAAGGTCCAGACGAGGGGGGACCTAAGTTGGGTGGCCATCATCTGTTAGGGTATCCGCTCCAGGTTTTGCTGCCAGCTAGGGTGGAGATCTCACCATTGGGGAATGGACGGGTTTTCTGCCTGGATCTTGAGGAATTCGGCCAGGAAGTCTGTTTTTGCTCCTTCTGTAGCGCGCGGGGCGTCATTTGCTTCGGCTTTTCGACGAGCCACGTTGTCGGCAGCAATCTGGAATATGACGTTCCCGCTGGCCTTTCTGAAACTTGCCATCACGGCGTTCTTATGCAGCAACTTGTCAAGCCAGGGAACCTGGGTCATCTACATGTAGAGTTGATCTGAGTTAGTTATCTGCAATCATCGTGAAGGCCACACCAGGGATTGACAAAACTTACCGGCCCAACGGTTAACATGAAATTCCAGATGGTGGCAAGAATTCCCTGCACGTCACGCCCTGTCTCGAGGAACCCGTATCTCCGCGAGAATGTCATGGTGCCCATGACATCAAACGCGAAGAACTGGAGCCAGTCGGCGAGATCGAAGGTTGCCTGGGACTTCTCAAATCTGGCATCAAGTTGATCAAAGAGGACGTCAAGGACTTCATCGATGAAGGGCTCGCTCTTGACCGCATTGCTGAGGGAATACAGCGGCGCCACGGGGCTCTTGATTCTCTTGTGCAACTCCTCGTCCCTGGCGGTGAAGATGGCTGGCGGTGCGGAACCGCCCTTGATGTAAGGAATGAAGGCGTCGTAGAATTCGCCCTGTGTGAGCGGACTTAGCGGATCAGCACTGCCAAGCCCACGACAACGCGCAACCCTGTCGGATTAGACAGACCTTTGGAAAGCCTGGTCGCATAGGGTAGATGACGGGAATCTCAGCTGGGTCGGCCACCGACACCATATTGGGGCCAAGCCTCAGGAGGGCCCCATGCTTTTGATGGTAGGCCTGGAAGATCTCGTGGGACCGTCCTGTCTTGACAATGCCAGCCCGGTAGAGATCCGTCAATTTTGCCCAGAACGGGCCGGGGATATCACGGAGCTTCCAGAATTTGCGCAGGAGATGCCAGGAGCAGAGAGTCGCGAGTAGCACCAGAATACCACCACCCGCGGGCGAGATCGTTCCGGCAGCGAGTGCAATCTCTTGAACGAGATGCGCCATTCTCATTCTCGACGTGTGCACGTAGCTGACGATGGTTGAAATCAACACCTCTGACCTTTTTGCTTGTACTTCAAGGTGAGGATGCGGCAGCCCACAAGTCACTAGGTAGTGTTTATGCCAACTCGGAACTAGTCGGGTAGAAAGACGCTTCGTTTCCTCTCTTACAAAGTGGTCCAGAGGGTCACCTGAGCCACACCACCGAGATTGGACATCATATCACAGCCACGCCTGGCACTGGCCGGGCAAGAGCTTGCTGTCGCCAATCGCCTCCTGTCATGAAGGGCCACGGTAAGAGGAGCACCTCGATGATCCGGTAAATGGTTTCTGTATAGCTCATGCAGCTCCACGTAAGCCGCAGGGCACGGCTTATTCCGACCTGACCCTAGTATTACCATCGGGGACCTGTCACTCGGGCAGAAATTCCCCTGACGACGAACTAGTACTTGGCACACCCGGAAGAGTAACTTAGTCAGCTATTACTCGGCGCATCATATGCGTTGACTTGAGCGCTTGTGCATGCACGACTATACGCAGCTGAATCTTCAATGGTTGTCCAGCCAAGCCGGAACATCATGTGTGATACGTACGTGACCAATTGGCGAGCGTGGATGCGTGATCCGGCCAGAAACGAACCATTCCTGTTGGTACGGCGAGCCGGGAATGGGGGCCAACGTTCAGCCTTATCATTCTTTCATTGTTTTTGAGAGATAAACGCACAGGGTTAAAGCCTTGTTTAGTCCCTTCTTCGACAGCTAGTTATCCCACAAGCTGGTCAACCAGCGTGTTGGTGACAACCAATTGCATTCAACCGCAGTCTACCGTTGAGACACGTCCCACCATGGCCCATTCAACAGCCTTCCCTAAGCTGCTCATCTTCGGCTCCCAGATACTGTCCTTCGATGCAGATTCTGCGCGGAGACTCCGAGACCGCCTGGTTGATGGTCACTCGTTGGCTTGGGCTGCAAGCGTCATTCGCGAGCTGCCTCGCCTCTGGAAAACCGTGTCCCAGGCTGTGCCGACGCTTCAGTCTCTCCCAGGCGAAGACCTCCTAGGAAACTTGGATGCCTGGCTTCGCACTGGCTTGTTCCCGGAGGCAGTCTACCCTTTGCCAAACATCTTGCTGACGCCTCTCGTCGTCCTCTTCCACCTGGCCCAGTATCAACAAAGCGTCGAGCTCGGCATTCATGGGCACAGCAGCGGCGACGATGATCTTCCGCAGTCTTGCAGGCGCTCAACCGAGGCACTCGGGCTTTGCACCGGACTGCTGAGTGCTGCGGCGGTAGCCTCGTCGTCGTCGGGCGCAGAATTGCAGCATTATGCTGCGGTCGCGGTTCGTCTGTGAGTAACAACAACCGGGGTATCCCGAACACGATTACATTGACTGACATGGTTGGTGCGTATCAGTGCCATGGTCATTGGCGCCGTGGTAGACGCAAAGAACCGCTCGCAACGCCAAGCTCGATCATTCTCCGTCAGCTGGAGCTCGCAGCCCCTCGCCAACCGCATGAGCGAGATTCTTGGTCGACACCCCGATGCTTATATCTCTGTCCTCCAAGACCATGCCCGCGCTACCGTGACCGTCTCGGGAGACCAGCTAGGCCCTCTGCAGGCAGCCCTAGAAGAAGCAGGCTTCAGTGTCACCAGTGTCCCTCTCCTGGGCCGCTTCCATTGCCCGGACCACCACGAAGAAGTGCAACTCTTGGCAAAGCTGTGCGACACCTGTCCTTGGTTCCAGTTTCCCGACACCAGTCAGCTTGCTTTTCCGCTCAGGTTCGACGCCGAAGGCCATTTCGTCACGAACGGAAAGTTGCATCACCTCATCTTGCACTCCATGCTCGCCGCCCAGTCCGACTGGGCAAGCGCGTTTGCGAGAGTGCAGGATGCAGTCTCTAGCAACGAACAACTCCAGGTGCTGTGTTTCGGGCCCGAGAACTGCGTACCCGTGTCTCTCATCCGGAAACTCGGACAGCGCTTCACACACCTCGCCGACTTGAACGTGGCGCAATCAAGTCTTTTTGTCAGACTTTCGGGTCTCGACGGGCCACCGGAGTACAGGAGCCGTGTGCTTGACAACGGAGTTGCTGTCATCGGCATGGCATGCCAGCTCCCTGGAGCGGCAGATCTTGACGAATTCTGGTCCATTCTCTGTGCAGGCAGGTCCCAGCACACCGAGGTGCCGCAGGAGCGCTTTCAGTTTGACACGGCCTTTCGCGACATAGAGCCATCGAGGAAGTGGTACGGCAACTTCGTCCAGGACCACGACGCCTTTGACCACAAATTCTTCAAGAAGAGCCCCAGGGAGATGTCGTCGACTGATCCCCAGCACCGGCTGATGCTGCAGGTCGCCTACCAAGCCGTGGAGCAGTCGGGCTACTTCAACCGCCCTCACCGGGACGCAGTGGACAAACATATCGGCTGCTACATCGGCGTGGGCCTTGTCGACTACGAGCGCAACATTGCCTGCGCGCCGGCGAACGCCTACTCCGCCACTGGCAACCTCAAGAGCTTTGCCGCTGGCAAAATCAGCCACTACTTTGGGTGGACTGGACCCAGCCTCACTGTCGACACAGCCTGCTCCTCGTCGGCGGTGGCCGTTCACATGGCCTGTCGGGCTATTTTGTCTGGCGAATGCACTGGGGGAGCGCTTGCAGGCGGCGTGAACGTCATGACCAGCCCAGAATGGTTTCAGAACCTGGCCGGTGCTTCGTTCCTCAGCCCAACTGGGCAGTGCAAGCCTTTTGATGCCAAAGGGGACGGGTATTGCAGGGCTGAGGGAGTGGGCGCTGTGTTCTTGAAGAAACTTTCCTCCGCCATCGCCGACGGCGACCAGATCTTTGGGGTCATCGCGAGCAGCACGGTCTATCAGAACCAAAATTGCACTCCAATTACAGTCCCCAATGCGCCGTCATTAGCCGATCTCTTTAGCAAAGCCGTCACAGACGCTGGTCTCCGCCCCGGCGACATCACATATGTCGAGGCTCATGGAACCGGCACGCCAGTGGGCGATCCTGCCGAGTATGCCGGGATTCGCAGAGTCCTGGGTGGCCCGTCCCGATCGGTCACGCTCTCTCTCGGTTCGGTCAAGGGTCTTGTGGGCCATACCGAGTCGGCATCGGGCATCGCAGCCTTGCTTAAAACCTTGGTCATGATCAACAAGGGAGCCATTCCGCCTCAGGCGAGCTTTGAAACGATTAATCCGGCGATCGAAACAGCGCCAGAGGACAGGATCACCATCTCCACGGTCTTGGAGCCGTGGAATGTGGATTTCAGGGCGGCACTCATCAACAATTACGGTGCATCGGGCTCGAACGCGTGCTTGGTGGTCACCCAGGGACACAAGGTCAACTGGAAACCGAGGGCGCTTTCCGAGGGAGAGACGCAGACTAGAATGAAGTATCCATTCTGGTTCTGTGGGAATGATGAAAAGAGCCTCCGGGCATACTGTGCCCGCTTCCGCCAGTTTCTCGCCTCCCAGCAACTTGGCGCCGCCGGTCGGGCAACTGCGTTGCTCCCCACCCTCTCTTTCCAGCTCTCTCGGCAGTCAAACCGGTCTCTTCCGAGTTCTCTCATCTTCAACTGCACTTCGGTTGAGGATTTGCAAGACAAGCTGGCAGCATTCGAGCAGGGAACTAGCCAAGAAAGCGCTGGTCGACCCGCAGGCAACTTGCAACCTGCCGTGGTGCTTTGCTTCGGAGGCCAGAACTCGACTTGCGTCGGCATCGATCGTGCTATATACGACCAAGTCAGCGTGTTCCGCAGCCACCTGGATGCATGCGACGCAATGTGCCGCTCGCTAGGCCTGGAGAGTATCTACCCTGACATCTTCCAACGAACCCCAGCCAGCGATGTTGTCAAACTCCAGACAATGCTCTTCGCCACGCAGTACGCCTGCGCGAGGAGCTGGATAGACTGCGGGCTAGAGCCAGCGGCCGTGGTGGGCTTCAGCTTCGGCGAGTTGACAGCTCTCTGTGTCGCGGGGGTGTTGAATCTCGAGACCGCTATCGGCATGGTCGCCGGACGGGCCCGTGTTATCCAAGAGAAGTGGGGGCGCGACCCCGGGGCCATGATTGCTATCGAAGCGGAGCAGTCACAGGTGGAAGAGCTCTTGAGCGACGCGGCGGCGGCTGGCAGCAGCGAAGACAGAGCTACCATCGCCTGCTTCAACGGCCCCACGAGCTTCACCCTGGCCGGCTCGACCAGGGCCATCGGCTCTGTGACAGAGACGCTGGAGAGCAAGGCGGCGTTTCGTGGCGTCAGGTGGAAGAGGATCGATGTGACCAACGCATTCCACTGCTCCCTCGTGGATCCGCTGGTGCCAGACCTGGAGCGCATAGGGATGGGCCTTCGCTTTGAAGCGCCGAAGATCCCAGTCGAGCATGCCACCGAAACCGAGCTGAGCTTTGACAGATTAGACTCCAGGTTTGTCGCCAACCACATGAGACAGCCGGTTTACTTCAGCCACGCAGCCCGCAGACTCGCCAAGAAGTACCAGGCTTGCGTCTGGCTTGAGGCTGGATCCAATTCGAGCGTCACATCCATCGCCTATCGGGCCATCGGCGGCAACGCATCCTCCAAGAACTCTCACAAATTCCAATCCTTCAACATTACAGCGGACAACTCGCTCGACTTCCTGGCGGAGGCGACGGTCCAGCTCTGGAACTGGGGCGTGGACGTCACGTTCTGGCCACACCACGCATCGCAGCGAGCGCAGTATCCGCCCCTCATGTTGCCACCGTATCAATTCGAGAAATCGAGGCATTGGATCGAGTTGAAGCCGCCGCCCAAGGCAAACTCTGAGCTAGCTGTTCCGCCTGCCACCGTTGCTGCGCGGCCGGTGGGGCTTTGGTCCTTTGTCGGGCAAGATCAGGGCAAGCACCGGAGATGCGTGCGCTTCCGCGTCCACACCACGAGTGCAGAGTTCGAGGAGCACGTCAGCGGGCACATCATCGCGCAGGCCGCGCCGCTCTGTCCCAGCACGCTCCAGCTCCATATCGCCATTGATGCCCTTATGAGCGTCCGGGTCGACGCCAGCCTCCAGCCCCGGCTTCGCGGGATGACCAGTCACACACCGCTGCCCCTCGGCCTGCAGGATCCGGTCTGGCTCGATGCTGAGGCACAAGACCCGGACTTACGCATCTGGACCTGGAAGATGAGCAGCAGTGTCCACAGCAGTGCTAGTAACGGCCCGCACACGCTATATGTCTCTGGCACCATTGTGTTCCTGGCACCCGACGATGCCGACTGGAGGGACGAATTCTCGCGCTTCGAGCGGCTGGTCGGCTGGGAGCGATGTGAACGGCTGCTCAACGACCTCGACCCCGACGAGGTCATCAAGGGCCCCAAGATCTACAACCGTTTTGCCGAGATCGTGCAGTACGGAGACCTGTACAAAGGCGTTCTCAAGCTTGTTGGAAAAGGTGACGAGTCCGCCGGTAGAGTCGTTGCAAGGAAGACCAGCACCACCACGTCCAACAGCAGCAGCAAGTCCTGGCTTGACACTGGTCTGGCCGACTCCTTTTGCCAGGTCGCGGGCATCTTTGTCAACACCATGACGGATAGATCGCCCAGCGACATTTACATCTCCGACAGGATCGACCAATGGGTCCGCTCGCCGGCCGGCGTTGACAACATGAACCCCACGGAACGCACGGAGTGGGAGGTCCTCGCTCTCCACCATCGCCAATCCGAGAAAGAGTACGTCAGCGACGTGTTCATTTACGATCAACGCACCAGCAGGTTGGCGGAAGTTATTCTCGGCATCCATTACCGGAGGGTCCCTAAAGCGGCTCTGGCAAAAGCCATCTCGAAATGTCTTCCTCCGACCGCGGAACCGATTCCCCCTGCCAGCACCAACGGCCAGACAAAGCTGCCGAATGGATGCACGCCACACGGTCCAGCCATACCCCCGGCAGCCACACAGCAGGGGCTTCCTGCCATCACCGAATACGCGCCGCCGGCTGGGGAAGACCGGAGAGAAAATGAGAGGGAAAAGAAGAAGAAGTCCGAGTCGGGCGTCTCCGTCCGAGTGAGAGACATCATTGTGAACCTCTCGGGACTTGAACCAGAGCAGATCACGAACGATGCTGACCTGGTGGAACTCGGCATCGACTCGCTCATGGGCATGGAACTGGCCAGAGAGATCGAATCCGCGTTCGAGATTGTGCTAAGCACCGACGAATTGATGGCATTGACCGACTTCCGAAGCCTGGTCACCTGCGTCCAGAAGCACGCTGCGCTCCCGGATACAGACGAAGAACCAGAGGAAAGCGACAAGATGGCAGAGGGTCTGGGAAACGGCAGCCATGAAAGAGTTGAGATCACCCAGCCGAACGGTGTCAAGCAGGTCAACGGGAGCGCGGTGCCCAATCACCTCTTCGGCAACACGGTCCTCGAAGTATTTGCTGAGTGCAAGCAAGCGACGGATGACTTTATCCGGGACCACAAGATGGGGGATTACGTGGACAAAGTCATGCCACGATCGACCGAACTGTGCGTTGCGCACATTGTCGACGCATTCGAGGAGCTGGGGTGCAAGATCCGCAGCGCGAAGCCTGGGCAGAAGCTTGACAGGATCCAGCATCTTCCTCGCCACCGGCAGTTTGTCGACTGGATGTATGAGCTGCTCGAAAAGGAAGCGCGGCTTGTCGACCTCGACGGGCCCGACATCATACGCACAGCCGTTTCGCTCCCTAGCAGGCCCGCAGAGACGCTGTGGCAAGACTTGACAAGGAACTTCCCGGACCATGTCTACGACCACAACCTCACGTATCTCGTGGGACGCAAGCTGGCAGATTGCTTGATAGGGAGAATGGACGGTCTGCAGCTCATCTTCGGCACCCCAGAAGGGCGTGAAATCGTTTCGGGCATGTATGGCAAGTCCCCGATCAACCTGGTCTGGGTAAAGCAGATGGAGCACTTTCTCAAGCAGCTCCTCGGTAGAGTGCATCTGCCACCCGGGGGAGAACCTATTCGCATCCTGGAGATGGGCGCCGGCACGGGCGGCACCACGGCCAAGATGCTGCCGCTCCTCGCCGGCCTCGGCGTCCCGGTGCGGTACACGGTGACCGACCTCTCGTCGTCTCTCGTGGCCGCCGCGCGAAAGCGTTTCTCCAAGGAGTACCCGTTCGTCGACTTCCGAACATTCGACATCGAGAAGCCGCCCACGGGCGATCTCGTGCATTCGCAGCACATTGTCCTAGCCACCAACTGCGTGCACGCTACGCACAGTCTGGTGCAGTCGACCGCCAACATACACAACGTGCTCCGTCCAGATGGCTTCCTGATGATGCTGGAGATGACCACGCCTGTGCCGTGGGTCGATCTGACCTTTGGCCTGATTGAGGGTTGGTGGCTGTTTGACGACGGGCGGCGCCACGCCCTTGCATCACCCGACCTGTGGGAAACGACTCTGCGCTCCGTAGGATATGGCTACGTCGACTGGACCGAGGGGCGGCTCCCCGAGTCCGAAGTGCAGCGCATCATCATCGCGATGGCCTCTGGGCCAAGGTATGACCGCCCCTCAAGGCCCTCTGCTCCAGAATCTGATCCTGGCTCTATGCGCCCCCACACGCAAGATCTGGCGGCTGACATTGCCACTCGCCAAGCCATTGTTGATGCATTCGTCGAGCAATACACACGGGATTTTCAGTTCCCGCCCGCGCTAGACGAACAAAGCCAGCATTTGGGCGTCCTCGAGCAGGAGGAAGACAGACGCGCCACCATCCTTGTAACCGGCGCGACAGGGAGCCTCGGCTCCCACCTCGTGGCGCACCTCGCCACTCTTCCGTCTGTCAAGGAGGTCATTTGCCTCAACCGACGCAGCACCACCAACAACAATGACCCGACGGCCCGACAACATCAGGCAATGCGCTCGCGTGGCATCTCGCTCAGCGCGGAAGCGTTGGCGAAGCTCCGCGTGCTCGCGGCCGATACTTCCAAACCCAAGCTCGGCTTGCCTGACGACGAGCACAATTTACTCAAGCGCACAGTCACACACATCGTGCACAATGCTTGGCCGATGAGCATCACACGTGGTATCCACGCGTTTGCGTCGCAATTTCAAACCATGGCGAACTTGATTGCGCTTGCGGCGGCTGCGGCGGCTGCAGCAGCAGCATCTTCCTCTCCAGCTCGCCGTCGTCCTCGCGCAATCACCTTCCAGTTCATCTCCTCCATTGCCACCGTCGGATGTTATGCGTCCCAACCCAGCGGTCAAGCCTGCCCCACGCGGGTGCCCGAGGAGCGAATGTCCGTGTCCTCAGTGCTGCCCACGGGCTACGGCGACGCCAAGCTGGTCTGCGAGCGGATGCTCGACGCAACCCTTCATAAGTACCCCGACCGGTTTCGCGCTATGGTGGTGCGCATCGCACAAATTGCTGGGTCGGCTGTCAGCGGGTACTGGAACCCTGTCGAGCACTTTGCGTTTGTCGTCAAGTCGGCGCAGACGCTGCGGGCGCTGCCAGGCTTGACAGGAACTCTGTCTTGGTGCCCAGTTACCGACGTAGCGACGGTACTAGGCGAGCTGATGCTTTCGGGGGATGACCGTGAGGTCTTTCCGATCTACCACATCGAGAATCCGAGCCGCCAGCCTTGGGAGGATATGATCCGCGTGCTTGCTGATGCCCTGAATGTACCGCGAGAAAACATTGTCTCCTTCGACGAATGGCTTCGCCGCGTGCGCCGGTTCCCAGGCTCCATCGAAACGGACAATCCTGCGGGGAGACTGGTGGATTTCCTTGAGCATCACTTTGTTCGTATGTCCTGCGGGAACCTGGTCCTGGACACAGCTCACTCTACTGCACATTCTGCCACCCTCCGCCAGCGAGGACCTGTTAGTCCAGACTTGGTGAGGAAATATGTGAGGGCGTGGAAGGAGATGGGATTTCTTCATTCGTAATTACATGATCAACACCTTGGATGAAATTGAGAACCACTGCTGGAATTTGGATTGCCTGTTGCCATCGTGTTCCTGATTTAGTGTCTCAAAGCAAGATGGTACATATACGTCCAACTAGGAAAGGAAGAAAACTGGTGAGGCAATGAAGCAAGGCAGCCCTGTCATAAGGTTCAACAGACACAACAATGCATACAGACAGGGGTAGGATGTGTCGTGTGTTGCTTTAAACAGCCACGGCCTCAACTGTCAGCGGGTCTTGCGTCCTTGGCGGCGCCACTCCCGCGAATTTCCATTCCCCATTTTCAAGGTTGGAGGAGCGCCCGATTTGGTATCTGATGCAGCTTTTGCTCTCTGAGCTTGGCAGGATAAGCAACTGAATGACCTGACAGAACCACTGCGCAGGATGGAGACAATGAAGCTATCACGAAGTGCCTGATACACAGAGATGGTGATCAATGGTGGTGTTGTTCGTTGTATTGAGGAGAAGTGTGTGTGGGAGAGGGCTATCTTGGGCATCCAGATCTGTGGCTCTGGTAGATCCTAATTACGGCAGTTCGGCCCGTGGGCGCCGAGCCCCTGGTATTGAGGCCCAGGTTCTGACATAACCGACTTACTCATGCAGTGGGGCGACCCCTGTCGGTAAAGTAAGACGGCAACATCTCCAGAGCAGCTTTCTCGCTAGGGAAGTAATTCACCTACGGGTTTCCACGCAACATTCAGCTAGGTAATCCATACAGTCTGTCCTATCGCTAATGGATGATGTTTCTCGCTAGGCTTAACCAGGAGCCTCGGCGCCTCGCTTCACCTCGACTAATAAGAGAGATAACAAGGCACCTCATAGGCAAAGTGAATCCCAGCTTAGCATCAAGCAACCGAGGAGAACAAGACGCCATTAGCCGCTTAGCCACAAACACACACAGCATACCGAAGCATCATGATCGTCTGTCGCTCAATGTGCCTTCTCATTGGCACATTTTACCTTCTTATAGGCGGCACTCGCGCCACCACCGCCAATGCACACCTCTCCTCGGCCTGCCTCACCGCAAGCACCGCCCAAACCCTCGCGGATAACTTCGGTTGGCTCGTCTCCTCCTGGTCGCTCAACGCAACCTACAGCGCGGCGCTGCTTAACGCTACCTACGCCGTCGATTTCACAGACTGGTCCGACAGCATCCGCGTCCTCGAGAGCTACGGCTGCACCAACGGCCCCCAGCCACTGGACCGTAACCGCGCCGAGTTTGCAGCTGACCAGCTTACACTGCCGCCATTCGAGTTTCGTGTTGTGCGAGTGTGGCACTCCTGCGATGATGTCACTTTTCTATGGGAGCATCCTGGGGCGGTCCAGCGGGTGAGGGGATTGGTAGTACTTGAAACAGGGGTTAGTGAGGGAGATGGAAAAAGAGGTCCTGCGAAGAGGGTTGTCAAGGCAGCGTACTCCGAGTTCAATACTGTTTCGTGGTTTGTCAATGTGGGAGAGTTTAAGCCGAGTGCAAACTGCACTGGCGCTGCACCCCCACTTCTATCTTAAGAGAGGAAGGGGAAGTATCTGTTGGGTCCACCTCGCAGGCTTAGGAAGATGAAGCTATTACGATGCAGGCAAATGCACACAACTGTGTTCAATTATAGTGTTGAAGATGTTGTCTTGTAGGAGAGGTCCTAATTAGGAGCCCAGTCTTACATAGCAGTTGGGCATTAGGCTAGAAGATCCTAATCTCGGTAGGCTAGCCCAGGGCCCTGAGCTAGGCTAGTTCTAACAGTATCTTCATTGTGTATCTTCATTGTATTAGCTCCTAGTGCCTGCTTAGGGTTAGGAATAGGCATTTATTTGGAAGTTAGGTAGGTGACCTATATAAATCTTATAAATGAGTTGGAATTTTTAGGAACTGACCTAATTATATCTTATAAGCAAGTTGGAATTTTCAGGAACCAACCTACTTGTATATTATAAATAGGTTAGAATTTTTAGGAACCGACCTGCTTATATATTATACCTAAGGAGAAACTGTGGAGAGCTTCTTCGCACTTAAACGCCGATTACGAAGGAACCGTTAAGCCAAAATCAAATCCGACAACGCAAGCGTTCTTAGCGTACCTAGTTACCCCCATCTACGATGTCGTAGAGGGGGCGTAGCAGCCGCATAGGTCGTAGTAGCGATGGCGGTAGCTCGATAGCGAGCGCTGTAAGTTGCGACACTGTAGCTAATATATACGAGTACCTCAACCAACGTAGCCAAAGACTTAGGCTCCCTCCTATAGGAGCTATAAACGATTGAAATATATATATTGAAGGCGTTAGCGACAAAATATCAAAGCTTTTATAAGAATTCTATACTTTAGTGTCACTAAAAATATAGCTATATATATAGGCTACTATATATATATACTACTATAAGGTATTTTAAGATGAGCTAAACTGCCTTAACAATATATATAAGCTATATAAAAGCTTTGACTATATAAAAGAGGAGGTTATATAGATAAAGAATAAGGTTAGGCTATAAATAGGCGTTAGAGGTATTTAGGTAAAGACCTAGGCTTAGATAGTAGAGTAGAGCGTAGCTACAACGTCGATGTCTTAGCTATTTAAGAGCTATACGCAATATATATTAAAGAAGCTATTTTATAAGCTTATAATCGACTTTAGATAAACGTCTACGAATATTGTTAATAGAAGTACAAGGGATATAGTCTAGATAGTCAATATAGCTATAGCTATAATAGAAATAACTATAAAAGGTAGTAGAAGTAGCGCTATTATAATATAGAAGCTATTAAAGAGTAGGAATATAGTAGTTATATTTAAGGAAGATAGCTAAGTATAGTTCATTAACGAAGATAATAAAGTGTAGGTTACTATTATATTTAGGGCGACTATAATGTTTAAATGCTATACCTTTATAGTATTAGCGAAGGGCGTTTAGCTAGCTACTTTAACGAAGTATAGGGATAACCTTAGCTACTTAGTAGCAGATTTAGCAAAGGAGAACAAGGTTAGATCATATATATAAGGCTATATATACTATAGGGTAGTACTGAGGGTAGTTAAGGGCTATAAACAATATATATACTAGTCGAGCTCTATATAGTTAAGGAAGCTATAAAGCTTATTAATTAAAGCGTTCTACTCAACTATATAGTCTACCTTTATAAACGTTTTAAAGATATAGTATATATAATCCTATACATTAAATATAGGAAATAGAAGTATAAAGCAGTATTTTATAAAGAGGAGGAGGTATATTGTCTAGTTTATATCTATATAGTATATAGCAATAGTAATACTATAAGAGAATAGGAGGTGTAGAACCTTATAAAGACTAACTTAGGTAGGCACTAGCTAAAGTACATCAACTATAAGGGTGCCTATATAGCCTTTAATATAAGCTACAAAGTTATATAGGAGCAATATAAGTATATAAAGGAGCAGTTCTTTAACTACTTACTTACGTTCTATATACCCTAGCCTTAGGCAATGACAATAGTAGGGGCGAATATATAGTATAGAAGCTAAGAAGACGAGTTAAGGGAGTAGCGTCTAAGGAAGTGCTCTACTAAGGTAGACTAGTCTATTGATATCTAGAAGGTAGGGCGCTCTAATAGTATAGACCTATTCTCGTTTAAAGTACTCTTATAAACGTTTTAAAGAGCTAGAGCGTAAGATAGAAACGCTGCTTATATAGCGCTCCTACGTAATATAAACGTAGAGCTAGCCTTATAGCCTAATATAGTTATAACTAAGGGCTTCTATTCTATACTAAGTATATAGCTATAACGCTAAAGATACTTTACTAGAAGACTAATAGTAGTAGACACTGCCTTAATTAGGCGCTAAAGGAGAGAGAGAAATTTAACCTAGTAGTGATTTAAAAGATACTAATCTATTTAACTATAACTCTACCTACTCTACCCTATATATAAAGTAAATAATATAAAATAATATATAGCGCTAATAAAGCAACGTTATATATAAGTAAGCGCCTCGACTATATAATGTAGTCTACTAAAGCTAGAGAAGACTAGGTAGTAGTAACGTTTAAAAAAGAAGGGTTAGACCCCTTTATAATATAGTCTATCTACTTGCCTAACTAGGAGCCGAAGTAGCAATCGCTACTTTATACTCCCATTGCCAAACAGTGCTTAGGGTTAGGCCAAAACTTATAACAAAATTTGCAAAAACCTTACTTAGGGTTAGGGTTACTTAGGGTTAGGGTTAGGGTTAGGGTTAGGGTTAGGGTTAGGGTTAGGGTTAGGGTTAGGGTTAGGGTTAGGGTTAGGGTTAGGGTTAGGGTTAGGGTTAGGGTTAGGGTTAGGGTTAGGGTTAGGGTTAGGGTTAGGGTTAGGGTTAGGGTTAGGGTTAGGG